>NW_020837969.1:22020882-22465267 GCF_003676395.1 Aethalodelphis obliquidens | reverse complement strand
ATACATACATACATATATACATACACATGCTTTCATGTTCTATACTTCTTTGTGGCTTGCAGGTGATGTTTCTTTCTTTGTTCTATGTTCTAGAAAGAAAGACATAAAAAAATATATATATACGCACACAGACCCACACAGAGTTATTTCTTTCAAAAATGTCAGCCATATTGTTAAAGAATACTTTCTTTTTACTTAGCTCCCTCCCTCCCTCCACCAGATTCTGCAGACAACCACTGCTAACGATCACGTGTCCTTCCTTATCTTTGCACGCTCATAGAGTTGTATACAATATAATGTATTCTATTATATGGTATAAAGCACATATACCATGTATCTACATGTATAGCTACATATAGGGATTTTATTTGGTATTGTTTGCTTTATAAAAACAAGATCCTACGATACACAATTTTCTGCATCTTGCTTCCCTCAATGTATTGTGGAAATCCCCTCAAGTCAAATGATAAATGATTTGACTCACTCCTAATTTCTTTATGAAGCTAATTTATTCACACAGATCAGACGTTTTAAAAATATGGACGTGTATATGATAAAACGCCTCCTTCTCAACTATCTCTCAACACCCAGGTTACCCGTGTTTACCAGTGTTACCAGATTTTGACATACTCACCCAGAAGATATTCTGGGAGAATCATTTATGAGTAAGCACATGAAGGTATAGTGTGTTTATATTTATGTAACTTCTCCCCCACCCACTGCTTTTTTACCCAAACACTCACCACCACTTTGTTATAAAAATTCCTGAGTTTTGTCAATCTGAGAGGTAACTTGTGTTAACTTCTTATTATTTTATTTATTTATTATTTATTTTATTTTATTTATTATTTTATTATTTCTTTTATTATGAGATTGCACAATTTCTACACATTCAAGAACCATTTGTATTTTTTCTAGCAACCGTGTGTTCATAACTTTTACCTGATTTGTTTTATCTTACAGATTTTCAGGAACTCTTTCTCTATGAAAGAGATTAGCCCCCTTGTCTATAGTCTGAATTGCAAATATTTCCCCCAGTTTGTCATTTGACTATTGCTTATAATAGTTTAAAACATATATATCTTTTTGAGTCCCTGCTTTCAATTCTTTTTGTAAACACTCTCCTGTCTTATTTTAAAGAATAGTTAGATAGAGAACACAGCTGCTCACCTTGTAGCTTGGTCCCCAGTGCCAAGCAAGGGAACATCAGTTCTATTTCAATGTCATACACTGAGTGAGCGCCTGGGAGAAGATTTGTCTGGCTAACTGTTCTCTTTTCCTCACGCTTCTCCAGGGTCTGAACTTTGGAGCACTGGTCTACAAAACCGGGTTCTGAGCTCAAAGTGGAGGAAACATAGAGAATATTTGCTTTTTCCCTCTGTCCTCCCCAGTTATATATTTATTTATTCTTTCTTTATTTATTTTTGGCTGCGTTGGGTCTTCGTTGCAGTGCGCGGGCTTCTCATTTGTGGTGGCTTCCCTTGTTGCGGAGCACAGGCTCTAGGCGTGCGGGCTTCAGTAGTTGTGGCACGTGGGCTCAGTAGTTGTGGCTCACAGGCTTAGTTGCTCCGCGGCCTATGGGATCTTCCCGGACCAGGGCTCGAACCTGTGTCCCCTGCATTGGCAGGTGGATTCTTAACCACTGCGCCACCAGGAAAGTCCCTCGCCCCAGTTTTAAACTAATTAAAAATACCAGGTTTCTTTAATATATGTTTACACTATTCATCTCCTTGAAGTCAAAGGAGGAATTAGGTCAAAATTAATTATTTTTCTTTACTTAATATTTATTTCTTCATGTGCATCTCTATGTCTCCTCTCTCAACGAAAAGAGAAAGTATGTATGTATACACTTTGACTGTACATGTTTCTATCCTTCTCTCTCTTTATAAAATGGACTTAAATTTTTTAGAGCAGTTTTGGTTTCACAGTGGAATTGAGCAGAAAGTTCAGAGACTTCTCATACACGCCTGCCCCACACGTGCACAGCCTCCCACTTAACCAGTATCCTCCACCAGAGTGGTCCATTTGTTAGAACTGATGGATCTACGCTGACACGTCACAATCACTCAACGCCCACAGTTTACATTAGGGTTCACTCTTGGTGTTGTACATTCTGTTGGTTTTGATAACCGTCTAATGACGTGTATTCACTATTACAGTATCACCAAAGTATTTTCACTGCTCCGAAAACCCTCTGCGCTCACCTGCTCATCTCTCTCCCTTCCAAACCCCTGGCAACCACTTTTCTAATTGTCTCCATAGTTTTGCCTCTTCCAGAATGTCATACAGGTGGAATCATACAGACTGTAGCCTTTTCAGATTGGCTTCTTTCACTTAACTTTCAAGTTTCCTTCATGTCTTTTCATGGCTTGATAGCTCATTTCCTTTTAGCAATGAATAAATATTCCACTGTCTGGATATGCCACAGTTTATTTATCCATTCACCTACTGGAGGGCATTTGGTTGCTTTCAAGTTTTGGCAATTGTGAATTAAGCTGCCATAAACATCTGTGTGCAGGTTTCGGTATGGATATAAGTTTTCCACACCTTTGAGTAAATATCAAAGAGCACTTTCGCTGAAGCTTATGGTAAGAGTATGTTTAGTTTTGTAAGAAACGGCCTAACTGTCTTCGAAAGTGACTGTACCATCTTGTGTGCCCACCAGCACACAAGAGCATTCCTGTTGCTCTGCATCCTCCCCAGCAATTGGTGTCATCAGTGTTGCAAATTTTGGCCATTCTGATAGGTGTGTAATGGTATGTCATTTTTAAAATTTGCATTTACCTAATGCCACAAGTTAAGCATCTTTTCATATGCTTATTTGTCATCTGTTTATCTTTTTTGGCGAGGTGTCTGTTCAGGTCTTTGGCCTATTTTTTACTCAGGTTGTTCATTTTCTTAATATTGAGTTTTACAAGTTCTTTGTATAGTTTGGATAGCAATGCTTTATCTTTTGCAAATATTTTCTCCCAGTCTGTGGCTTATCTTCTCATTTTCTACCCAGTATGTTTTGCAGAACAGTTTTTAATTTTAATAAAAATTTAGCTTATCAGTTTCCTTCTGTCATAGATCATGCCTTTAGTGTTATATTTTAAGAAGTCATTGTGGTCTGGGGGTCCCAGTTCTGATGTAAGGAGCTTGGAAGGTGCTACTCCTAACAACACGTCAAAACCCAGGCTGAAAAACTCACTTTTCTAGGATACATAAGAGTGGTAAGGACACAGGGGAAACTGCTGTCCCCAGGATTGGAGAATTTGACAGGCGAATACAGAGAATAACAATTTACTGGAGCAGAGACTCATGAGCAGAAACTTCTCTGGGAACCAGTACCGGAAGGAAAACAAGAACTGTAATTGATGAATTGCTGGAGGCTGAATGTGGACAACTCTAAGTTCAAAACTCCAGGAGGACACAGTCATCAGGGTCCACTACAATTGTGTGAGATTTATTTCCAGGAGCTCAAATAGTAAATATTGGAGAAAAATCTCCTTGTGCTTTGGGCAGTGGGAGAGAGAAAGGAACCATTTTGAAATACACCAGAGCATTCTGTTTTTAGAGAGAACTAGTTAACCACAATCTAAATCAGCAGCTGCTCATTGTGTGTCTTGGAGGTCCAGGTCTACTCTCTAGTACCTGGGTTCCAGTCCAGCAGAAAACACTATTTAATTCTTACAGCAACTCTCTGAACTAGTAGTAGTAGGAGACTCATTTTGAAGATGGGGAGACTGAGGCACCTTGGGAGCTTCCCAAGGTCACATGGTGTGTAAGTGGCAGAGCCAGGCCATGAACTTAGGCAGTCTGAGGGCAGAGGTGGTGTCTTCATCCTACACGGTCTTTCAGCAAACTTGCTGCACTAACAGACTACCTGGTCGCCTCTCATTGTTAAAGCCTCTCATTGTTAAACCTCTCATTGTTAAACTTGTTTTCTCCTAGGACCCCAAGAGCACTTGATTTGTGTTATCTTGTATATCTTCCAAATATTCCTATTAAATAACTATTTGGCAGAAAGTATTCCTACTTGGTAGATAGAAAAGTAGAGAACCAGAGTCCCCGTAGAATTTCCTGGGAGCTGTGAAGCACTTTAGTGGCCCACGGCAGCCATGGCTTCTTGACAACTCCAGCCTCTTCATATGGCCGCAGATTTGCATCCATGGCACGGTTATCTTTTTTTTTTTTAAACCATTAAAAAAAAAAGTGAAATATAGTTAATTCACAATGTTGTGTTAGCTTCAGGTATACAGCAAAGTGATTCAGATATATATTCTTTTTCAGATTCTTTTCCATTCTAGGTTATTACAAGATATTGAATATAGCTCCCTGTGCTACACAGTAGGTCCTTGTTTATCTATTTTATATATAGTAGCGCGTATCTGTTAGTCCCAAACACCTAATTTATCTTATGCTTTGTATCACGTACTCCTGATTTGTGAGCAGAATTATGAAAGTGGAGATGAACAGACTTACTTTTCTAATCAGTCCTTGGCTACGTAAAGTATGCCAAGAATCGTACTAACAAAATGAACATGTCACCTACACATTATCTTACATAAAGACGTTTTACTAGCCCTATAGGGCAGGTGGGGATTGGTCAAATGAAGTCACACACCACCCCCTTCCACTTCTGCTCGTTCTAGGTCCAGGTCTTCGGAGTAGATGCCAAGCAGCACATCTGGCAGCCAGGTCCCAACAATGGGAACAGATGACCTCTTATTATTCCCAATATAATGCCAGGTCCTCCTTCAGCTTGGAGGCCTGCTGTAACTGTCTTATGATTATAAAGTAATAGGAAAGTGAACCGTGCCCAGTGATAAAGGTTTACAAGTGTTGTTAATAGGGTGTGCTGCCTCTAACCTGAGGCCCAGCAACCAAGGCAGTATCATCACAGGCAGGTAGTCCGCTCCCCGCCCCCTCCCCCAGTATGATAGGAGGAGGGGGGCAGGGATATGAGTTTGCTGCCCCTCAAGCTGCCCTGGGAGTCGGTGTGATTCGTTGCGGAGATGTTTCTAAAAGGCAGCTGTGCTTCTCCTGCTAGCGCTGTATTTCAGTGACTCCCATGTGGGATCAGAGGTGAGGTTAAGGCCCTTCACACAGGTCTCACTAGGAAGATGAGAGGGAGCTGTTATCCGTATTTTCCGACAGTTTTAGGTCAGTTGCGTTAAGGTTGGTCAGGTTGAAAGGAACAAACAGGCAAATGAAAACGCTTCAGAGCTAACTGCTACCCACATACAGTAAACTTTAAAAATGGTTTTATTGAATATTAAACAATTACAAGTACTGTAAGTTAGACATTTAGCCAAAGCACAATTACTGGTTAAATATAATCATAAAGATGCCTTAAATAGAAACCCACCATGCAGGCAGGTTGAATTCCTTGATGCCCTCTTTTGGAAAGTAGAGGATGGGGGGAAAAGGTGCCATTCCACGTGAAAGATGGTGAAATCTAGAAGAATGTACGTGCTGAAAGCGATTTTCCACAACCAAATCGCTAGGGTTGCCAGATTCAGTAAAACCAAACAAAGCAAAGCCAAAACCCCTAGGATGTTCAGTTAAGTTTCCATTTCAGATAAATAATATTTTTTTACAGTAAATATATGCCAAATAATGCATGAACCATACTTAAGAGACACAATTATTTGTTTGAAATTCAAATTTAACTGGGTGTCTTGTATTTTATCTGGCAATTCTACAAAAAGACAAATGCAAAAAGGAAAGGAAAGGGGCTTGGAACCCCCGGCCACTGGTGGGTCACACAGAGACTACAAATGAAAACAACACCAATGATGAACCAAAGAGTCACTACATTGGTTACGTACACAGACCAACATCACAATGAGAAAATACAGTTACTACTCCAAATGCTGTTGCCAGGAAACACTCTAGATTTCCTCAAAGCTGGTTTTGTAATGTGTTTGAGACACCTTGTTGATAAAAGTACCTTTTTAGTTTGTAGGTATCAGACAAATACTACTACCACATAGACAGGGTGAGCTTGACACAGTGAAAGCAGAGGCAGGTATTCTATGCACATGAAGAGTTTAAATATTCTGTGTAATGAATACAATGGTTATATAGTCAAGGTCATCTTCTAGGTCTAGGCTATTAGCCTTAAAGATTTTGGTTCTTTTCTAATTTTTACTGTTGCGTCCTCTAGCTTTTCATCCTGAACCTTGGGAGGGGCCTGGGAATGTGGGAGAGACACCCCCCCCTACCAGGGTTTAACTACATTTCTCTGCAAATGCTAGGAATCAACAAGGGGCTTCAAGGGCTGCCTGCAAAAAAGGGCAGACAGATGAAAAATAACCGAACACTCTGCATACTAGAGCATGAGAAATCTGTTTGAAAAGATGGGTGGTGGGCTGCGTGTGGAGATGTGAAAGTGTAAATCGCAAAAGAAAACACGAAAGAATGAAGAGTCAAAATGCAATCATCTCTACTGTGTGAACGTTATTTCAAAGGAGGCACAACCCTCTGGCAGATGTTTAAAACTGGTCACATCGTGAGCACGTTTGGTCTTAGTATATAAAATCTTTAGTTTCCTATTGCTTTTCACTTATCACCGTGGTTTATATTTTAAAATGATTAAAAATCAGCTTGTGCAACACCCGAATTCTACATGGTATCACCTGTTGTTGCTAATCCCCACATGCACAAAACTTAATGGGTTTCAAAATCTTTCTAGCATTTCTCTGAACCAGAAGATTTGGTAGCTGAGGAAGTTCAGATGTAGAGAAATTGGGATGGATCAATTCTCTCAGCTCCTGTGCACGTAAAGGAGGCTTACTTATGAAACAGACTCTCATTAAGTAGCTTACCAGGTGTGAGATACGTGGAGATACACCCAACTCGGTGACACCTTTCACACACTGAGAAAGGGAATTACAACTCTGTATTTATTAGGATATAAAAGGTTAAAAAGTTTCTGCCATAGTTAAGGCTTTCTGCCATAGTTAAGAAGAAAGAGTGTCTATTAATTTCAGAACTCACAAAGTATCTGAAGAAGCCTCAACTTTTTAGGGTGGTTTTTTTTTTTTTAAATGCATTTCCTTTTCATGTGCTAGACGTGTCCAGCCAAAGCGCAAATATTATCTTCACAATCACTGTCTTTTCATTTCTCTGTCACTTATTTGACAACAAAGAAGTTTAGCTTCAGTCTTTAAGTAAATTTCTGACACATGAAACCCTATCTTTATGTCAGTTTTGAGTGTTGCCTGAATGACTAAAATCTATAGCTCTATGCAAGATAACTGCCCAACAGAAAACACAGAAAAAAGGCTGTTTATCACAGATTATCATACAAATGGGATCTGGACACACTGGGGGAAAGGTGCTTAAAAATACATACCATCTCTGTTTGAAAGCAATTACAGAAATCCAGAAGGTGGACACGTTTTAAAAGGGAGGGCAAGCTGGGATGAAGTGAGAGAGTGGCATGGACATATAAACACTACCAAACGCAAAATAGATAGCTAGTGGGAAGCAGCCACATAGCACAGGGAGATCAGCTCGGTGCTGTGTGACCACCTAGAGGGGTGGGATAGAGAGGGTGGGAGGGAGACGCAAGAGGGAGGGGATATGGGGATATATGTATATGTATAGCTGATTCACTTTGTTATAAAGCAGAAACTAATACAACATTGTAAAGCAATTATACTCCAATAAACATGTTAAAAAAAAAAAGGGAGGGTAAGCAGTGGCCAATAACCTTTGTGCAGGTGGGAGACTTACTGAAATAGAGAAAAACATAGACAACTCATTGTATTCTAATGCTGTCTTCCAGCATACACCAAAAGTTTATTTTTTGTACAAAGGCTATAATAATAGAATATTCATCTATATTACTTTATTTGCCACATTCAGGCATTTCTCTGCATATATCAATGCACTTCGCTATTTTGAGAGCAAAGGGAAATTACTGTAGCCACTAACATCAAGTTCAAACGAGCACAAGGGTGCCATTTCACAAAAACATCCTAATACTGTTTATTCTACTTATGTTACCGAAAAGCTAGAGATTCCAAATTCCAAGAAGGAAAAGGTAAGGAAGAATCCTGGTTGTACTGCTATTATTTTGCATAGAATTAAAACTCTGGGTTCCATGCTGTCATTTGTTGACAAAGTGGCAGAATCTTCTGAGCAGAGCACATGAGGCTTAATACCCAGTTCTAGTTGCGAAGTGGATACAGAGGTACGGTCGCCATACGCAAGACTCAAGATGGAGAAAGGAGGAAAATGAGAGGGGTCAAAGGTAATTGCTGGAGCTAATTATAATTCCAGACTAGCAATCTGGGGAAAAGGGAAGGAGGCCAAGTACAAGGAGAAAGTGTCCAGTCCAGAGCACTTAACTGATGCCAATAGCTAGCAAACTGGGCCATCAGGTCTAGAAGCCCTTTGATGTCAGACCTGTGGTGGAACCGGTGGAGGCGTCTGGATTCTCTCTTCTATATGGTTTGGGAAACAGAGGGGCCACTCAGGGGAGGCCACACTGGAAGTCCTCACTTGCTAGTGTTTCTATACAGTGTGTATACAAGAAATTAAGTGCATTTTAGCCTAACTTAAAGCCATGCTTTTGAGTTCCAAAGGGTTTTTCACACTGCTATGGGTGGAAATTCCAAACGCAATCAACTTTTGCTAACTTGAATGCACTCATGATGACCTTTGGTTTTCAAGTTTTGAAAAAATGTATTTGGCTCCTGTGAGACATCAATGAACTCATTCTCTTCAGCAGATGAATAATATGTACACATTCTTTCAAGAACTACTATATACTTGAATCATTATGAGACAAGAAGTAGAGCAAATGTCCTCCTTACACACAGTACCTTTACTTGGCACACAGAACATCAGAAACGTAACATTGGCGGTTTAAATACTGAACCACAGTTTACCTTCTCAAGTGTAAGGCTGAAGTTTAAAACTGGCACATCCGTTAATCTAGTTAGTATGATGGAAATAACATATAACCACAGTTGGGTAGTGGCTTATCTTTTTAATGAAGCTATGAAGCTTTTGGGATCTATACCATATTAACCCTTTTATTTAACTAAAAATCACAGCTGTGTTTACCATTTTAAACTATATCTAATTGGGGAGGCAAGTAATATACACTTTCACAGCTACTGAAAACTACACAGATGCCAATTCCTTCAACCCACTGTTACACACAGCAAAAAAGAAGGAAGGGAGGAAAAAAGCCCTCAATGGGTATCAAACTTGAGAGCTTCATGTGGAATTCTAGTGCTATTAAACAAGTAGCCAAGACACAAACACCCAGCTTGGGTCACTAAAACTTCAATAGAAGCAACAACTGAGGCTAATTCTTGATTTAATTTTGAAGACCCATGCAAGATTCAGCTATAAAACTCAAGACTAGTTCCCGATGTCTAGTTCTAGCATTGGACTCAAGCCAAAAGGAAAGCAAAATGTATATTTTAAGAGCCTATTCTAGAATCTTTGCATGTAACCATTTTATTTTTCCTCAGGAGATTAAATGAGGTCACAGCTTAATCAGCCTGTATTAAAGAACAAACAAGCAAGTTAGTTTTCAGGACTTTAAGTTGAAACGGCAAGTTTGCGTCACACTGTTTTTCCTTTTTTCCATCACATTTATATTACTTTTGCTTCGAAGCTGAGTAGACGCATAGCATGTCAAAGTAAGTAAGTTAATGCACTTAATTCAATATTCAGTTAAGGTGAAAAGGGCAAGCGTGAGAACTGTAATGGATAATTTTTTACAAGTAACAATGTGCACTTGACAAATGTTGAGAAAAAAAGCAAAACAAAGTAGTGATTTCAGGAAGAAACAGTATGGTTATTTCTCCACTTTCATTTAAAAAATAACTGAAAGAGTTTTGGTTTCCATTTTTGTTCTCCTTGTCTACTAAGAAGTTTGAGAAAATGGTTCAAAAATTTAGTGCAGGGACCTACACAAACTATCGGAAGCACCTCACTCAAAATAAACCCCAAATCTGGAGTAAACAAAAAAGTTCTTGCATCTGTGCCTATCTAGTGACTACACAGGATTTGAATCCCAGCTTTCTAAACTAGAGAAACAATAAAGTAATTGTTCTGAGACTCTAATGCAGCACAATAATTCCACTGAATTTGGAAATAAGGCAGCTAATTTTGGGGGCGACAATTCTGGTGGTGCGGGTTAAGTGGAGAGAAGTCGTGTTTTCTGTGAGGAGCCCTCGTTGTCCTTTTCTGTGGTCCTATTATCGCACCACAGGCCCCTCATGTGTCGTAATGCTGCTTCTCCTGGATTCACGGGCCTCCCTGGCGGTCTCCCCTCTGAACGTCACAACAGCATCACTCAAGCCTCTCGCTGGCTGGGCTCTTCCTGGCCCTCCAGCACCGTCCTGAACACGTCGGAGGAAGGCCTGAGTTGGAAAGTGCGAGTGGCTCTCGTTGGCTTCGACTGCTCTGAACTTGGGAGCTCCTAAATCAGGTTGGTGTTTGTGCCTTTCCCTTGTAAGACTGGCCAATCAATAAAAGGAAACTGAAACGTGGTGTTTTTCCTTTCCATCTCAGTTTACGTTGATAAGAAGTACAGATACAAGATAAATCAGTGGGAAAAAAAAAAAAAGTGGAAACTAAGCCTTGCTCAGCCAGAAGCTTGGGTTACATCACTAGTGATTTTAGTCAGTGTGACTTTGTGCAAAATATCCTCAAGAAGGCTCGGCTCATTTTCAAAGTAACAACAACAACGATAGCAACAAAAAGTGAATGATGAATGTTCAGAAAAAACGAAAAATGAACCTGTCGTATGTGTATATTTACTATATACACGTGCCATATATAGCGAAGCAAATGTAGTGTGTGAACTGTGAACATTTGGGAATGTTCTGGTTATGTTTTCTTTTTTTCCAAGTCTAGATTGAAGCAATCCTGTCTTAGCAATGGATAACTACAATGAAAATGAGCCTGAGATATGTTAAAAGGCCGCCCCTGTAAACATTTCCTCAAAGGGAACAGTAGCAGTTGAGTATGTATCAGTTACTCATACTATATTCATCACTATCGCAATGCTTTATAAAAGACAAACAGCTTATTTCTAGGCTGTCAGGGATTTATAGAATATTGATTTTGTTGAAAACAATCCACTGTCATCCAGTCCCAGGTTTAAATCCAATCTGGCCTTTACCAGTGGACATTCACTAGGTCTTCTGCTCTGCAGCTGCCGTGGTCTGTGAAGGAGCTTCCGGCTTCATGATCTGGTAGGTGATGAGATACTCTGGGTATGCCTAGAAAGGACAGGAAGCAAAACACGTCACCCTCTGGGCAGCTAAAATACTAAAGCCCGACTTAACGTGGAAGCCTCAGAGTCTGTTGATCATAACCCGTACTCTATGTACACCCAAGAGCCTACGAAGGTCAGCTAATGCACAGGTGCCTGGACAGTTAGGAGGTCCGCCTCCATATCTGTATGTACACCTGTGTAAATCCTATAATCCTAGAATTGTTATAATGTTATTTCTACTTTTGGATACTGTAAAATGGTTACACTATATTTATCCCTCACTAGACAGCCACATGCCATAAACAGGAAAACTCAGGCAAGAAAAAAATCTCTTTCTCACAGCACCTAGCATAGTGCCGTCACATAGCATGTTTCAAGAAAAGTCTGTTACATGACAGAATAATTCACTGAACTGATTTCAAATTAATCATAGATGATGATGTAACCCACTGAGTGAGGAGGAAGAAAGGCAACGTGTGCTGAGTCACCAGTAACTCAGAGGCAACAGTTTGGAGGTGATTTTTACAAGTTGACTAGTTAAAGGCAATTTTTACAGGAAAGAAAATGACTCTGATGAAGAGCCTCCACCCCCTGTACTCCCTCGTCTTCTGTGTCTTCTTTCTTGTAGTAAAACTGAAGGCTCGGTGCTTACAGTGGGAAGAGCACTTCTTGGTGGGAAGAGGAAGCCTGACCAGGAAGTGGTTACAAACCAGAAGTCCCTACAAAGGCAGCTGGAAGGGGGGCAGGGTGAAGCCATGTACACTACCTAGGAACCTGTCACCCCTAACTCTAACATAATGATAAGACTCGACTCAATATTTCAGAGTGGTCTGTGGGTGAAAAATAGTACTCTTTGGTGAGGTAAGTGTTTTGGGGCCCCCAAATAATTTGTTGAATGCTGACCTAGAGAGAGTAAGATAATGGAAAGAATGAAGGATTAAAAAAACTGGACTGTTTATTAGTTAAAATGCAGAAATGAACATGTGATAGATTTATTGAATTATTTCTTTATAATTTTACACCTCTGCAGAAACTGTTATATGTCAGGTGCCTCCGCTTTCCTCATTTATAAATGGGAACAGTAACGACACCAAGATTTTTGTGAGGATTAAACACAAAGATCCTAGAATAGGTTTGGCATAGTAAAAATCTAGTTTGTGTTAGTTATTACTATTAACATTATTATTCTCATTCATCAAAGACTAGTTCTTCTTGAAGAGGTTTCAGTAAGGATTAAAAAAACAAAAACTGTACATATGTTTTGAAAAGTTATAACTGTTTCTATTCATGTAAGGAACCATTATCACTCATAATATTCTTTTCCAAAATTCCAGTCTGTTTTGGTTTGACTTAAGAACAGCAACGGTTTCCATCTTTAGTACACGTAGTTGGAATAACTAAAACAGCAACGGTCTCCATATTTAGTACACGTAGTTGGAATAACTAAGACTGACAATCCTCATTACTCCTGACTTTCCAATCCGGAGCGCAATAACTAAATAGTTTGTAGTTTTACTTTATTATAATGTGAACACTGCTTAACTGTTGAAATGGTTTTAAACGGTATTTTAGTTTTTAGTTACAAGGTAGGTTAGCTATCTATTGCTAATTCTAGAGTTGGGTATAAAGAATCTAGGAAGGCTCAAAAACTGGTGGAAAAATGGAAAAAAACTGGTTAATCAACCAGATAGTTTAATGGTCAAGAAAATTATCTATTCATCACCAATACACATATATTGAGCATCTAGTGCATACAAAGCACTCTAGGGTAAGATATTGAACCTGCTGTCAAGAAGTTTCCCATTTGTTTGGGAAGATAAGCCAGACAGAAAAAGAAGAATTTAAAACTAACCCCAGTGAGCATGTGCTAAGTGTCAAAAATGAGTGTGGGGCTTCCCTGGTGGCACAGTGGTTGAGAGTCCGCCTGCCGATGCAGGGGACATGGGTTCGGGACACGGGTTCGTGCCCCGGTCCGGGAAGATTCCACATGTCGCGGAGCAGCTGGGCCCGTGAGCCATGGCCGCTGAGCCTGCGCGTCCGGAGCCTGTGCTCCGCAACGGGAGAGGCCACAACAGTGAGAGGCCTGTGTACCACAAAAAAAAAAAAAAAAAAAAAGAGTGTGAAGCTCACTCCTACTTCCTTTTGTCCGAATGAAATTTAATATCTATGATACTTTGTATGATACATCCTTTTGCTTGCAGAAAAGTTGCTTAAGCAAAGGGATCGGTAATGCAAGCATGTGAATTTTGGTAGTACACTATCTTAGGAGATTCCTAACACATGTAAATTTTAGGCAGATTCTAAGATGCTAATGGTATGAATGACTTACAGGTCCTTATCTCTTGGTTCCTACTGATTAGGCTACTGAATTGCTTCTGTGTACAGACTGAGATAGGAATTAATCACATCAAAGTCCAGAGGGATTTAAGGCAAGGGAATTACTAAACTGCAGGACTAGAAGGGCCCAGGATAGACCAACAAACATGATTTCCTGTCAAGTCTTACTTTAAACCCATGCTGGTTATAAAAGCATAGAGCATATTTTTAAAGTACCTACAAGAAAAGATTCAACAGCCACTTTTAGTAACTGAATTTCAGAAAATTCTTCTTAACCCAAATCCTCAATGCTACAACTTAAACTCAAATGCTTTCAGTTAATTCTCCACAGAGGTGAAGAAACATGCTCCCTTGAATGATTTTGTGTATTTGAAAATCATCCTACAAATCACTGTGTAGTCTTCTATTCTCCAAGTTACGTAACTCTGCATTGTTCATATCATTTCAGTAAAACTGGCCACATGTCTGAAGCGGCCAATGACCAGAGAATACCTCTTCTATTGTCTAATTTAATGTGAAGCTTATAGTACAACGCACAAAAAAATTCCTGATACTCTAAGTCCAGTCATACACTAAAATCAGAACTACTTTTCTTTCAAGCACAGTGTAGTTAATTTTCAACACATCTTTTCAATTCCAAAGAAACAAATAATCCCACCAATAATAAATAATACTCCTCGGGGCTTCCCTGGTGGCACAGTGGTTGAGAATCTGCCTGCCAATGCAGGGGACACCGGTTCGAGCCCTGTCCTGGGAAGATCCCACATGCCGCAGAGCAACTGGGCCCGTGAGCCACAACTACTGAGCCTGTGCATCTGGAGCTTACGCTCCGCAACGAGAGAGGCCGCGACAGTGAGAGGCCCGCGCACCGTGATGAAGAGTGGCCCCTGCTCGCTGCAACTAGAGAAAGCCCACGCACAGAAACGAAGACCCAACACAACCAAAAATAAATAAATAATTTAAAAATAAATAAATAAATAAATAATACTCCTCGAACCAACCCTCTGAATTTACGTATTCTTGAAAGTGTTGCTACTAAGGGTGAAAGATGATTTAAGGTATCACTAAGGGGAATGAAAGAAAAGTTACCAAAGGAAAAGTCCACCATAAATCAGGAGAAATTGCTCATAATTAGTAGACATTAGAGTAAACACTGTCCATGTGGGAAGCACCTGGATATGGAAGCACCTGGATATGGAAGCACAGGTATGCTCCCCTGAAACAAAACAGCTACTACACACATTTCATTTTTCAAGGTACTTTTTTCTTTCAAATATGATTTGGACCACATCATTCTCTAAAATTCTTTTAGCAAGGGAATCTAAACAAGTTATCAAGTCAAACTACTTAGGAAATGGTTGAAAGATGAGCAAATACTACAAATGTAAACCTATTATTAGTATCCCTTATTATTTCTTTCCACCCAAACGTGAAAGAAATTCTATTTCCCATAGCTAACTTACAAAATCTTGAAAAGTATATGGTAGAGAAAACTGAAATCACCTATAATCTCAATACTCAGAGATAACTGCTCTTATGTTTTGGTTGATTCTGTGTTTAGCATATACCATGTAAATATACTTTTTAAATCACAGGCACATAAATATACTAACATTCATTTAAATCATTCTTTCTGTTGAATATTTAGGTTGTTTAAAATTTTCATTATGATAATCAACATAGCGATGAACCTTCTTGTAGGGTTTTTTTTGGGTGTGATCATCACTGATTATATCTAAAACAAATTTCTAAAAGTGGAATTACTGAGTCAAAGTGAAAGTGTTTTCTCTAGAAGTAGGGAGTTTCTGATTTAAACAGAAAAATTTGACAAATTTATTCTTCAGTAGTTTTTAAACTTTTATTTGGAAACAACTGCAAAACATATTAAGTTGCAAAAATTAAGCTAGTACCTAAAATACCTGTATACCCTTTACCTACATCCAAATATTGTAAAGGTTTTACTTATCCCATTTGCTTTATCATGTGTACTTCTCCCACCTCTATATATACTAGGCAGACAGACAGACAGACAGACAGATTCAGTTACGTTTTTCCCTGAGCCATTTGAGAGTAAGTAATATACCTCATCATGGTTCTTTATCCCTAAATATGCCAGTATTTACTTCCTAAGAATAGGGATATTCTCTTACATAAATTTTATACTGACATAATACTTTTATCTACCTACTGTTCATATTTCAATTTTATCAGTTGATCTAATAATGTCCTTTCTCTTCTAGTACCAGATCCAATTTGGGGGCAGAATCTGAAGTTAGTTGTCCTGTCTCTTGGGTTTCATTTAATCTGAAAGTTTTCAAAGCCTTTCTCTTTTATAACATTGACATATTTGAAGAATCCAGTCTTCCCCTCAATTTTTTTTTTAATAGAACATTCTTCATTTTGATTAGACTGAGGTCATACATTCTTGGCTGGAACACTGCATAGATGATTTTGGCTCTTCTCAGAATATGACATCTGGAGGCACACTCTGTGTGTATCTGTCCCTCATTGGTGATGTTAATTCTGATCATCTGGGCAAGGTACTGCCCCCTTTCTCCAAAGTATAATTACTGTGGGTTTCTCCCCGTCCTTTGTAACTAATAAGAAGACCATGCACAATCCTCCTCTCCGTATCAAAATTATCCCCTACATTTAGCATCCATTGATCTAATCTTTACCATGATGGCTGCAAATCTAGTACTCCCTCCTTATCTACCACCTGCCCTTGGCTTTCTACTGTAAGCAAAGCCTTCCTTTCCCCTTCATTTATTTATTTATCTATCTGTTATCAGTATAGAAACATAAATTCGTATTCTTTCCAATGTTTTAAAATTTATTACTGTACTTATTCTGATGTTCAAACTATCCCAGATTTGGCCAGTGGGAGCCACTTCAAGCCAGCTCTGAGTCCTTGTGACATGCTCCCATCATTGCTTTTGAGCACTTCATTACTTTCTGTTATAACAAGATGTTGTTCCGGGCTCATCTTGTTCCTATTCTGCTCCAGCCCTGGAATTAGCTGTTTCTCCAAAGTTCCTTTTAGTGGGGGTTGGTATTGGAGACCAAGATCTGGGCTTTAGGTGTGCTTATTGCTACTGGGGTTTCTTTGCTTTCAGCAGACAGTGCTAAGAAATACATGCACATATATACTCATGCTTACATATATCTCTTATATACCTCTTACACATATACCTATACATACATATTATTTACATGTGTACAAACATACACATACTAGAAAGCATCAGTTCATATCGATATCTCCAATTTCAGTCCGTCCCTAGCATCATTCTTACCTTCCCCCATTCCACATTTACATGTCTCTTCTTCCACAGTGAGAACCCAGCTCCCAAAATTAACACATCAACACATTTACTCATTTGCTCAATCCTAGAATACAGCTAAAAGAGTTTCAATGCTTTGCCCAAAGCACCACAATCAACAGATCTACTAAATGAAACCCAGGGTTTGTTTGCAATTCTTCCCCCTACTCCACACCTGACCCGGCCCAAGATTGTTGGCATATAAGAAAATCGTTTTCATAGTTTACTTGTATATAGTTAATTTCTTCTTTCTCCTTTTTTAGTTTTCTCTAACAGTGTAGTTAAAGTATCCATTTGAAATTCAATTAAGTTCAGACAAATTGGTTTTTGTTTCTAGACAAATTAGTAGGCATTTAGCAGTATTGTGAGAGTTAAGGCCTGGATTGAAAATGATAGAAAGTTTTCCTGTTTGTTGACAATTTTATCTTGGAGCCTCAAGCATTTGGCAGAATTCAATGTACTGTAGCTTTAAGACTCAGAAAGCTATTCTTCTGTGTAAGTGCCCTGATCAACTCATGTGACCAGCCTGTGGCAAGTACCTCACGAAGATCTTTGAATGGCAGCTACTCTTAGCTCTCCATGCCACGCGGAGGCATTAGTTCAGAACAGCAGGCCACAGGAGCTGCACGAGACACCACACCTTTATTTCTCAGCCACCATCTTGTTTACACTGTATTACCTGGCTGACAGGTGAATGATGGGATCTACGTATAAAGATGATATCAAAGAATTTTGGTATGCTCATTTTGAACTGAATCAACTAATGCTATCAAACTATGTGGTGGATATTTCATTAAATGGCTTTCTTTAACTCTTACGTGGTCTCTGCATTCTGAATCAACTGTTTATGGTAGCTTGGTCATGCTTATTCCACGAGCACCATACCTGCTCTCCTCTGTAGATGACATATTCAGCATAGGCCAGCCCATTCACACTCGGCCTCCCAATGACAGAGTGATGGCCTGGGGGAGCGTGAGCCATTTTCATGGTGCTGAACTGCAGAAAGGACTTGCCAAGGGTCACTCTACAGAAAAGCATTTGTCTGAAGAAAAAAGGAAAGCAATCTTAGAATGACATAACTGTTAGCTTTACTGAGTTTTTCAAAAGCAGTTAATATAAGGCAAGCTAATTTAAATGTCACTTTTGATTTTATGAGTAGGAATAGGATAAGATTTGATATACTGATTTACTATAAGCTGTTAGCAGGCTCAATAGTTATACTTAACAGTTAAAATTTTGGTGTGGTTTAAAAATCAATCATAGAAAACACTTGGCAAGTTTTTGACTAGTGGCAAAAGGACAAATACTAGCAAAAACTGTCTTCTGGAAGGATGCATGTGGCTGGATAGGAAGAAAGTGAAGAAAATAAGCAGATAGCAGCAGCATCTGAAATTAAGATTAGGCTTATTACTCATTATGAAGAAGCAAAAACTGGGATGAGATACATAATAATAAAAGGGGGTTATATATAAAAATACTTAGCCTAACTGTATGTCTGGAAATTATACTACCTGAGTGAAACATGAATTGGGGCAGCTGTTAAATATTATAGAGGAGAAGAAAGATCGATTGGAAAGAAAGTGTATTATGTAAACTAGGGGTTGGCAAAGTATGGGCCAAAATCTAGTCTGCCACCTGCTTTTGTAAATAAAACTTTACTGGAACACATTCTGGAACACATACTGCAACACATTCCCACACACTGCCACACATTCATTTACATGTCGACCATGGCTGCTTTTGTACTACAAGGGCAGAGCTGAGTCACTGTGACAGGGATCATACAGCCTGCAAAGCCTAAAAAACTTACTTTGTAGTTCTTTAAAATAAAAGTTTGCAAACCCTTAACAAACATTTTAATAAATATTTTAACTACGCTATAAGATTGGTCACACTGTTAACTGTAAATACCTGTTATTCAATCAAATAGTTTATTTTTAGTAATGGAGTATGATATTTGCATTGTGACTCATCAGAGATATTACTCTGAGTAAAAATTGTGCCAGACCCAGTTTAATTGAGTCCTGCCTGGGCTGGCTTTTTTAGTGTGATGCTACTGATGACCCTCTGGGATGCTGGCTTGGCAGCAACTGTATCCTCTTGTAGGTCCCATAGGAAAACATTTGGATCTGCATTAGAAGGAAGCTTTTTGAGCTCTATCTCCACACTGTGGTGGCGCTACAGTGTCACTGGACTCTGCCCGCTCAGCCTGCTGGGCCCACTGCCATGGCTACTCCCAGTGTCCATATGTCACTCAAAGCTTGACCTGACAGGCCCTCGCTTTCTGCCTTTTGCTTCCTGCCCCAGGGTGCCCCTGTTGCTGTGGAGACAAAAGAAGATGCAGGACCTGCCCGGCTGGCCCGCGAGGCTGGTACTAGCTCGCGTCCGCTCACCGGCTTGCCTTGTGCCTTGTGTGTGCATTCTGCAGATGCAGCGGCCCCAAGGGGGGACACCAACGCCCTGTGGGGCAAACGCTGACCAGCGCAAGACAGGCGCCAGCACATAGATTCAGCTCTCTTCCCCCATGATGTACTGCTCTGAGATGTAACAGTTCAGACCGTATGAGTCCAGGTCTCATGGACTGAGCAACCGACTGCACTGGTTATGAAACCGTGGCCAGCTCACCGGTGCACCTCCCGGTCTTTGCTCTGCCTCTTTCTCCGCCTCACTTCCTTGCCCTCACTCCTGCTTCCCTGAGGTTGCACTTGCCAGGAAAGTGCTAGTTCATAAGCTTTTGCTTCAGGCTCTGTTTTCTAGGAAATCCTGGCCAAGACATAAACATGTGTGTCTAATTTTAATAAGCAACTGTTAATCCACATCTACGTTCACTTTTACTGTTATTTAGGAGTTAGGTTTGAAGCAACAAAGGAAAATTTCTGCAATTATATATCCCTGGGAATTTTTATGTGTTATTAACCACAGCGACCTTAATAGAAAGAAGTTTTCTTCTGGACATAGGGCATCTGTCCTAGAACTGCTGATGACTACAATTTTTTTCACAACGGAACTGAGAGAGAGAAGTTTTAAGATGAACAACTATAATGAATTTCATGGTTATATGGGTCTTTCTGAGGTTTCAACTGGATTACAAGGTGTCTTACTAACTTGACTTTGCAAAAGTAATGCAGCTGGTTAATCTAAAGAGAAATGCAATAGGTTGCAATCTTTGTACAGCACAATTCTTTTTGTACCTTTTCCAATGACAGGAAAGGGAATGGTATTTTTTTCACTGACTTCTGAGAGTTTATAACATTCTCTCAAATTTCTGAGTTTTAAAATCCCATTTAAAAAGCTAATATTCATTTGTTTACTATTAATTCCAAAGTTATATTCTGAGGTTGGACTTCTAACTAATTATATACCCTGCCTTCAAATATCACTAGCCAAGTCAGCAAATTAAAGGCTCTACTTGTTTATAGAAGTTATGTGCTTTAGTTCAAATGTGACTTTAGTTCAAATGTGACTGAAGTTAGAGGTTCTTTGTTCTCCAGAAATAATTCTCAACCTTGTTCTGAATCTGAAGCAAGGAAATTGGAACCCAGGGAGAAAGCCAAAATGGAGGGAGCTTCACTGTAACCTATGACTAGCTTTTGCCGCTGCTGTCAGCTCTGTTGTCACTACTCCTATTGGGGCAGGGGCTGATCAGCTATTCCTACCCAACCCCAAAACAGTCTGACTCATTAGGAGTAAGACTGAGGATGACCTGTGACTTCTGCAGAGCCTGAGAAACCAATCTGGTTCATGACTTGAGGACAGCAACCATTACACAGAAGGCAAGATGCTCACCTGTGACATATGTAACACGACCGGTCTTTGTGCGTAGGGCAGCCTGTTCCTCCCCCAATTCCGTAAACGTACTGGTTGCTTTTAGAAGAGTTTTCAGCAAAATAAATCCCGGCACCAAACATTCCTCCTATATATGCATGTCGCTCATCAAACCCTTTATGAATAATGGCATTAATGAAAGGAGAACCTAAAAATATAAAGACAGAAAGATCAGTTTCGAGCACTTTTCTAGAATCTCAATTAGCTGCATACTAGTTGCACTTGGCAGATTAATACTAATTAATAACGCCTAAATGAAAAGTTTATTTTGTAAGATGGTCTACTTACATAAATTATCATGTACTAGAATCTTATCAGGGACCCATAGCAAGGGTGTCATATGGATTTTGCAGACGGCATGAGATTTTAGATAGCAAGGTACAACGTGGCTTTGAAGATACAGATTATTTTACACCCAGTCCTACTTTAAGCAAAAACAGATAATCTAATAAACTAAAACAATTATGCTAAACTACAACAAAAAGAGTATTTCACTATCTAGATGGCTCAGTGTGCAATTTAAGTTCTGAGACAATTTCAGATAAATTATTTTCACTGTACATGCCTTGGAAAGCCTGTACTAACATGTAATGCATTAGAAAGCTGGTACCAACATGTAGTTAAAAAAAAAAAAATCAGAACAAACCATTTTTAACACAACACTAATATAGTCAGTAACACAGGCTTTTCACCCTACTGGAGTTTGCAAACGCCCAGAGAGATAATGACTGTCGGGACACTCACCGTGAAATAACATGCGCTCGTTATGGTGGTTGTGATTCTCCTCAGACACTTCCTTCTGTCTGTGACAGAATCGCTCTCTCAACTTCTTGTTGACAACTTTTTGAATCTTTAAGGATGAGGAAGAAAGAAGTGAATTAGTGAAATGTTTATTAATTGGTAGTTTATGATTTAAAATAAGAAGTATGTTTTCCTTTAGGGAGGTTCAACTTGTTTTATGTTTTGTTTGCTTAAAACATTATTTAAAAACGATAAAGTTGCCAGGCCAGTGTAATTCAGTTAATACTCTGGCTTTTAGTGACGTAAGTTTCAGCTACAGTTTTTGTTTGTTATTCTGCACCATACCTAGCTATACCTCAAAATCAACTGAGGACTTATTGAATTTCAGGATACAGGGGCTTATAAATCTGTACTTTCAAAAAGCTCCCCAGGTAATTCTGATGTGCACTGGTGTAATTTCAATAGGTCCATTAACCCAAAGGGTTAACCCAGTTCTCAATTGATTTTATTCATCTTCATGACATCCCTCTGAAAAAAAGCATATGGCAGTCATTTATTCCATGTTATAAATAAGATACTGAGATTAAGAGATACATGCATACTGATATAAACACTGACTCAATTAAATTGATTGAAAATCCAGGCCTTTAATGCTACTTTGAAATAGTGATAACAGAAATTACTGTCAGCTATGGTCCAAATTAGTGGCTGAGCTGGGAGTCTTATCGCCATGTTTGCCTCACTAACGCCAGCTGCCCCAGCCTATGTTTGATATTCAGGCAAGCTGTGCAATCCAATTTTCACCCTGAAATTTTAAAAACTTACTCGAATGACATTGTATCTGTTGAAGATGCCACCAGCATTACCACCATCTCTGTGTTCGCGAATTGTACTTTGCATCTATAGAACAAAAGAGAGTAACTTTCTGAAAATACGCCAGTGTGTAATTCTGAAGACATTCCTCCTGTTGTTTTCAAAAGTTCAATTCTATTATATTGTGTCACTGATGAGTCTAAGACTCAGCACAGATTTCAGGAAAAGATAATTAAAAATTTTCATGTACAATTACCTCTTCTTCTACTGACTGATATTCTTTATCTTCTGGAGCAAGATCCAGCAAAATAGTTCCCTGATTAACACAGTGAAAAGTCAAATAAGGATTGGTGCCTGCAGGAGAGAAAAATTAGCATATTAAACAAAGGTCCACACTCTTCAGGCTCTATTTTGGGGAACACTTGTCATAAATAATAGATATTTTGGAACAAGTCTAATGTATGTGCAATTTGAACCTAATATATAAGGTTGTATTAAGCAAGTACATCCAAAGACAAGAGAAGAAATGGAGATGTGTTTGGTGATCAATTTGATCTGTTCTTACAGAGGTCCTTGTACATACACACAGCAGGCTCAACAATTATTTGTTGAACTGAACTCAATCATGAACATACATGATGCTGATACAAAAGAAAACACAGTGTGATTACAATGTAGTGTGGTCTAAAATATAAGAATTATCCTCTAAAAGAATTATTATCTGTGAGATGACTTGAAATGGTCACTTATAATAAGTTTAAAATACATTGTTCTTGTTAATTTCATTACCCGTGTTGATTTAGTACAAATAAGCAAGACTCAAGCTCAACATCTGTTAACGTTTAGTTTCATGTCACTCTTGCAATTTTATTACCTCTGCAGACTAAATGACTAATTCAAGTTGTTTTCTTTCTCTCCCTTTGCTTTCCTATAGCGAAAGCACTTCTAACAAACAGAGAACAGGGAGGCACACAAAGGAGAAAGATAGGCGCGTAACAGCAAAGTACAATGGAAAAAGACCGAGCTGACAGTTGTGAGGGAGGGGAAAAGACACAAGATAAGGTAAGAGAGAAAGGTCAGATTATGAAAAGCCATGCTATGAACATCTGATTTTATCCTAAAAGCAACAGTGTTCTATTGAAGGGTTTTAAGCCCTGGAATGATATGATCATATAGTCATTTTGAAAAGTGCCTTCTGGTTACAGTGTAGGGAAGGTACCAGAGGGGTGGCAAAGGTGACTGTCAGAGATAAGCTGGAAGGTGGTTGTGAGAGTCCAGGAGAGAGATGACAGTGATAGGGATTAGGTGACAGCAGTGGGAAAGGACAGAAGCACAGATTCCAGAGATATTTAGGATACAAAGTGTTGGGGAAGAGGGAAGAGTGACTCTGATTTCTAGCTAAAGCAACTAGAGGGAGAGCGAGGTCAAGGATGGAGACGGGGAGGCAGGAGGTGCCACCCCAGCTGAGTGCACGAGCTCTGGGGTCAGGCCACCCGAGCAAATGCCAGCCTGGACTTACCTTGTACCACTAATTTCTGAGATCTATTTATTTTTTAATAGCTTACCTTGCTGTCCACCTAAGAGTCTTTCTACTCCCTTGATTAATTTATGGCGGTGTCCGTATGCGTTGATGCCTATTTCTTTCAACTCTTCATGGCCCATATCGGCCAACACATCTAGTGTAATCTGAAAAACGAGTCAAAATTAATTGCTACATCTTTAACAGTTCCTCAGATGATGAAAACTTTTCCATTTGCCTTCAATGCTATAGCATCCAGTCAAATTAAGAAAATTCTTCTGTTTCCTTTATAAGCATGAACTGATCATCTTCTTAAAGTTGCCCCCATAAACTTATCAGCTTTTTGCTCACTTGAAATACTCCCTAATTTGCTTTCAGTCAATGGAGAATTAAAATGGGAGAAATAATGCTATAGAAGTAGAAAATGGTCATTGCTATTTTTCCTTTTGATTATTTAATTCTACCACATTTTGCTTGCCTCAAGATATAAGACGGAACAACCAGTAGCCTGAAAATGGGGAAATACCAGATCCCAACATCCAGAAGGTAGCAGAGGTGAATGGTAGGGAACGGGAGAGGTGTTCAGCATAATGAAACAGGAGAAGCTTTAGGGAAGTAGCATTTATATAAAAATAAGAAGGAACTTCCTAGTGCTAAGAAGTATCCGAGCATGGAAAAGGCTGCTTTAGAAAGTAGTAAGATTTATATCACAAGCATTTAGTTAGATTACAGACCATTTTATATAGAAACTATATAAAGAATTCCAATTTGGAGAAGAAAAAAAGAGAGTAGATAGATGGTTTTTAAGGTCTCTTCTAAATTCTCAGATCTAACAATCCCTGAAGCCTAACATACATTCTATTTTTGTACAGAACAATGGTTTTAAATTTTTGGTTATTCGTCCCTGTAGATGGAGATGGTTAGCTGCCACGACTCAAAAGTACCAGATTCCTTTGCTGACTAAAAGGAACTGTGACTCTAGCGTCACCCAGTGGCAGTGCTCTGAAGGCGCAGGGTGAAGTCCTGGGCGGCCACATTTCTTGAGGGATGAACTGCAATTTTCAGCTCAGAAGAAGCTGGCCCCTCTGACAGCCCAAATACTACTCCACAAGATTAGCCATTGATTTTCTCTTTCCTCTGGAAACGGAGAAATCCTTTGAGAGACACTCTTTTTCCCACTCAAACAAGATATTTTTATCTATCCATAGCTCTCTCTACCTTTATCCTTGCACATAGTATTTTAAAAAACTAACATATTAGGCCTGGAGCTCTGATGGTTTTTATTGTCAAAATGAAATACTATATAATGAGTCCGATCTCCTCAGTGCAAAAAGCATACATCATTCATTCTTGGAAATAATTTACTTTATTGCTCCTAAGTGGCCATTTAAGAAATAATCGCTCCATTGCACAAAATGGGCAGTTCACTTCCAATCACCCAAAGGAAGTTTTCAGCAGAGCTTTTAAAAAGCAACAGTTTTGAAATATGCATCTTTGAGATGGAATAGATCACAACATAATAGGAGTCTTTACATTTTTAGCTAGATGTGATTTTAATATAATTTGGAAACCATGCACAAGGTTTACTACTTTACTGATATTCCATTCTTTTTTCCTTCTAAACCTCACATAAGGTTGACATAAAAACAGGATCTCATATCTATGTGGTAGCTTCAATTTAAAGAGTCCTTAGCTTTTCTGAATTGATACGTATAGTGTATGTCTGAAAGAAGCAGAAACCAGGCCAGCAAAACATAGTATTAGCTTCTAGAGAAGAAATGGAGAACATTTGATACATTTGTTCATTATATATAGCTCCAATCGTGAATGAAATGAATACCTCATTTAATACTCACAATGACTCATGAAATACTATTACCGTCCTTATGAGAAAATTAAGGCACAGTGAAGCCATGAAAATACTACACAGAAGAGCTGAAATGTATTGCCATACTTGTCTTTCCTCTTGCTTATTTTTCTTAAAAAGGATGACTAAAAAGCTAACATAACTAAACATTAAATTTAGTTGCTTTGAGTTACGTGGTACCCTATTTGTCCTCATATTTTTTGGAATTGGCAACTGGAAAACCTTAAATGACAAGCTGAAGAATTTAGATTTATGTTCACTAATCATTCATTCATACATAATATATTTAATGAGTACCTTCTGTATGCTAGATATTTCCAAAAAAGTAACTAATTAAACATTTCATTTAATTCTAAAACAACCCACTTCAGCTCAGAAAGGTAAATAACTGGTCCAAATTGGTAGTAAAAGAGTGGAGCCAGGGAACAAACAGAATCCTACCACTACAGATCACGCTATTTCCTCTACCAAGGAGATAAAAGGTAAACACAAATATTTGGTAAAGGTTGGTAAATGTTTTGGAGGAACCCCTATGGGAACTCTTAGGAAGATTACTTACTGGCTTGAGGCTACAAGTAGGGGAGGGAACAAAGAAAGGACTAGGAAGGGGATCAGGAAAGGTTCTTAGAAGAAAGTAATAATTCAGCTAAGGAAGAGGACTTAGGCAGAGGAAGAAGGGAAGGGTGTTTAAGACAAATGGAAGACCATGTGCAAAAGGAAAATCAAGTGAGAGACTACAGAACATTTGAGAGACTCGAGCAATAAAGTTCATAATGATTAGCGTATAATGTATATACAGGAATAAAAGAAGGGATGGACAGAGCAGCAGGCTAAAAGCAGATCTAATGGGCTTTACACACCAAGTTAAGACCGTGTCCAAAATGTCCAAGAACACCTTTTCAGCAGAGCAACACAAAGGTGTCTTTCAGGAGGATGGCAGTATGAAGGGCAGATCTGGAAGGGAAAGTGACTGTGAACAAGATGACGACAGGGTGGAGCGGATTGGAAGGGATGAATCGGAGAGCAATTTCAAAGGGACAGGTGACAGGGCCTGGTGAATAGAAACAGTTAGAGAAAAAAAAAAGAATGGGGGTAAAGATTATTCCAAAATTCTGAAGCTGAGTGAATATGAGATTATTGTGTTAATAAAAGAAATGGAAATAATTGGAAGTAAAACAGGCTAGTTGGATTTTAGGTATGTTTCTCCAAGATTCAAGGCTTTTATACTGCTAGAAATATTTTTCTGGAAATTACCTTTAAATTACCTCACTTTAAAAAAACACAAAACCTTAACTTAGTTACATCCAGGAAATTACAAGTTTTGTTGGGCCAGTTATTTATAGTTAGCACATGTTAAAACCAAATTATAATCTTTAAAATAAATATTATCCATGTATCAGCTAAGTCATCTTGCACATAAAGCAAATGTCACTTCAAGAGTGTTACTTTAAGAAGGGCTGCCTCTTGTTTCTAAGATTTATTCATTTTCTCTGGGGTGGAGTGAGAAGAATTGGAGTTTTAATGAAAAAGGCCTTTCTTTTACTTGGGCTTAAAAGATTGCAGGCTAGAGTAACAGTAATTAGAACTAACTTTACAATCATGTTCATAATGAATTTCTTGAGTCCATTCCTTTGTCTTTAGAGTCTGAAGTAAAAATTTATATGGTCACTTTTCATGAAAATATATATGTGGACCATAAATATGTTCACAAGGAATCTTCCAAGTCACGGCATTTATGTTCCAGGAATTGCAATGTAAATCAAATCAGTCTTTCCCACAGAAAAAGTATTCTAGTCAGGAAGCTATGTTATAGAGGAAGGGCCAAAGTGACACTGGTACTATACTTAACTAACTATAAAGGACATAGGTATATATTATTTAATATAGAACTAGCAAAGTATATACGACAAACAAGTCAAGTTAGTTAAGAGACTTCAGAGAGAATAACTGTGAAGGTAAGAGGTGAGGCTATGATGCTCTGAGGGAAGTTTCCCTGGAACCAGAAATAAAAGAACTATGTTCCCCACTCCACTGAGAGAGAAGAATCTATCAGTAGGAACAGAGGCAATAAGATATTATGTGTCAAAGCATCTCAGGAAAACAGGACGACTCTGCCTTCAGCTCAATAGACATGAACTAAATGGCTACAATACATACACCCTAACACTTTCCCTCACCTCACAAATACCTGGGCCTCATCATATATTACCGGACTGACATAGAATGTTAATGGCAGAAAATCCTCTGGGTAAGTTATGGAGAGGGTTACAGAAGGTATTACTCTATAACTAAAGGCTAGTCAAGTAACAATTGTAGTCAAAATAAAACTTTAACTGCTTGAAGACTGGGCCAAAAGACAGTCACACAGAGTTCAACACAATGAATGGTGATATCATTTGTCTGGAGGAAAGAGCTATGCTAGGTAATAGACATTAAATGGAAGAGTCAACATATTGATAAGAAAAAAGATACAGAAATTATTCTGGCAAAAGGAAAATCAATGGAACCATTTACTCAGAACAAAACTGAAGTGAAAAAGATAACAATGAAACTGATGAAACCAGGATAAGCTGTCAAAAGGACCAACTGTTAAGACTAAACTATTAAAATCAATAAAGTGAGATAACCAGGCCACAGGAATCAGTTACTATAAAAGAGAATATATAAAGTAAAACAGAAAAAAGAAAACATAAAATTATGATGCGAACTGACCAGAAGAGTAGAAACTGAACTCTTGAAAAACGGTTAACTGGAATTATTTGAATTAGCATCTGTTTTTATTAAGCAAAGATATGTGAAATTTCACAGTTATTGTGGATATGATTTGGGAAGAAGGGAGATGGCTGGAATATGGCTTTAGCAGAGGATACTGCTTCTAAAACAGCTTTAATACCTTCAAGGGAAGGATAAAGGAAAAAGAGTCTTACTGTTTAGGCTATTCTCATAAGAAATCTCCAAACCAGAGGGTGAATCAATGGCAGGTGCAGCTTAAAGGAAAAGGAAATTATTATAGCAGTTTATGAAGTCCTCCCCACCAGACAGAAGATACAACTGATGTTTCATTAAAGTATATTTTAAAAACTGGCACAGAAGCATCTGACCGGGAATTTTAACTATCTGGACTTTTGAAAGTATTATTATATTTTACAGGTAAGGCAAGTGATAGGTTAAATGCCTTAATCAGAATCAAGGTCTTCTTTTAGTCCAGTGCTATTTCTACCCAACTGTTTTGATCATCAAGAGCATTAAAGATCAACTACAATATATAATATGAAGAAATTCAGCTAAAAAAAAAAGACATTAGAAAATCTTAGCATCATAATTGATATGAAAAAGACCTGGAGCTTTTAATTAACTCTAAACTGACTATATGCCTAACAAAGAAATCAGATGGGGCAAAGAGGCCAGTGAAGAATTTGGACACTATATCCATATAAAGAATAACTGAAAAAGAAGGTGAATTTACACTAAATTAGGAGAAACTCTGTAAGGGTGGGTGGGTGGTTGGTTGGAAGGGTAAATCCACGATGTTGACTAGGTCTTAGAAATATAAGAAGGGCTATATTATGTTGTAGTGAGCTGAATGGTGGCCCTCAAAAAGATATGTCCATGTTCTAATCCCCAGAACTTGCAAAGAATCTTTTTTGAAAAACTTTTTTTACATCTTTGCAAATGTAAATTCAGTTAAGCATCTTGAGATAAGGAGATCATCTAAGACTATATGGGGAGGCCTTAAACTCAATGCAAGTGTCCTTACAAAAGACACACAGAAGAGAAGACAGACACAGAGAAGGCACGGTGAAGATAGAAGCAGAGACTGGAAGGATGTGGCCAGAAGCCAAAGGGCCTAGAAGCTGGCAGAGGCATGGGGCAGATTCTCCCCTAGAGCCTCTGTAGGGAGTGCAGCCCTGCCGACACCTTGATTTTGAACTTCAGGCCTCCGGAACTGTGAGGGAATAAATTTCTGTTGTTTAAGCCACAGATTTGTGGGAAATTGTTATGGCAGCCCTATGAAACTAATGCTAGTCTAATATGTAGACCAGAGGTTAGATTTCTGTGCAAAATAGGGTAAAATGTAAACATAAGATTAATAGATTATACATGGGGCAGATTTGGGTGTACTTTAAATTATAAGCATTTTATCATACCTGCCCAAATTGTAACAAGTTATTGTCCACATGGATATAAAAAGGGTAATTCCTACATCTGGGAGAATGACTCAGTGACCTCTAGAGATCTTTGCCACTCTAAGATGCTGTGTGTATTAGTAATAGTCAGGTCAAACTCAGGAATTTATTATGTGATAGTTAATGGTAATAAAATCATACAGTGATAAGTTAAAAACTCATTATCCTGTATAAAAACAGAATGACAAACAGAAGGATCTTAATTCATAAACACCCTAATGATGACTTCATACTAAGACCTTCACAGCCATTTCAGATATATCTGAAAATAGGCTAAGTCTATAAGCATATGGCCAAGTTTTGGTTCAGCATTATTTTAGGCTCCAACTAGACAATGGAAACATCATAAAGAAGCAATTTTTAAAACGTACACTTGCCCAAGAATTATTTTGCTATCCAGTAATGGATAACTGCTTCATGAAGATTTTGCTAAATAGTTAACATAAAAATTTCTCACTAGTTTCAAGTGGAGTCTAGTCACATTAGTAATAAAATGAGATGAATAATGGCTAACACTTTTTGGAAACAAACTAATGAGGAAAGATTTTGAAAACATTCTTTTGCAGGGGTTTCATGGCCTAAGTTTTGATATGTAATAAAACATATTGAGCCAGACTGCTTATAAAGATACAACAAAATAACAGACTCTAATCATCTGTTAGACAATTTTGGAAAGAAGCATAAAATACTAGATTCCTCTAGCTTTTTCAGAAATTTGTTTTGAGTTTTAAAAGAGCAGCGAAGAAGCAGAAAAAGAAAGAACAAGTGGCAATTAATAACTCTTAATATTAAATTAAAAAGACTCAACTATATATGAGAGCTTACCTGTTCTGTTTCAAAGATGTCCCGAAGGTGTTCAAGACCAAGGCTTTTCAGGAATTGGCTAATATTCATGTCAAGACCAGCAACTAAAACAGACATACATTAAAGTTTTTCAGAAAGAAGTTTATCAATCTAAAGGAAGTTCCAATATTTATTTAAAGCCGCGGCTCTTTGACACCCTTGGCTGTGCAGATGATTTTACTTCAAGTTATCTCTGAATTTGATGGGGAAATAAAAGCAGAGTTTATCTTATCAGTAGTACTTATATTAATATTATAAAGCATAATATAATGCTTTTAGTGAAATATTTAACAGTGGAATTAAAAAATCCAAATTTATCAGCTATTGTTTCAGCTTTCATTTATCAGCTATTGTTTCAGTTTTCATTTCTTACATAATCTCTCAGTATTTTTCTGATATAATTTCAGTAATAAGACTCACTCAGTTCAATAAGATACTATGGTTGGAAAAGGATATACTGGGATATACATAAGTAAGAACAAAGTAGATGCCAAAGAATTTATTCTACGAAGACATATTTCTTATAAGCTGTTGTGTACATGAAAACTTACAGACAGGATGTCTTTAAGTGAGGTGTTCAATAATTACCAACAGAAAAGTGAATCTGTTCACTTAAAACCGCAAAACCAATACGCGTTCACAGGTGTACTTGCCTTCTCCTTCCTTCCTTTCTGTGCCTGCTGCGCCATCCCCAGCGTTAGACGCTCCTCCTACTGCCAATTCTGCTAAGGGGCCGGCGAGGTTGTCTATGCTGCTAGCAGCAGACAGGCAGGAGGGGGTGGATGCTGGTGAGATCAGAGAGGCACTCACTACAGTAGCCTGAGGTTTAAAACAGGTAGGTAAGGCCTCTGGGGGCATGGCATCTATCAGCAAAGCTCTGATATCATCAGCCTAAAAAAATAAATAAATAAAATAAAATAACACAAAAAATTACGTTTTAAAACAATAAGTTTCTCACTAAGGAGAAAATGCTTAGTGAATTTTTTCTTTAATGAATACTCCATTATTCCCTATTGGGTTTTGATCATTCCTTCCTCCCTCCTTCTCTGATCCACAGCTCCAAAGAGTCCCAGTAGTTTCAATAGGTAGAATGGAGAAACTATACAATTTAAAAAAAATACTTCATCTTTTGAAGATCTAATGTGCAGCTTGGTGACTATAGTTAATAAGTACTGTAAGTACTTATATAAGTACTGTACTATATTCTTGAAATTTGCTGAGAGTAGATCTTAAGTATTCTCACCACACACACAGACAAAAGTTAACTGTGAAAAAAATCCAAGAATATGAACTCTGTTGACTCCTAGAAATACTTTTTAACACTAAATGAAAAGTGTGCACACAATTGTTCATACTTATTACACATGTATTCAAAGGACATGTAAATTAACAAAGATTTGAATAGAGTTAAAAAAATAAAATATTTCATCTTTCATCTAAAAAGGAGCACATTTTAGAATGCTGATTCTCAATCATCTCTTCTTTAGAAGGAGTTTCCATACATAGTATGTGTTGTTTATGCTTAACAACTACAATAATTTTTGTTCAGTTATTTAGTGCATACTTAATAATTTAATGTACAATTAAAATCTGGTGAAACTTTAAAGGGACAGCACTTATTTTGGCTAGCTTATTCACGAACTCTACAGTCTGCTAGGCACAACTGTTGTTAGAGTATGTGGGAGATTGTCCCCAAAGAGAGCCAGCTATCAATTCTTACTTCCATGTACATCTGTGCCCCTCCTTCCATCAGAGGTGGCACCTCCCTTCCCTGGAATCTGGGTTGCCTATGAGTTTCTGTGACCAATAGAATGTAGAGGAAGTGATGTTCTGAGGCTTTTGAGCCAGGCTTTAAAAGGATTGGCAGTTTCTACTTTTTTTCTCTTAGAAGTCATCCTCCCATGCTGTAAAGAAATTCGAACTAGACCACTGAGTGTGACATACTACGCAGAGAGAGGTACTGTAGGATTTAAGGCCATCCGAGATGCTGTAGCGTCAGCTGAGCTCCCAGCTAAAGGGAGCTGGCAGAACAGCAGAACTGCCTAGCTGAGCCCAGTCAACCCAGAGGACTGTGAGGAATTATAACTGTGAGTGGCACTTGGTTTTGGTTAAGCTACTAAGTGTTTTGAAAACTGTTACTCGGCAACAGATATATAAAACAGAATGTGGCTTAGAAAAGTTTTTTGGTTAAAAAATTCTAAATTATGTGACCATACAGTAACTCCCTGATTTCCAGAAAATTCAGGAAAGATGTTTCTTTACATCTTTTTGTTTAAATGTTATGTTAAATGTTTAAATGATGTTTAAATGATATGTTAAATATCATTTAACCACAAAAATTTAATTCTTGATTTTGAAACTATTTCTACAGTATATCAGTTTACTTTTCCATCTTCAGAAGAACGATATACTGCTTAGAAGATAATTTTTTCTTTGACTACCTCACCCCCCTCAGGTAAATTACCATGAACATCAGATGCTCTAGAATAATAAGCCAAAGTAGAAGGTGCTCAGATATTTTGCGAATACAATCTATATACAAGTTTTTCTATGATTCATGTTTTCCCTCCAAGTTAAGTTTGGCCCAAAAAAAAAATTAACTTACTGCTTAGTTTGCCTTAATAGTTTTAAATTATATAAAAATGAGAACTTAAAAAAATTCATAAGGAAGGAAATTTGTTCTTCTTCCAAGAGATATATGCACCACTAGAGGTAAACCTGTTAAGCCCTGGAATTTACTGTCATTTCTGAAAGTATAACAAGCAAGTCTAAATATTTTGAAATGAGGACTTACCGTTGCCAGATCTAAAGGTGTCTGGCCTTCTTGGTTCTTCATAGTTGGATCTGCACCATGTGCCAGGAGTAGGGCACAGAGCTGTGTCCTGCCTTTTTGGGCTGCTTCGTGAAGAGGAGTAAATGCCCACTTGTCTGTTGCATTTACACATGTGTTGTATTTTATCAGTAACGCTGCAATGTCCACATGCTGAAGAAAAACAAAAGGATGCCAAGAGGTAAGAATGAGATTATTTGGTAAAGCTCCTTCAGGTACACTTGTTTTTATTTAACATTTCATTCCCTCTATATCTCTATTCTCATCCTTAACAGAAGTTTCTTCTATAGAAAAAGAATATTCATTGCACCCCTCCACCTGTATTTTGGACTTCATCTTTTCTTGCTTCCTCTAAAATATCAATTCCACAATTATTCTGTTACCCTGTAATTCTTCATGGGAGCCTTAAAAATTTTTTTTATTCAGTCTTATATTCAGATCTATCTTAAAAATAAACATATAAGATGAAACTATTACCTGACTCCAAGTTTCCTAATAATGGGCTAACCTGTTTGTCAAACTTTTCAAACCAGCAACCTATAACCATTGCTTCTCTTTATCTTCCCATTTCTCTTTCTAACCTATTGCAACCTGATCTATTTATTGAAAACACTCATCTCAAAGATTCTCAATGTTCTTTCTTCAGCCTTTGGGAAAGTAACGTAACAAAACATTTTACAAAAATTAGTCTGTCGAGCCAAAATGACTTAGGGGGTGGAGGAAATGTCAGCTGCAGACGCATTAACTAATAACCTGGGCATGAGGTGATAAGATCCTCAACTGTGATGGTTAGAGAAGAACGGAAAAGAAGAGCTAAATTTGAGAAATTTTGAAGGCAAAAAAATCAGGTTTTAGAAAGACAAATTAACCACAGAGGAAGAAAGATGAAAAAAAAAGTCAAAGGTGACTGCCTTTTTTCTTTTTTAATTTGGTCTAGAAGATTAAGAAAAAAAAAAGGTAGATGGAAGCATTAACAGAAATTGAGTAGCAGAAGTTTAATTAGGAATGAAACTATAAGGAAGGTTCACTTGGGGTGTGTGGTTTCTGAGGTACAATATCTAAGTAATGATGTCCTGTAAATGGTTTCACACAAAAGGTCAGAGCACAGATAAGGGGGTCATTTACTTATTCACTTACTCTCTCTTACCGACTCACCCACCAACCAAACATTTGCTGAATACCTATCTGAAGCTGAATTTCATGAGAATGGGAAGAGATGGGGAAAGTAAGGACAGAAGTATCCCAGGATAGAATTTAGGGCATGTTTCTTCAAATTTTCCTTTAAAATTCCTTAATATTTTCTTTGCTCTCTTGAAGACACTCACTTCAAAAAGAATAGGTACTTCTTCTGAGGTAGTATTAAAGTATTTTTTGGTGTTTTTTTTTAATATAATACAAATACTTGTTAATTTTAGGAAAAGTGATTTCAGAAAACAGAGGAAAATACAAATCAGACAACTTCTAAGAAAGCTTCCATATTTGCTCTGACAATATAAAGACAACAACAACAACAAAAAAGAGCATAACCAGACTAGGGCTTCTGAGAACAGGCCATGTTTTGTGATCTTTTGGGGATTATGAATGAGGTATATCATGATTATAAAATTGATTCTAACACAAATGATAAAAATAGGTAACATTTGTAGCACTATCAAAATCACTTAAAACAAAACAGACCCCAGTGATTTATCTCCCTTATTCAAAGGATATACATTGAAAAGAATAGCAATTTTTGTTCAATTAACCCAAAAGCACGCAGTAATTTCAAGCTTCTTCCCAGTAAGGTTATGGGGTGTTTAAACTAGGTTCCTGATGATTAGTTTTATTCTACTCCATTTGTGTTGGCAGTATAATATAATTTGGTAGACTAATTTGTATAGGCTTCCAAAATTAGACAGTCCAAGGAAAATTACGTGTGTGTATAAAATGAATCATATATATGGTATGTATTATTAAACTTTCTTTATATTAAATTTATAGTTTATGCTTAGAGAAACCAATTACGTGCTTATTAAATTTGCTGACAAACATCTGAAACAGCAATAAACAGGAAATACGCTGCCACCCAAGTAGACTAAAAACACAATTCTTAAATCTTTTAAACAGCCACACCACTGGGGCAAAAAAAGTAACTGAAATTTAAGGGTGACAAATGCAATAAATAAGCTACAGCTCAGTCCTATACAATACATAAGAGCAAAGCATTGAACTAGAAGGTCTAGAAAAGGAATTGAACTCTGCTGGAACGTTTCCAGGAGTCAACTTAATATGGTTTCAAAATTCAGCTGCAATACAAAATGCTTTAAATGACAAATGCAACATAAAAACACTGCAAGGGCCCTAATTTAATTTTAGAAAGTTGGGAAGTAGGGAGAAGAGAAACGTGTTTGGGTTCCAGTTAGAGCAATTTAATTGTACGATAATGTCATGAAATCCCCCTAACATTATACATTTTAGAGAAAGCATTAAAAAATGAAAAATTTGAGAGAGAAAACTCAGCAAATTGATTTACTCTTATGAGATAATAGAAAACTACATGCTGTGTGGTAAATAAATATCAATGCTTTATATCTACTGAAGAGCAAAAAAATTAGTTGTCTTGTGTAAATGTATATTAAAAAATAATATAAGGCATTATAATACAAAAACACTAAACAGGATAATGCACATTACCATTAATATATACTCTCATGAAATCTGTAACTTTTATTTAAACTTCTTAAACTATGTCTTTGTTTCTCCTTTTGGAAAAACTGAAGTGGTAAGTTCTTTCTATATAAAAAGGCCCAAAGACACACAGAGAGCTGACTGAGCTATCCAGAGGAAAAAAGGTAAAATATGTATCAAAGAATGATGACCAATAAATAACAGCTTAAGTAACTTTATGTAATTTCAGATATCTCACACAATTATTTTATCTGCAGCTACCAGTCATTATCCACTACTGAAGTCAATTAATCTGTTTAATACTGATATTGAGCTGGTCAAACATACAGCTAATTCCTAAGGCTGTGAGATATAAAAGTGACACACAGACCTTATTCTGACCGGCCCAGTATGAGGGCTGTGTGGATCGAGTTATCTCATAATAACTGTATTCCCTTGGATTTGGACAGAATGCACTTTCCACATGCATGGTCTTATCTAATTATCACAATAACCCTGTAAAGACGGTCTCAGCATCTAAGTTTTACTAGTGAGGACAGTGAAGATTAGAAAGATTAAGGCACTTGCTGAAGACGTGTGGGTTATGGAGGAAAAGATTAAAGACTAGATCCCAGAGGTTCACACTCCAAATTCAGGTCTCCATTTCGCCACATCTGCCTGCATGGTCTTGCTAGACTAAAACACAAGCGCCATTTCCTGACAGGTTGAAAATGGCAGAGAGTATGATATCAGGGAAAAGCTATTTAAGCAGAGATCACTGGGTAACCCTACACCTAAAACTACTCTACCAATCACCTTATCTTAAATATAGAAGCCTCTATTCCATACAAAGTGCCACCAAAATCTCCTTCACAAAACTATCACTTCAGGGCAGTACATCATATACACCACGCAGCCAGGCCAGTCCAAGCATCATTGATATTAATACTATGTAACCAGTGCTCTGCCACCCTAACAGAGCCCTATAATTTCATTAAAATATCCAGCCAAGGCTTATGTGCTGTATGAATAAAAAGGGGCTTTGGAAAGACATATGGATTTATATGTCTAGAGATAATGAAAATATAACTATATCTACCCCTTAGCTAAAGTAAGATAAAGTAGCTTAAACATTTTTTATATCATGGTTAACCTTGGTCCTTATTTTAAGTCTACTAATTGAGACTGAGATAAATACAGATTTGATGTGGTTACTGACAACAGGTTATATGATATACAAACTGCATTAGATAAAATTATTTCATAGAGCAGAGATTCTCAATGGAGGGAATGACCTTACCTACTGCCAACTGAAAATCACTATGAGATGTTACTGGGGGTGGGAGGGTGGGTATATGTTGTACATGGTAAAAACATGGTAACCAAAAAAAGTCAAGAAACCATCAAAGTAAAGGTTTTAGTGAATAAGAGTACATAGTCATTAGCTCACAGATATTTGATTTTTAAGTTTCCAAGTTTAATACAAGAAGGATTTTTAGAGTGAGTCAAAAAATCCACCCACACACTGAGGCAAAAGTTCTTGCTACAAACACACTGTCTAGCTCATTAGCATTCTTTAGTAGAAGGATGGGATGAACCAGGTTGACTGAAACCTCTACCAAATGCCCTCTACACAGCCTGGAGAACTTTCTCTTCATTTTTACCTCCATAAGCTACATTCATTTACAAAGAGCTCAGCAGTAGGGATGTGGTAAAAAGCAGGATAACATAAAAAGAGAGAATGAAACTAAAAATGCTCATGATCTTTCTCACTTGGAGTTAGAAGAGGAGAGCAGGAGTTGTGGATAATGGTGAAATAAGTTTATGAAAACGGGACAGCGGGCCTCTGGTCAGGAGGCGGACTGCATTACACTCCCTCAGCTAATGGCAAGATAGCTGCAAGGGAATACGAACAAAGACAAGGCCGTCCCGCACTCTACCTTATTATATTTAGCCACAAAAGAGAACCACTATAAATTTTCTTTCTTTCACACTGGTCACAAATTGACACATACGTGTAATAAGTAGAATCTCAACACCTTTCCCATCAGAAGAATGAGAATTAAAAGGTAAAATACTTAAACCTTAAAAATTTAGTTTTACTTTCTTCATCCTCAGTGACAACTATGAAAGCTATGAAAGGAAAAGACTGACAGGACTGAACTTTTCCACATCCACAAAGTATGGGATATACTGGAAACACAGTACATAGATCAACATAGTCTACACAGTTGACAGTATATGTTTTACTAGATCAAGTCAAGAAGTATAATTCTACTGCCTATACCTATCCTCACTCATTAATAGATTTATACAGAAGTTAAAAGACACTGATCCCATCAGCTTTATAAACTCTTAACTGATAAACTTTTAACCTAGGCTTAGAGATATGGAGAGAGGATCATGCTAAGAAAAATATTGGACATTATTCTCCAAATGATACATATCTATACTTATAACTCAAAGGTAAAAGGATTATACGCACATGTATATGTAGTATGTTAGCAGTAAATATTTAGCATGCCTGGTCTTCAGTAGAAATACATGTAGTACAGTGAAATTGAGGATTTTATATGAAAGAAGGCTAAAAGAAAATTCTAATGATTTTAATAAAGGATTAATTATCTTTGGAAAGATAACTTCAAATACAGAAGTTTCAAGAGGATTTCAGTACTAATAATATATTTATTAAATCTGATAACTTTCAATTAGCTTATATCACACTTGGAAGTAAAATTTTCTTTCCTTTCTGTCCAACTTGAAACTAGATTGTTTGCTTTCCTTGATTATTCCCACTCAGACATGTCATCTCCCTGAAATACTGGTCTTTGAGAGGGGGCATGAGAAGATGCAGATATTCTCATTATGAAGGGCAAGGGAGAAGAGAGTAAGAGAATATGGAAATCATGGCGATTAGTTTTTACTTATAGTCTGTCAGGCTTCTGCAAATCTAGAAACTGTCCTCACCAATAATGATTCCATCTATGAGAGCCCCTAGTATGTACACTCTGGCACGTGTGCATCTTTACAGTCAAATAGGGATTCTGACAAGCACAAGAGCATTCATCTTCTTCCTGTGTGATTCATCAGACCTAAAGTGGGCCTTGGTGACTTCCAGGCAGTCAGTCCAACAAATGTCAAGGCACTGGAATACAACCCTCTTCCTCTTTCAGCTGATGATTACAGATTACAGTTACAGGGCTTTGCAAGAATCAGTTGTGACTTTCACTGTGGGGTTTCAGCTAGTCATCTGAACTCTATGAAACCATATACACCAACAGCTCAACCATTTTCTTGAATCTTTCTAAGATGCTGAGGATAAAAATAAGCAAGCATAATTTCCATGCCTACAGAGGAACCTCCTGGCTTTCATAGTTTCTAAAATCTACTTAAGGTAGAGTTAAGATTTATTATCTACATCAATAAATATTAACTGAGCAGTCATTACATACCAATTATTGTGCTAGATAATGTGAAGAGACCAAAAAGCTATAAAAAGTATGGTCCTTGGCCAAAAGATAGTTATGCCTGAGAAGGCTAGAAACACTCTGAATAGTAAGATTAAAACTGTGCTAAATTATGCTGTTGGTTAGCTATCTACTTATTGCATGCATGGTATGCATTTAACAAAGTAGTAAATATCAGTGAAGTTTTCTAGACTTTAACTTTAGCATGCTCACCCCATAGGATGCTGCATTGTGAAGAGGAATTAAACCACCTTTGTCTTGGGCATTAACATCTGCTCCGTGCTCTAGAAGATATTCAGCTACTTCCAGGTTATTGTAGCCTGCTGTTAGAATGAGAAAAGGCAAATGTCAGCTTAAAAGAAAAAGGAAAATATGTATATAAATGATAAGGACCAGAAAACATTAATACTTTTTGCTTTACACTACTATCACATAATTAAGTATAAGACATTTACAATAAGAAATTTATATAATTTATAATAAGAAATTAATTATTTAAAATAACATCAGTCAAGCATTTTCTGAGTAGCACTCTTCATGCTCAGCATTTCTTTCATCTTCTGGCGAGCTGTATTAGGCATCTAAGAAAGCTCGTGAGCCTTGCAAGTGCTGGTGATGCGTACCTGCCAAGTGCAGAGGGGTTGAGTTCCTGCCTTGGGTGTCTCGGCAGTTGATATTCTCTGGGGTACAGAGCTTCTGCACTCTTGCCAGGCAGCCCTTCTTGGCAGCATCCAACAAAGCAGCGTCTCCTCTCAGTAAGTCCTGAATATCTGTGTCTCCTTCTTTTACCAAATCTAAAGGTGTATTTCCATCTCTGTTCTTTTTAGTTGGATCTGCTCCATGCTACAAAATAACCAAATGGGGTTTGTGTTTTCTGTAGTATCTTTGTTTTGTTTCTTTATTTTTAACTTCACCTTCACTCATCCAAAGAAAGATTATCGATTCTATACACATTGTGAAAAACAGAGGCAATATTTGGTCTTTCTTGCAAAATTCCTACTTAGCAATATACTGAATCAGCTTTCTAACTATCAATACTTCCCAACCAAAGCCCCAAGCCTCAGGATCAACAGTGATGGTGAGTGGGAAAGGTGTCGAGTGTCTTTAACTTTTCGTATCATATACTTTCTCAGACTCCAAGCTGTCTTCAGAAACCACTTTTCCTTTTAATCATGGCCTGGATATTAATGTTGACCAGATTTCAATTATATAGAGATATTCAGTGTTGATGAAGTGAGAAGAGGAAGACACACAGGTGGAAAAAGTACTTAATTCCAAATGGAATCAATAAAAAGAAAGTTTGGTAATTTAAAAATATTTCCATTGTAAGTCTTAGAACCTATCATGAAATTAGGTAGAAATGTATTAACAGTTAATTTGATTTTAAAAGTTTAATCATCTATACCTATGAAATAAGGTCAATAAAAGTCAAGAATCTTTATTACAGGCCTGACACAGACTGCTATAGGCCCAATGGAGAAATCTGGAATAACCAACCTAGACAATGAATTCACATTGTCCTAGAAGTTATTTCTTACTAACCAGTGATAATAAAAATGAGTATCAAATACAGTGTTATTCTCAAAACTCATAAGAACATACTTGATCCCATGAAAGTTGCAGGAGAAGAATTTTATATTTAACCAGGACAAGTTTTTCTCTAGTTTAAAAAAAAAAAAAAAAAAAAAAGAAAATGACATAAATACATGTCCAGTCATTTTTCACATCTTTTAATTAATTTCACATCTTTTAATTTAACTTCATATCCTTTAATGTTTAAATAATGCTTAATAATTAGAAATGAGCTTGTTAACAATAATGAAATAGCTAGTAAGAAGAAAAAATCAAACTTGATGGAAAAACTTGGTTCTTCTCGTACAAATGTTTTCTGATATTAATACTGTAAGTATCAGATAAGCAATGCAAACTAATTCAACTCTTTCCAAAACCTACCTTGTTGAACTGTGATGGACTCAACATAATCAAGTCAGTTCAGAAAGGCACTTCAGACATTACTCAAAGCTACGTGAGTATCATGATATCACACTTAAACATCCCCCTAAAATAGAGAATGGAAGCAGTCTCTACAGCACTTACTGTACTGTATTACAGAATAATTTACTCTGATGTAATTTTATGTCCTAACCAAATAATAAATATAATTACTTTATAATTTTAAAAATTACATACTTTTAAAAGGAGCTTGCAGATTTCATATTTTCCTTTAGCTGCTGCTTCATGTAGAGGGGTAAATTTCCATAAGTCTGCCACATTGACAGAAGCCCCATGCCTTACCAAGAGCTCAGCTACTTCATAGTGTCCATATGAACAAGCATTATGAAGAGGCACCAAGCCACTAAACAAAAGAAAATTATTTTAAAGACATACAACAAATCTTTGCATTAAAATGATATGTATAATAAAAATAATTCTCTATGGCATTGATTATACTGAACACTCACTTAAAAAAAAAAATTCTCCTCTGATCTTGAAGACAGCATCATCCATTTCCAAATAAGGATTAACAATTTCAAAAATTTCAAAAATGTCCCTTTCAATATAAGGACTTTGCTTAGTTTCTTGGTGATGGCTATAAATTTCACAGCAATCTTTATTCTTAAAATATATATAGATATACCCATAAAAAAGGTTCTATTATAATACTTTTAATTCAGGTTTCATCCTGGCAATATAAAGAGCAACACTACAAAGTGATTTCAGGAATAACTAATTAATAATCTGGTTTTATCATCTCTCAGATTTTCTTCCATTTGGGTCTTCCTAGTGAAAACTGTATGCTTGCTTACTTATAAAATACACAATGCAATCTAACTTATTTACTTAGGCAAGTTCAACCTTTTGTTTTTGGCTTTTTTTTTTTATTGTTAATAATCTGGTAGTGGTTTCTGTGCATAGATTTAAATATTTAGGTGCCAAGCAATGAAAACTCAAAATCCAAGTGATAGAGAAACTCCAGTATTCTGTAAAGAAAATAATGAAATCAACCACAAACTCTAGTCAGATGAGCAAACTATCCTGTGATGACTCTAAGTTCTGATTGGAAGGCAGCTGGCATTCTAAAAGGACAAAGATGTCCCCATAAAAAAGGGTGCATCAAAAGGATAAGTTTAAGTTGCACTTAGTACACAGCAAACACAAGGTATCAAGTTAGTACCTTTTTACTTAGAGAGATCAGGTTTTTCTGTTTTTGTTTTTAATGTTTTGAGACCAAAAATACTGACTGCTAAAATGGGGCAATAGAGGGACTTCCCTGGCGGTCCGGTGGTGACTCTGCACTTCCAATGCAGGGGGTGCAGATTCAATCCCTGGTCGGGGAACTAAGATCCCACGCGGCGTGGCCAAGAATAAAGTGGGGGGCGCTGATGGCAATAGAAACAAATGTTGGTTCCTCTCTAATGCACCATAATACTTTGAAAGAGCTAGTGATAATATTATTAAATATTCATGTCTGATGTATCCCTTTTAAAAGATAAATAAGCCCAAAATCGTTAACTGAGGTCTAAGTTGTGTGGTTTAATTCTACAGCAGTCTGGTATGTAATTACACAGAAAGGTGCTTATTTATATTTTGAGATGATATGAAATTAACTCAGGATATGGAAGCTCATTTCAGTTAAAACTTCCTTCTTGCTTTTCTAAATAGCTTCCACGGCTGCTTTAAACTCTGTCTAGATAAATTAAAACAGTTCAGTAAACTAATAAAAAATAGAGAATATCTGAATGAGTAAAAATAAAATTATGTTTCTATTAATATGACTTTGGGATGGGTGGCTTCTTTTAGGAGGAGATTAAACATTTTTAATAGCAAAAAAAGGGATGAACAATAAATTACAAACTATATAAACACATGTACATAATGCAGTAAAATACTATATATAGGCATTAAAAGGATGAAATGAACTATTAAGTACTGACATGGAAAGACATTCAGCATATACTACTGGGTGAAAAAGGCAAATTGCAAAGCAGACCGTGTGCAGTGACATCATCATTTACATTAAAAATAAGCTCCACCACAACAGCACACACACTGCAACAGGTCCTTCAAAACTCCAGACGGTTACAACAAAATTTTGATGCTGTAATCTCTAGGAGGTGGAGTGAGAGGGACTTTTCACTTTCTATACTATACATTTCCATAATGTTTTAATTTATGCTTTAAACTTAAAAAAAACATGCATTACTTTCTTAATAGGGAAAAAATACCTAAAACTTCAAAAATATAAAGAAAAGAAATTTTAAGTATCAAGAAAATGAATCCCAAACAGTGAAATTCTAATGCATACCCTTTGTCTTTGGCATGGACATCGGCACCATGGTGTAGGAGGTACTCCACGACAGACACACGGTTATAGCCTGCCGCAAAGTGTAGGGGTGTAGAATGCCGGCCCTCTAAATCTCTGCAATTCACATTCTGAGGGCTGCAGAGTTGCTTTTATGGCACACACACACAGACAAACACAAGAAGAACGTTAGTATTTATTCATAGAACTCGCTCCAAAATACTGCAGACATCTTGGATAAATTGTATTTTTCTAATGAATATTTCTTTCCAAAGATTAGATAATACAAGTGATGTTTTAAAATCAGCACGATGTTTGGCTTTACAGTGTCTATGTTTGCAGAGCTATTTAATCTTTTTCAACATTTCCTGGCCAAAATCTTAATCAAAAAGAAAAACCCATAATAAGGCAAGCATTTCCAAGGCAAATGGTGCCTTCCTTCTTCATAGTTATAAGGCTTTCCTCCCCGAGACTGCCTGTAACAAGCCTGTACGCTTGTACCAGCACGCTCTTAGCCACTCTTTGCTCAAATACGACCAACCCTGGTTGACTGCAGAATTACCCAGAATTCTTGCCTCCTTTGACGTGGCAAGAAGGCGCTGGGAAAATTACATTAATTCTGTCTGGGCCATCCACTTGGCCCTTTGATCCATCTCAGCAAAGCCATGCAGTCAACAATGTTTTACTTGATCTTTGAGGGGATATTTGTCTAAGTCTACACGTCAGATTGATTCTGATCATATTGTAGTTTCTGGCCTTTTATCTCCTTCAGCTGTATCCTCCAAATCTCTTCTATTTCACCTATTCTCCTTTTGAATATTATCATTTCAGCACAAGCTCAACTGTTTGCTTACAAAGCAGTAGAAGCAAAGTTAGGCCAGAGTGGTTGCATCACTGATGGTGACAGATGGACTACAATAAAAATATTTGAGGAACAATTTATAAAGAATTTCCTATTTTTTCAGTGAGAGGATTATTATCTATGTGTGAAAACAATCATCATCTCCATTTTACAGAAAAATAAACCAAGGCTCAGAGAAGTTAAGTGACATCCTTTTTCATACAGTGGGTAAGGGGTAGAATAAAAACTCAAACCCCACTTTCTTGATTCTTAATCTTTTGATCTTCTTGTTACATCATTGCTTACCTACTTAATTACCCAAACTCAGGGAAGTGATGAGAAAAGAGGTAATGAAAAGAAGGATTCTTAAGTTAAAAAAGCAGAGAAAAACGGTGACATTTTCTAGGCTACAGGTATGATGGCAAGGGCTTTCATATATAGCTCACTGTAATGAGCTATTATAATATAAAAACTCTGAACCTGGAAGATATCTATGGAGATACTGAGGAGGGGCTGGTAGGGTAAAAACAGGGCTTTTCAGGTGGTACAATTTTTATATGACAGAAGGAAGTCTGGGCATAAGGGAGAGACTAAAATCTGAAGAGCCATTGTCATCTGGCCAGGTTATATCTTTTCATGACAACTGAGTCTGTGGCAAATTTTATATATTTTATTAATATATAAATTATAGAATCAAAAAACAAAATTAAATAGAAATAAATAAATACATAAACTAGAAAGAAAGGCTACAAAAATTGACAATAAACACCTTCTATGGTGTCTTACATGACTGAAGCTGCTTCCTGCTGCTGCTTTTATTCTAGTTCTTTATATTCTAAGTTAGCTTGTTTTTTCTTTTGCAGAGAACAGTGGCAAAATGGGGATGTGGTAGGGAATGAAACCCAATTTATTTTATGTTTTTATTAACAAAAAGAAAGCCAATTCGGCTTATTAAATATTTGCTTTTTACTATTTGGAAGTTCTTTATCCTGTATTCTATTTCAATTTCTTTTTGAATGCCAAGGCAATTTTTATATCCTTCCTACCTGCTTCTCAAATACTTTACTCAGCAAACAGACTTCTTTTCTAATAACTAATTTCTAATGCTTTCTAAAGCCTCTAAGGAAGGAAAAGTTTACCATGCTTAATTCTCACTTAATTTGTGCTTTGTTTTCTTCTGCCATTTCTACTCTATTCATAAAAATATATTTGGCCTTTATTGTGAATGAATTGTTTAAGAAACCTGGAAGCTGTGGCATGGTTTCTAATACATACAAGATGTAGGAATTAAAACCTACACATTAAAAAAATAATAAACTATTAATTTAATTATAATGGGCACATATAGCAATTCTAGCACTGGGGTTATCATGCTGTGATACAGAAAAGGAGTCCTAATCGCTTTTATATTTTAAGATTTTATTAGGATACATTTCAAATGATAAAAGTATTTTTAAGAAAAAATATATATAATTTCAGATCTAAGAGAAATTTAAAATTTCTCTCTAGGGGCTGTTATGACTGAAATTTACTATTTTCCTTTAAATAACTTAGAAGTTAATGTAAGATGGAAGAGAGGTTGGAAGTAGCCACATAATGCAACAAAAATAAAATTTCTAGGCAACAGAGTTTAGAAAGCATTTACTGTCATTTTCAACCAGTACACATCATCGAGAGTACGAAAATTTGTTTGCTAAAAATCACAAAAACCAAGTTTGCTTAATAAGAAACGACATAAGAAATGAGCAAGATTAGTTTGTAAAAAATAAGCTGGTAAGATTATCAATACCAAATTTGCAATTAGCCTTTCTTTAAAAAAAGGAATAAAAAATAAAACTACAAGACCAATCCCCAAACAAAAATAAAACTCATACCCCTTTCTGCTATCTTCTCCCACACATGAATGATTATAGAGGGGAAGTGTATGTGTTTTAAAAAGGTGTATTCAATACTAGAATATAATTTTATATTTGAAAAAATTCAATCTATAATCATTGTTTCTACACCACAAGTAAAGGTTGATACAATTTCCTTGGCAAGCAAGGACATAGAAAAGAAGACCCATCTTCTGCATATAATTAATTCCAAATGGTTGCAGGATCATAAGGATGCTCTCCTAGAGCAAATGTGAGAATCTCTTGGAAAAGGTCAAGAACATTGTTTCAAACTTTACTGTACTATTACCCGGGCTTGAACTAGCTTGGAAAGTTATGAAAGTGGGCAAAATAACATTTTAATTAATAAAAGTAGAAATAAAAAGAGCATTCATATAACCAGAAGTAAACTGACTAGAAAGTGGTTTAATGTACGGCACATACTAGGAAAACCTTCACAGTTAAAGATCTCTCCTGTTTATGGATCTATTCTGCTCATCCCTTTTATTGTTTGGATTTGAGTAGTTTCACTTACAAGCCTAAAATGAATTGGTAAGCAAAGGTTCCACAGAGCTACCCAAGACATTAAAGCACTGCCTTACCTTCACAGTTTCCAAGTCTCCGGCTTTAGATGCTTCTAAGAGCCGATAGTCAACATCAGAAGTGCGTATAGGTGTACTTTCTACATGAAAGAAAGGAAAGAGTACTGTTGGTTTTTAAGGAATCACAGAGTAGCTAAGGAGGGAAAATTATTTGGTGAATGGAAAGAGAGAGGTTAAGGTGTCAGAAATTTCTAAGATCTAATTTAAGGTTTTGTGGTGTCTTACTTCAATCTATATCCACCTTATCATAAGCCAAATTCAAACAAATTTTAGGACACACAAATCCTCTCCATCCCAATTACTCTGTCTTTCAAATTTTATGGTCAAAACTTGGCAAAGGGGAATGGAGAAACATAGGACCATGAGATCACGGACATCTTTATGATACATTGGTCTTTCAAAGTGTTGGAGCGAAGCTTTGCAATAGATTCTGTTATGTAAACCGAGGGAAGCCACTCAACTTTCAGTACTTAATGTTTAGCCTTTCTTTTTGGTCTCAATTTCTACACTATGAAACAGAAGTAATACTCCTGAAATCAGTGACCTTAGAAAATATAATCAGTGTACAATAAAGGCCTACTAAATACAGAAATTTGTTTAATTCGCATTTATGGCTTCAGGGAAATGCAATTTAAAATGTCTTAAGAGGTGTGATACAAATGTTAAATAGAATATAATTAAAACAGGCTGTTAAGTCTAGAAGTTATGAGGCTAACAAATGAGTTATTCTGATTAATCCAATACTATAAACAAACCAAAAATTCATTATACATTGGCCCAAATAAAAAGATTTTTAAAGAAAACAATACTTATCACTCAAAGTATGATCATGGACATTAAGTGTGGCTTTTATAATGCACATGTGTACACACACTCATGTAACACAAAAGAACTTAAGTCCAGAAAACCTGGATTTAGACTGGGCTCTATTGTGACGACGGACAAATCATTTGATAGCTTAGTTTTCGCACCTATAAAGTGAGCGTTGGTTGGTTTCCCAGAAATTCTCTTCCAGGCTTAAGATTTCAATATCCTGTGGCCAGAGACACCTTCCTTGAGCCCAGTGTCCAAACGGGAAGATCAAGTGATGCTATAATAAGGTTTCAGATTTCAGAAGAAATACTTCAGCTCTTTCTAAAGTACTTTATTCAGGGAAGTGAGTTTTACAGAGTAAGATAGGGCATTTAATAAAGATTTTTGGAAAGGTCTCTGTATAGTTAGGTCATAATATCTATGAATTTCATTTCTGGATAGTAAATGGATGCTATAAAATATTCATAATAAGAGGGTATGCTGCGTCTGATGAAGAAAAGAACTACTGCATTATACGTAGGGAAAGCAGCAGGCTTCTGATCCCTTGCCTGTAGCCTACTCCATTTTACTCTTTCAGTTTGTTAGGTCATTCTACAGCAGACATAATCCATGGAAAAAATTAAAAGAATGAGAAAGAAGAGTCAATTATATTAAATTTCTTTTGTAACTTCTTATTCATTTTTCAGTAGGCAGACTGTGTTATTTCCTCTGATTTGGGGGCTTTGGAAACTAGTATCTATTTTTGTAACAGTTTTATGTTTGATCGCCCTCAATAAACGAGATACTTAAAGTATATAGCACTGTACTAGGTAGGCACTGTAACACTCAGTAAGATTTTATAATTATATTTAAACCAGGAAAGACAAGATAATATCATAATAGTACAATGAAGTTAAGAATTACAGAAAGCAGAATATAACACATGTAAGAACAATTAATTATAAGATCATTACCATATGAACGATTTGTAATTTTCCCTATTTGATAGATTTCAGAGCAACCGTAATTCCACACTGTTTATAGGAGTTTTAAGTAACCTTTGATCGTAACACCCATAAGTCAGGTTTCCAACCTGACACTAAAAAAATGAAAGAAAATGGTTGCCTCTCTTCATGACACCTACCTCAACCCCACCAAAATAGGCTGATGGGCAGAGCCACAGGCTAAACTGCAAGCAAGGAAAGGCAGGAAAAATATTCAGGCAAAGAAAATACTCCAAAGAGCCACTTAAAACAATGGGCACAAAGTTTGTCTGTGGAAAGAGTTTATCAGTGGACAGACATGGAAGAGGAAGAAGAGAATGCAATGTCTATCTATTTGAACTTACCACTCAGAATCTGCTGCACTGCTTCGTTCCCCATCTGTGCTGCTGTAAAGCCTTGTAAAGAGATGATGGAGGGATCAGAGCCGTAACTCAGTAGCAGGCGGCAGGTCTGCAGGTGACCGGCAAGGGCAGCTCTATGCAAAGCAGTCTGACCAAGGGTGTCCAGTGCATTCATCTGAAAAATCATTGGGTGGGCACATGAGATCGAGCAGCTATTTTTGTTCCCTTTTACACCCTAGCGAATAAATTATGAGAAAAATCAACTGTCAAAGCTTTTTGGAAAATACCACAGACTATTCATTATTAATTCTCGCTTACTGATTCTAAGAAATACCATCTTCTTAGTTGTCTTTCTCTGACCACCTTATTGAAAATTCTAACATACCCATCCTTTCCCTGAACAACTGTCTTCCTGTCCGTCCTCCCCTCCCTGCCACTCTCCTCACAACTAGAGGTCTCTGTAAGGTCCCTGAGGGCTGGGACTCTTGCCTGATGTTCACTGCCTGCCACGTCGAAGATGCACATTAAATACTTTTGGATGAATGAGTTCTACCAAACTTGTTCCCGGAATATAAAGACAACAGAATAAGTAAGCAAAGATAGTCAAAGTAATTAATTACATTTCTTTTCTAATTTTAGTAAATGATTATGATAGAATGCCCTAACTGAATTACACATTTAACCAAAAACCTGATTTGAAGATTCAAAGGTTCCATTTTTAAAACTTTGAAGAATTATAAAGGAAGAATAATTTCAAGACTGGTAAGACAATGTTAAACTTTGGAATCATGTTTATAATTTGATCAAAACTACCTAGTCCTAACCTGTTTTCTAGGATACCCCAGTAAAGACTCTACTCCACTCAGACCAAAGTCCATGTTCATTGTACATGTTGCTTCTTTCAGAGAAGCCCTTTGCTTTGCCTTTCTGGATTATGAGATCCAGTGCAAGTCTCACCTTTTCTAAGAAATCTTCCTTGATTACTTGAAGCCTTGCTGATTACTTGCTTTCTGAATACCTATGTCAATTCAGCACTATTTTATAAATTAGAACACAGGGATAGTGTTTGTTTACCAAGTAAAACTAAGGTTACTGAAATGTGGAAAGTATTGTATAGGTTTTCTGGGTCCTCTAGAAAGCTCCCGTTAATGGTACATAGTAAATTCTCAAATATATGCTGGTTGGTTATTCAAAACACTTGGGTACCCCCACCAAACACAAGATTAAGAAAAGAAAGGATTTAAGACAGTCTCCCTGTCTCCAGTTTTTCATTGTTGTAAGGCTGTGATACTTCAGGCAAGGGTTCGAATAATTTCTTTTTTTTTTTAATTTTATTTATTTTTTTATACAGCAGGTTCTTATTAGCCATCAATTTTATACACATCAGTGTATACATGTCAATCCCAATCGCCCAATTCATCACACCTCTCACCCCCCGCAGCTTTCCCGCCTTGGTGTCCATACGTTTGTTCTCTACATCTGTCTCAACTTCTGTCCTGCAAACCGGTTCATCTGTACCATTTTTCTAGGTTCCACATACATGCGTTAAAATACGATATTTGTTTTTCCCTTTCTGACTTACTTCACTTTGTATGACAGTCTCTAGATGCATCCACGTCTCAACAAATGACAATTTCGTTCCTTTTTATGGCTGAGTAATATTCCATTGTATATATGTACCACATCTTCTTTATCTATTCATCTGTCGATGGGCATTTAGGTTGATTCCATGACCTGGCTATTGTAAACAGTGCTGCAACGAACACTGGGGTGCATGTGTCTTTTTGAATTATGGTTTTCTCTGGGTATATGCCCAGTAGTGGGATTGCTGGGTCATATGGTAGCTCTATTTTTAGTTTTTTAAGGAACCTCCATACTGTTCTCCATAGTGGCTGTATCAATTTACATTCCCACCAACAGTGCAAGAGGGTTCCCTTTTCTCCACACCCTCTCCAGCATTTGTTGTTTGTAGATTTTCTGATGATGCCCGTTCTAACTGGTGTGAGGTGATACTCGTAGTTTTGATTTGCATTTCTCTAATAATTAGTGATGTTGAGCAGCTTTTCATGTGCTTCATGGACATCTGTATGTCTCCTTTGGAGAAATGTCTATTTAGGTCTTTTGCCCATTTTTGGATTGGGTTGTTTGTTTTTTAATATTGAGCTGCATGAGCTGTTTATATATTTTGGAGATTAATCCCTTGTCTGTTGATTTGTTTGCAAATATTTTCTCCCATTCTGAGGGTTGTCTTTTTGTCTTGTTTATGGTCTCCTTTGCAGTGCAAAAGCTTTCAAGTTTCATTAGGTCACATTTGTTTATTTTTGTTTTTATTTCCATTACTCTAGGAGGTGGATCAAAAAAGATCTTGCTGTGCTTTATGTCAAAGAGCGTTCTTCCTATGTTTTCCTCTAAGAGTTTTATAGTGTCCAGTCTTACATTTAGGTCTCTAACCCATTTTGAGTTTATTTTTGTGTATGGTGTTAGGGAGTGTTCTAATTTCATTCTTTTACATGTAGCTGTCCAGTTTTCCCAGCACCACTTATTGAAGAGACTGCCTTTTCTCCATTGTATATCCTTGCCTCCTTTGTCATAGATTAGTTGACCATAGGTGTGTGGGTTTATCTCTGGGCTTTCTATCTTGTTCCATTGACCTACTTTTCTGTTTTTGTGCCAGTACCATATTGTCTTGATTACTGTAACACTGTAGTATAGTGTGAAGTCAGGAAGTCTGATTCCTCCAGCTCCGTTGTTTTCCCTCAAGACTGCTTTGGCTATCTGGGGTCTTTTGTGTCTCCATACAAATTTTAAGATTTTCTGTTCTAGTTCCGTAAAAAATGCCATTGGTAATTTGATAGGGATTGCATTGAATCTGTAGATTGCTTTGGGTAGTATAGTCATTTTCACAATATTGATTCTTCCAATCCAAGAACATGGTATATCTCTCCATCTGTTTTTATCATGTTTAACTTCTTTCAGCAGTGTCTTATAGTTTTCTGCATACACGTCTGCAATGGTTTTCTGCATACACGTCTGCAATGGTAAATGGGAGTGTTTCCTTAATTTCTCTTTCAGATTTTTCATCATTAGTGTATAGGAATGCAAGAGATTTCTGTGCATTAATTTTGTATCCTGCAACTCTACCAAATTCATTGAATAGCTCTAGTAGTTTTCTGGTGGCATCTTTAGGATTCTCTCTGTATAGTATCATGTCATCTGCAAACAGTGACAGATTTACTTCTTCTTTTCCAATATGTATTCCTTTTACTTCTTTTTCTTGATTTTCTTCTCTGATGGCTAGGACTTCCAAAACTATGTTGAATAATATTGGTGAGAGTGGACATCCTTGTCTTGTTCCTGATCTTAGAGGAAATGCTTTCAGTTTTTCACCACTGAGAATGATGTTTGCTGTGGGCCTGTCATATATGGCCTTTATTATGTTGAGGTAGGTTCCCTCTATGCCCACTTTCTGGAGAGTTTTTATCATAAATGGGTGTTGAATTGTGTCAAAAGCTTTTTCTGCATCTATTGAGATGATCATATGGTTTTTATTTTTCAGTTTATTAATATGGTGTATCACATGGATTGATTTGCATATACTGAAGAATCCTTGCATCTCTGGGATAAATCCCACTTGATCATGGTGTATGATCCTTTTAATGTGTTGTTGGATTCTGTTTGCTAGTATTTTGTTGAGGATTTTTGCATCTATATTCATGAGTGATATTTGTCTGTAATTTTCTTTTTTTGTAGTATCTTTGTCTGGTTTTGGTATCAGAGTAATGGTGGCCTCATAGAATGAGTTTGGGAGTATTCCTTCTAAGAGACTTGTGCAGGTGTCCTGATGGGAGGGACTGGTGGTGGGTAGAGCTGGCTGTTGCTCTGGTGGGCAGAGCTCAGTAAAACTTTAATCTGCTTGACTGCTGATGGGTGGGGCTGGCTTTCCCTCCCTGTTGGTTTTTGGCCTGAGGGAACCCAACACTGGAGCCTACCTGGGCTCTTTGGTGGAGCTAATGGTGGATTCTGGGAGAGCTCCTGTCAAGGAGTACTTCTCAGGACTTCTGCTGCCAGTGTCCTTGTCCCCACGGTGAGCCACAGCCACCCCCCACCTCTGTGGGAGACCCTCCAACAGCAGGTAGGTCTGGTTCAGTTTCCCCTGGGGTCACTGCTCCTTCCCCTGGATCCCGATGCCCACACTACTTTGTGTGTGCCCTCCAAGAGTGGAGTCTCTGTTTCCCCCAGTCCTGTTGAAGTCCTGCAATCAAATCCCACTAGCCTTCAAAGTCTGATTCTCTAGGAATTCCTCCTCCTCTTGCCAGACCCCCAGGTTGGGAAGCCGGACATAGGGCTCAGAACCTTCACTCCAGTGGGTGGACTTCTGTGGTATAAGTGTTCTCCAGTCTGTGAGTCACCCACCCAGCAGTTACGGGATTTGATTTTACTGTGATTGTGCCCCTCCTACCGTCTCATTGTGGCTTCTCCTTTCTCTTTGTATGTGGGGTATCCTTTTTGGTGAGTTCCAGCATCTTCCTGTCAATGACTGTCCAGCAGCTAGTTGTGATTCTGGTGTTCTCACAAGAGAGAGCCAATAAATTCTTAATGGTGTTCACAAGATTCACCATGAAATGCTGACAAATTTAATTATATCACATTTGCCAGCAGAAAAATGACTGTTTATACATAAACAACATAAAAGCACAGCCATTAGCATGTATTAATGGAAAACACAAGTGGTCAAACTAAACTTCTTGAATTTTTCTGTCAATATTTCTGTTATGTCCTCATCACAGGAGAAAAACTTTAAGAACATTCTAATCATTAACATTTTTCTGGAAATTGGATAAGACACCCACTAAATTATTCAATTATAGTGATGGAAATCCATAATCCAGCTCATTAAATCATGGGAACATGGTTTCAGAACTACTACTCTGAAATACAGATCTTACCAAGTTATTCCTCACCCCAAACTCAGTGACTCTTCAGTGCCTTCACATAAACTTGAATCCCTCAGCGTGTCATTGAAGACCATCTGTCATTTACTTTTACACCACCTCTCCTACCTCTCTTCCCACTATATTTTTTCTTCATAATCTGATAGGCCTGCTATGCTCCAGCTTTATTAGATTACCCTGGAGCCCCATTTTCTGAAGGTGTTAGTTTCTAAAGTCATCGTGAAAGGTAAAATTTGCCTTTGGTCAAGATTATCCTTGAAGATACCTTAGCAATGCGATGGTAGAGACAGATGTAAAGTTTCTCAGTAAATCCAACACCAGCCAGTTTCACTTCCAGTATCTAAGCAGATCAACTGAACACCAGATAAAGTACAGACAGTATTTTTAAACGTTAACAACACACTATGTGTAAGAAGCGGTTCTCTCTATTAATATGCATGGTGGAACTGAGCGCAATATAGAACACTGCAGATTCACTTCTTCCACCTCTTACTCATCCTGGGACATGCACTCATGGAGTGAAATACTGAGCAGAAATCACTACTCAACTAATATAAGGAAGGGATGCAACTACCATTTACTAAGCACTTGCTAATATTAGATGCTACATGTAAACTGTAAGCTATTTAAAAGCAGAGACTATGACTTAACCTTAAATGTAACTCTTCCCTCTACCCTAAAGTACAGGAGAGACCAGTGTAACACAAAATTCTTTGCTTTAGTAAATGTATACATTTTTCTTTATGAAATAATTCTTCCCTCAAATTCTAAATAGTTTCATAGCAACAAAAGAATATCCATGGAGTGCTTCATCAGACAACAAGGCTGAAGCACTACAAGAAGTCATAGAAAAGTATCAGCGAATAATGTAATAGAAGCACTCATTCCATGGAAATAAGTAGAATAAAGAAACTAGAGGGACTTCCCTGGGGGTCCAGCGGTTAAGACTTCGCCTTCCAATGCAGGGGGTGCAGGTTCAATCCCTGGTCAGGGAGCTAAGATCCCACATGCCTCGTGGCCAAAAAACCAAAACATAAAACAGAAGCAATATTGTAACAAATTCAATAAAGACTCTTAAAGAATGGTCCACATCAAAAAAAAAAAAAACTTAATAAAAAAAAGAAACTAGAAAAATTTGGTGAGACTTTGTACAACCCACTTAGAAAGAATGACAATCAATAATAGGGAAATATTAAACAGATATTCTATAAGGGTTTTTGTGAAGAAGAATTATTCCTCTCTAGAAGCAAATGTCAGAAATTTCTCCAATTCCCTGGTCTCAGGGCTCCGGGCTTTCCCGTCTCAGGTCATAAGATGACTGCGGCAGCCGCGCTCCACCAGTGCCAGGCAGTCTTACCCAAGGCCAAAAGGGAAGTTGCCGACATCTATTTTAAAAGAGAAGAAATCTTTCTCAGCGAACCTCTCCTTATGGTTGGGGCCAGAGATGGTTTGTGGGCCCATGCCTTTACCAGGCACTAGTAAGGACGAGATGAGATCATCTGAGCTGTCTCAGACCCTCAAGTTTCTCTATCTGAACAAAACAGCTCTACGGAAGGACTTGGCAAGCTTTGATCTGCGGGCCAGCTCCAACCTACTGGTTTTGTGTGGCCTGCAAGCTAAGAATGGTTTTTACATTTTTAAATGGTTACATTTTAAATGGCTATATAAGTACCTACATAAAATCCTCTATTTTGTCTCTTGGCCCACAAAGCCTAAAATATTTACTATGTGGACTTTTAAGAACACATTTACTGAAAAATGATTACTGGATGGGAAATCGACTCTCTGCTTGAGTCATTACAGATCTTTAAATTGACTCAAAATTGAAAAAAGAAAACTCAAGGTCCCTAACTCCCTCTCATATCTAACTTGATCAACACCCTTAAGGTTCTACCTTTATTTGTTTATCAGTCAGTCATGGGTTAGAATCAGGGCTCTCTATAAAATGGGCAATCTAATTTTTTCCTCCAAATATTCTGAAGTGCTTCAAGGCACAGAAGTACAAAATGTGTGTGATAAATTTATTCCTGGAGGGCAGCAGTAACTATGTGATATGACTAGAGATCAATCCCCATCCCCCGATTTTTTAAGTGAGTCACCTGGCAGGGTTTGTGTTGCTGCTCTAGTTCAGTTTCACAGTGAAGAAGGGTGATATGTTGGAGCCAGTGTAATTTTATTTTGTTGTGATGCCAGAGAATTGTAGGGAACTCTCATTGTTTAAAGGGAGTTCTCCTAAGTTTGGATTTATTACTCTAATCTCCACCATTCTGTAAGTTACATAAATGGTAAATGACAATAATTCACTCTATTGGTGGAGAAATAACAGGAAAAGATTAAATGACCTGTGCAGGTCATCCATAAAATCAATGCTGGAAACACTGAAAAAAAAGGGCCAACTCAAGTACAGAATATAGTCCAGAAGCTAGAATATCTCTTGACACAACACTGTTCTTTGTCCTCTTGGCTTTGATGACTGTGACTCACACTGTGATAATTCTTCACTCAGGCAAAAAACTTAGGCTCAACAACATTCAAAATATTCTTTATATACGAGTCAAACTCTTAAAAAAACAGAGAGACAAAACAAATATACAGTCTAGTATTATACACATAATTAAGTGCCTAAATGGTCATTCAAACTGAGCTAACCAAATAAATGACATTGCCGCTCACAAGGAATCTTCTAGGAACTTTCAAGTTATACAGCTATATATATGCATTGCTGTCCATGAGTTTTGTTTTCAACCTAAAAAATTTATTTGACAGATTGATTTTATATACAGAAGCATGAATTTATTCTTCATATTTTAAATAGATACAACTTTAATTCTTAATATATATGTATTATTTGGAATTACCAGCACACTTACTGAAGAAATTCAGGAATGTTGGGACTGATGAAGTCTTTTTTAAGACACAGTTTTATTTTCCTCTATCCCAATCTCCACCACAAGGACATGACAGAGGATGTCTTCAAAGACCCTTAGCATTCAGCACTAAAGAGATCTGTTTTCTCTAAAGTACAGAAACTGCCTCAAATAAGAAAAATGTTATATTTAATGTGTTACACCTCAACTGTGGTAATTAATGGTTAGAACTGGCTTAAGATACAAATTCAGAAGGTGTGAGAAGAATAACAGATGTCTGGCAGTTTTAAAGACAAACATTCTTTTTTTTTTTGTATCTGGAGATAACAAGTTGAGGTATGTATCTTTATTTCTATTTGAATAGTAAGAATGACTTTCCTAAAGAGGATAATTTGATAAAATGATATAAAACCACAATGGTATGTGACCTGAAATATATAGGACATAAAATTATGATTAAAAAAATGCCAAAAACACTTTTGGAAACCAGCAAGCAGACCATAAGGAAATGGTTAAGGGGATTCTTTCAAAAATCAGTGTGAACAGCCTGGTCTCAACAGCTAACCATGAGGCTCAGTTCATCTCTCGCTTAAACTTCAGCTATCATTGTCCACATCACTCATTTAGTAATTCATCATCAATTGTTCTGTGACATTTCTGTACTTAGGCATGTAGACTCACATTATAATTTTACGTTAACTATGAACATGTGTACATCCCAAACTAAATCTGATTTCGAGTAATCTGAGAGTTGAAAACAGTCTCTATATTATTTTAGCTAGAGTGACAATTTTTTTTTCTGCCCAAATCAGGATACTTTGAAATTAAAAGCAAACAACAGTTAAAAAAAATTAACAGGCATTAATAAAATCTACAAAAGAGGGATAAAGACAGGAATCTGAAACAGGTCTATGCCCTGGTAGACAGAGACTACAAGCTAGGGAACAGGTAGGTGGCAGGCATACTGTAATATTTTTAGCTTGAAGGTAAGAAACATTAACTCGACATCATCCCTTTTTATAAAAATCTTAAAAAGCTAACTTTGTTGAATACTGCTAAATGATTATGCCAACTGTTATACATATACCTTGAGTCTACATTTCTGTAATTGGTTTTCTAAGAGAAAGTAGTTTCCTAGGATGTTATCTATCTTCCTGAAGCAGGATTTGTTCATGCCATCTGCCTATTCAAAATTTCCAGTGGCTCTCAAAGTACCATGAGAACAAACCAAAGCTCTCCAGCTGAGACCAGCAAGATCTTGTTCCAGCATATCTTTTCAGATTTTCACCATCCCCCATGGACTACCTATTACTCCACTTACTGAACTAACTAATCATAACTTCTGACTAAAAAACTCCTTTGCTTTTCAGATTGAGTCATTATTTAAAATGTATTCTTTGTATTTTGTCTATTTCTATATATCTAATTCTTGGACATTCCTAGCTTAAATTCTATTTTCTTCATGGAATTTCTCCATTCTTTCCCCTAGCCTGCCACCACTAACAGAAGTAATTGGTCTCTCCTCTGAATAGCAATCTACCTGTACTTTCCAACCCGTATAACAGATATTCAAGTAGACTATGTTAGACAAGACTATTTTTAGATTTTAAGTCCCTTAAGATAAGAATCTTTATCAAATTCAAACTTCCTATATACCTCATAGTAACAAGTGCAATACCTTGTACACCGGTTGTTTGAAAATGGTTGGTAAATGGAGGGCTCAAAAGAATGACAAATTAGTAAATTCTTATGATAAAGAATATTGTTTTCAACATACTACTCTGTATACTGAACAAACATTAGAGACTACCAAACTATTCTCTAACCAAAAACCATGCATTTCTTCTTTCTCTAGAAATCTGGAGGGAAAAAAGTTAAATGCCTGTGTTGATAGAATTGTTTAATATTGAAAAAAACTGATTCACTTTATCTATAATAAAAGTATAATTTACGTTTTTACAGATATTTACAGGCCATTGTTATCCACAGTGGGATATACACAGTTAAAAGTATCTCCTGTGAGGAATGAAATAAATAAAATAAGCAAAAATTCAATTCTTAGCTAGAATTCTGCTACAGTAATCAATATTTTACTCTAATAGGTTTTTAATCCTTTCATGTGTTATGAACCCACCAGAGTATGGAATCTGTCTAAGAAGTTAAATTTTAATTTGAGAAAAGTTAAATTTGAGAAACATGAAACTAGATTAATGTTTACTAGCCAAACTTGAGTATTATTATTTGTAAACCTTCAATATTCACATGGAATTTTAAAAGGAACAATCAAGTTCTCTGAAAAGAGGTATATTATATTATAATGGTGCATACTTTCTTTGCTTTCCTAAAGGGGTACTTACCTTGCCCACATGCCCTAACTGTCAGAGAAATAAGTTGCAGAGAGCACAGCTGATTAGACTCGAGGTGCCAATCCCATGGCTGTGCTAAACAAACTGAAGTCTTATTCATACGCTCCCTTTCTCATCCCTGAGACTTGGGAGAGATGGCAGCTGCAGATGGTATATTTTTAAGCCAAAGGCTTATAAAGTAGGGGTTGAAAAGACCATATTTGGGCCATAGAGAAGTAAAACAGAAAAATATAGTCTATAAAAAGAAGAATGAAGCAGATGAACAAAGACTAGCAGAGAAAAGAAAGCCACACAATCTCAGAAAGAGAAAGAGAGACAGACACAGAGAGAGAATGGCAGCCAAGGTAACAGTTTCGAAACTTGTTGTTCCAGCCTTTTGCGAATCTCAGCTAGAATTCCTGCAGATTATTTCTTTGGGATTAACCACATGGTTATCTCATAGAAGTAACAAGCAGGCATGTATATAAATAAGTATAAAACAGATTTCTACTTATGTCTAATCTAGATTCAGTCAATCTAACTGAACAGTAACTAAAATGTCTCTGAGACACTGGCCCCTTTGGACTTTATTTTGATATGATCAAACTTCAGATATCATTTGAACTATAAAAGCTACTTTGGATCTATATCTTTAAAAGCACTTTAACACCTTTGGCCTAATAGAATCTGCTTATCAATCCACCTCTAGAAGAGCATTAATAAAATCCTTAAAATAAGCAAACACATTTCTCCAAAGTGAGCAAAGGTCTTGATCACTCTCAATATGAGAAATAAGCCCATTTAATGCCAATGACTATTGACACAATTTCTTCTTACATACATTATAAATAAATCTGTCAAATTAAGACATACGAACATCAAAAAAAAGTTTTCATGTTTCACACATTTAACAGATGCTCACTAATGACAAAATAGCAGTGCTTTCATGTATGAAAAAAAAGCACTTCTGAATTAAACCTTTTGTATCTGCTGTATTAATAATACCGTATGCAATTGGGGCTTAGGTTGTACTTAATAATGATAGCAAACAAGGCAGTAGCAACAGAATGCAGAATGCCAGGGTACATTAACAATAATAAAGAAAAAAGCATAAAATCTTCATGTCTTTCCCATTTAGGCCTTACAGTAATCTTGTGAAGCAGGGGTTGGTAGAGATAATTATTAATTTTTTAAGATACAGACGTTTACTCCTATAAAAGTGGATTTCTCAAATAAGTTGGTTAATAACCCCATTTTCTTATAACCATCCTTTCCTTAAGAGTCATTTGTTTTCTGTCCTTTTGCTAAATATTGCCTGCTTGCCTCCCTGGACCCACATCCACCCTCCACCCTGCTCTGTGTCCTGGGAAAATCACGTGTATGGATCACATCAATGGGCTCTTTTGGTCTTTAACTTTTCGTTGTATTTGGCCAGTGGGAAGTAATGACAAGGGGACTGGTGGGAAGGAGAAGAGTGAGGAGTATGGATTGGATATAGCCTTTATCAAAGGCTACAGATGCTGTCAGGTGGCCTGCTCTATATAGCTCCCCTGTTCCTTGCCCCTTCAGGCCCAGGATGATGATAGCTCCCACTTGCTGCTGGTACTACCTCATCCTTTGTTGATTTCCTAAACCTTGCCCACACCTTTGTATATAACTCCTTTATTAAACTTTCCTCAAATTACCCACTCTGAGTGTGCTATTTATTGCCAAGACCCTAACTAATACAATTTTCTACCTCTGTATCTTTGGAACACCTCCTTCAAAAGCTACCAAGGCCCTTATGTGAAAATTGCCAAGTTAAATGGATCGTCCACCTTGGTTTCTCTCTGCAGCACTAATCACCTGTTCCTTCTTCACACTCCGTTGCACTCAATAGACACCATGATAAGCCTTTCAGTTCCTCTTCCCACTACTGTTCCACAAACATGAGTAATCCTCAAAGGTTATTCCTTGACTCTCAACTCATCTCTCCACATTCTCTCCCAGGAACCTTCCTCATTCCCACAATGTATGATCACTATGTCAATGGCTTCCCAATAGATCTTTCTAATCCTAAGCTCTCTTTCATACTCTAGTGCTGTATTTCCAACCACTAGTTTTATTTAATGTCCCTGTATCATATTAACTCCAAGTACAAAATCATTACCAAGACATAGGACACCAGTATTTCTTTCTAGCTTTCTTACTCCCTTAATTGTACCACCACTTTCTAAGTTTATTCCAGCACCAATTCATTTCCAACTACCACCATTTTCTAAGTCTATTCCAGCACCCAATTAGTCTTTCCAAATGGCTTTCGTCTTTCTCTTCCTTTTTCATTACTGATGCCACTAAATTGGTTCAGGATTAGCTTCAAGTTTGGTAACTGCTTTAACTTCCAAACTATTTCCCACAGTATCTAGCTCACAATCTTTATCATTTTACAACTCAATGTTGAGCTAGTGGATCAAAACAAATGATAAAGGGATTATATACATCTCTTAAATAAAATGTAGATAATTAAAGGAAATATATAGTATATAAGTTTGAAAAGACAAATATAGAAAAAAATACAATGCTCATACTTACTAGCAATCAAAGTATTGTTTGTGTGCCAGGTACTATACAACATACATATATACATAAGCTCATTCAATTTTTACCAAAAAAACAAACAAAAAAAAACACCCTTGTAGGGGAGGTATTAATACCCACATATCACCAATGAGTCAACTGAGGTTCAGAGAAATTAAGTTCACGGTCATAAAACTAGAAAGTGGAAGATTCTAAACTGAAAACTGTATCTGTCTATGTTACATACACAATATGCTTAACTTGCAGAGTGAACCTGTACTTTGTATTTATTACCAAGTTTTACACAAACGAATGCTTTGGCTTATATAAATATTACTAGGTTCTATTTGTCTAAGTAAGGCAAGTTAGTTAATGGTATTAGATCTCCCTACCAAATTCTCTGCCTTTTCTGATTTAGTAGTCTTAGCTTGAGAACTAGGTTCATCATGAGGAGGGGAAGACAGCGAATGGTAGAAGCAGCCTAAGAGGGCTGAATCCTAATTTGGGAGTGGGGCTACTTGTTCAGAAGGTGCTTTTAGAATCAAATGGAAACAATGAGTCATTCAAACATCAAATTGGAACCACAAGTTGCCCAGAAAGAACACTAGGCAAGCAAACATTAGGGCCCAACAGTAGCTAAGTTGGGTCTTTATAGCGAGCTTTTACTAATGCATTAGACACCAGATAAACTAGCCCTGAGGGATAGCAGTTTGCCTTGGAACCAGGAAATGAGTGAAGGGGAGGATGGAAATTTGTATCTATTGGTTCCTAACCCTGATTAAATATGACTTTTTTTCCCATTTAAAGTGCCTAGTCGCAGGAATTCTCAATTTTGTTGAACTGAAGTGGAAGGACTAGGGATATGCTAGTATAAAAGGCATTCTACATCACTAGCAGGGTGGTTAAAATTATACATGACCCACTGATAAATTGTGACGTCATTGATGAGAATGTACTGTGAACATGAAGGGCAGAAAAAAGATTTAGAACCACAGACCTAGAGTAATGCTGACTAGGATAGGTTATATAAAATAATGTTATTTCTCACTGAACCTTCAGGAAATAAAATGACTCGTGGGAGACAACAAAGAGATACTTTCCCAAAATGAAGGGCATTATTAATGGTTATTCAAGAACATTATAAATGCCATAAGGTATTTTTAAAAATAGGTAAATGATAAACATACCATGCTCTTAAGTGTAGCAGAAAGCCTACTTAGCTTATTATTTTGTTTGACAGAACAACAAGACATTATTTATGTAACAGTGCAGTAGTTGTACCCTGAAAATAGGTAATAAATCTGTAGAACTCTGTTCCTTTCATTCCAGCTCATCCTGTTTAATTAAAAACATCAACCGTCCTTTTAAAGCAAGGATCATGCACCTTAGGAATAAAAAAATGTTTTAAGAACCGTCTCAATATACATTTATGTACATTTGTAAATTATAACCAAGCAGGGCTAAACTAATACATAATAAATATATAAAAAATTTATACAAAAAAATTACAAAGGATGGGAAAGAGGTGAAACAATTAAAAATTAAAAAAATTTTAAATTATTAGTCGTACAAAATATCATTTGGCTCAATTAAAAGAAACTTAAAAAAATCTTATAAAAATTATGTTGTAGATTTGAGGGTCTGATTCTAAGTTCATTTTCAATAGTTGGTCCCATTGGCTAGATTAGCTAAAAAGATTTCACATAGATATGTAGTGCCACTGGAAAAAGTGCATTGTTAGCAAAGCCTTCTAAATCACAATGTTTATTTTTTAATGTAATTTACTAATTATGCTAAGGTTTTAACTGAATTCTGCTAGTAAAATTGCATTTTTCTTGATTCTTGCAAACTTATTATGAGGTGTTGCATTAAAATATTTTTAATAGGTTCAAAAACTACCTGAACACAAATTTTAAAACAAAACAAAAACTTTAAAACAGGTTAGAAAATCCTGTTGCCCAGTTTTTAAATTATATAGATATGACAGATGGGTGATAAATACACATCATTTTTTGGCAACAAAATCACAAAACAGTGGATATTTTCTAAAAATCTATTTTCAAAATGTCCTCTTCATTTGTTAAAGTTCCTTTTAAAGAGCAGTTACTTTCTCATTCACTCTAAAATATATAACTTTCACCTTTAAGGTTCTGATTATGTTTCTCTTTAAAAAAAAAAGTACCTACATACAAGTAATAGTCATTTGTCACCATAGAACTATCAGCAAATTTTGAACTTCCTTATTTTCATTAAAAAAAAAAATAAAGGCACAACAACTAAGTACGTCAACCCGAAAATCCTGATTCATAAAATAGCCGGATAAACTTTTTATGCTATAAGATTGTCATGGTCATTCCCTCTGATTTTCAACGACGATATTTATCAAGATTCTACCATTTAGGATAATATCCATAAATCTACTCATGTAAAGTGCAATGTGTCACAAAGTGCTGAAAGTGAGCAGACGAGTGAGTGTACCACGGTCAATCCACACACACACAACTCGTGTTCTTCCTCACGAAACACCTTGGGCTCTGACATGACTCAGACAGGTTGACACATGGACATAATGAGAGTGCCAGCATCAATCTGTGTATGAAATATTAGTACAGTAAGTCCCCTACATATAAACCTTCAAGTTGCGAACTTTCAAAGATGCGAACGTGCGTTCCCATCTCCAATCATGTAAGTTAGTTCACATGTCTGGCATACATTTTTACATGAATGCATCCTCTACAAGTGGTTCTGCTTTTGTATACTTTACAGTACTGTATAGAGTACAGTGGTACAGTATCATTATTTCAAGCCCAGGATGTCTGGAAGCAAGCATAAAAAGCAGTGGTGATGTAGCTGGTACTGCTAAGAAGTGCCAGCTGTTGTACTGCACTACTGTACTTTTCAAGGTACTGTACTGTAAGATTAAAAATGTTTTATTTTTTATGTTTGTTTTTTATGTGTTACTTGTGTGAAAAGGATTATAAACCTATTACAGTACAGCACTATACAGTCGACTGTGTTAGTTGGGTACCTAGGCTAACTTTGTTAGACTTAAGAACAAATTAGACTTATGAACATGCTCTCGGAACAGAACTTGTTTGTATGTAGGGGACTTACTGTAGATCTTAACTTTTTCATTTGTAAATAAATTACTATTTTAATAAATCAAAATTCTAATATTTTTTTCCTACACCCAATGGCTCATCTTGTATGTTCCATAGAGTGTCTGCACCCTACTTTGGGGACTCCTGCTTTAAAGTATTCACTCTTAAGGATTTAAAAATCTGCAAGTTCAAGTACCTCCGAAAAACAACCAGTTTGCTTCCCTTCAAGCAAATTTTCCTCAAGCAATTTATGGAGTCATGGAGTTACAGATAATGTCACTCAGACAATGCCAATAAAAATGGTTATTAAAATTTTATTTCTTTATATTAAGGTTATTTGAGAAAATTATTATCATTACCAGTTTGAAGGAACAAATGTTCTTTAAAATAGGTAGCAATATTTTACCTATCATTTACATAAATTACTTTCTGATAAACCGTAATTGATGTTGACTACCAAAATACATCAATTCCAATATTAAGGTGAAACAATATAAAGTTGAAATGTATTTCAAATGATAAGACCATAGCCACCTTTATTGCTTTATAGAAGAATGATAGTAAAGTACAATATAAAACACAGGTAATTATCTCTATTAGTAACAAGATTTAAATCAGCTTTAAAGGAGAATCTATGAATTCAAATACATGCTAACAGTCCTTTATAAGATTAATTTCTTCGGGAGAATCAGAGAGAATAGGAATAGTCTTAAGTGCAGCTAGCTACTCAATGCCAAGGTTGGCACCTTATCTCAGGCATGAACCTTACCTTTGCTCCATGTTTATGTAGAACTTCCATGACATCATTGTGGGCCCTTTCTGCTGCAACATGCAGGGGCGTCATGAAACTATGGAGAGGAGGAAAGGAAAAGGTAATGTCCAAACTTGTACCACACTTTCCCTTTAAGAACTGAGCAACTCCTTCTGCAACTGCACTTACTCTTTATTTTTTTCATTAACATTTGCTCCTTTTCTAAGTAACAATTCTGTCACTTGTTTGCGTTTGGGATGCAGGGAGGCCACAGCACAGTGCTGTAAAGTAAAGAAAACCAAGTTAATAAAATAAATTTCTATGTAAAAATAGATTTCTGAATTGAATAGCGCCTGCTGACTATTTAAAACACTGTTATCTCAAAACATGTATTTTAACATTATGGAGATGATCAAAATTCCTCCTAAATACACTGGGAGTATAAAACATAAGCCTTTAAACCAAGGTGAAATTATGCTCTCAGTTGAGCAGTAAGAGACTTCATTTCTTTCCCTTCAGCCAATAAGTAATTATTCAGTATATATTTACTTGAAGGTATCAGAATACTGCCTCTCCAAAGCTACAGAAATCTATAACTGAATTACTCAATCCTTCAGTAGGCTGTCAGCCACATAAATCAATATTTCTCAAGCTCTTTCCCAGAGGTACTCCTAGCACTACAGGAGAATAAGTCCATATGCCCAGGGACAGGTAAGAAGGTAACAGACTTGAAGGAGCTTAGAGGGAGAAGTATTCTCAGAAATTTTATGTCTTACCCTCTATTTATACAACTTTTATATTCAACTTCATTTTATATTCATGTTTGTATTAAAACTGAAAAAGTAAGAAAACTACATACTAATGAACAGAGTGAATACTCTAAAAAAGCAGGTCAGGTTCATTCTGTGGCTTTGAGTGTCTCCTGGCAGAAATGCTGTGTAGCTTGAATGTATCTAAACCCCAGCATGAGAGCCATATTCTGAGTATATATACAGTTGGCCTATTTTGGTTTGGTAACTCTTATAATGTTGTTTTTAGCAGGTACTGCCTAGAGTTTGACCCTTTTGTGCCAGATATAAAGAATGTTAACTGAAGCATATTTAGAGGTCTGTGATAGAAGCATCACTTATGCTTAAATTCTGAATTCAGGTATAATCCAACCAGCCCTATACCTGAAACTTAATGTGGTCAATGACAAGGAAAATAGAACAATCTTTCTCAAAGTACAGTAGAAGAAAAAACATGAATAGTTTTAAAATTTTGTACCGTCTAGAACAAAAAAATTCCTAACCATACCATTTTTCTATAATGAATGTAACAATTCTTTGACTACAATTGCTCAAAATGATGATGCAAGTATCTTTGAAAATAATTTAATCGTTGATAGAAAGCAAATACAGTATTTATCTAGCAACCACAAGAAAAAGAAGATTCTATAGAGAAAAATCACATCTTGTATTTCATGAGAGCACTGGCCACAAAAGTACATTTGTTATAATATGGTTGGGTAAAGACAAAAGTAAAAATAATTTTCAGATTAAGGTTGAGCAAATGTCTATTCTCTCATCCATGAAAGCAATTATCTCCCTAACCAAATTTAAAAATCAATGCAACCAATATTAAAATGCAAATTCCTGGCACTTCAGATACTAAAGTTACCTTAATGTTTCTGAAATGAAAATCGTATTCTGCATTTACACTACCATTACAGACCCAAGGAATGGATTAACAATAGGATCTTACCAGTGCAGTTTCATGAGACTGTGGTTGTTTGAAATTAATGATTTCCAAAGCAAGTGTTTTTTTAACTTTCGCTAGGTCTGCTTCTCTGGCTGCTTGTAGTAAAGAATGACCTTTAAATTCATCTGTTAATGAAATAATGGTTGACATATAAATATTTAAAATCTATAAAAATCATTAGCATGATTATAAATAAAGTAGATAAATTATTAATTTTACACATTCCTCTATTTTAGCAACAGCAACAAATGACAATATGATGATAAAGGTGCAAAGGATGAGGGTGTAGGTCAATGAAAAATTTTGAAATAAGACTATTTTCTACTCGGAGTTCATAAAGATACTCACTCCAGCAAAGTTTTAAAACAAGCAACCTAAATGTTCCACAAATAGAAACCAGTTAAATAATTTGTGAATACTTATACACTGGAATACTTTATAACTCTTAAACAAAAAGATAGATCTATGTATATACTGACGTGAAGGTATATATTATTAAATGAAAATTCAAGTAGCAAATGGGGAGGACAGGCTGACCCTTTTTTTTGGTACTGTTACTACTTCTACTGCCACCATAACTAAATATAACTAATGATATAAAAAAGACATTTAGAGAAATATTCACCAAAATGTTAATAGTGATTATGTCTTGACACAGAGAAGGGAAGAACTGAATTATGTGGGAAGTGCCAGAGTCTGAAAATTTTTCAAAGAACAGTTAATGTTTATTTATTATTTGTATAAGCAAGTAAGAGATTTTTAAAAAGGCATTTCTAAATTAATTGCATAAGTAAGAATCCACCACTCTTACTCATTAAAAGCAAATCATCTTATTTTCTATTTTACAAGGTTGGATTGTATTTTGATATGACTACTTATTAACAAAAAGCTGAACATTGTTCTAAAAAGATATAATGATATGTGACCTAATATGTTACATTAATTCCAGGCCTGCCTTTGCATCTGCCTGGTACTGAATTCTTTTTTTTTTTTTTTTAAAGTAAGATTTTTTTCTAGGTATTTGCCCATTTCATATAAATATTTGATATTATCAGGCATAAAGTATTGACAGTATCTCTCAGGTTTTTTTAACTTTTTATTTTATATTGGAGTATAGCTGATTAACAATGTTGTGACAGCTTCAGGTGCACAGCAAAGCTGAGTCACTTGGCTGAATTCTTTCTCTTTTCCTTTCTCCCTTTCCTTTGAGGGCCCCATGTCACTTTCTGCTCTTCAAAAGACAGGAAGAGGGACTTCCCTGGTGGTCCAGCGGTTAAGAATCCACCTTCCAATGCAGAGGATGTGGGTTCGATCCCTGGTTGGGGAACTAAGATCCCACATGCTGCGGGGCAACTAAGCCCGCACACCACAACTACAGAGCCCACATGCTCTGGCGCCCACGTGCCACAACTGGAGAGAAGCCCGCATGCTGCAACAAAGAGCCCACTCACTGCAATGAAAGATCCCGCATGCCGCAACTAAGACCCGATGCAGCCTAAATAAATAAATTAATTAATCAATCAATTAATTAAAAGGAAGGCAATTTTAAATAGACAGAGAGACACACGGATTCACACGTGTGCACATACTCGCGTCTTATTAACTACTACTCGTCACTCAAGGTCTCAATTCAGATACTTGGATAAGCCTTCCTGTTGTTCCCCATTAGTATTCCTTCTTATGAAGTCCTTCGTACTTGCCTTTAGCTGTATATCACAGGACTTATCACACTGTCTTATCTGCTATGGTAGTCCCATCACCTAGCACAGTGCTTGGCATATAGTAGGTAGCCAATAAGTATTTATTGCATGAATGCTGAATATTTATAAAATAAGTCATGGCAGGTTTGGGGAAAAAACATCTTTATATAACCTCTTGTTTAGTGGTACTTTATCACTGCTAAATTCTTCAAAGTACAGGCCTATGAAACTTCAGAAATCCCAATTACCCTGAAAACTTAATATTTATAAAATGCCTTAAAAATCTCTCTTTCTAAATGCATTTGGAAACAAGAATAAAAGCTACTTTTAGTATTTTCAGCTCCAGTGTGTGCAGAACCCACACTGTTGTGTTCAATTGGCTTCATGAAAACAAAAATAAAAAAGTAAACAAGAAAGAGCAAAAAAAATGTGTGTAATGAAAATGCTGTAACCATGCGTATGATCAAAATATTGTTTTTGTTTCCTGTATAATTTTCTTAAAAAGAATTCTGTCATTGTGGTTGCCTAGTATAAAGCAGTGAGCATGAGGATGAAAACTGGTTAGAAAAGTTCCAACTTTGTTACATCCTTTCCTTCAGATAATTCCTTGGTAGAATCTTATTTAATAAAATAAAGGAGATACTGAGAAGGTCGCAAAGTACTCTAATCAGGGAACTTCTTCCTTTACAAAACTATACAAATTTAGGTTAAATCTTAGTGTTTACAGTGGAATCAGGTAGACCAGTGAAATACAACATAAAAACCCATAACAGTACTCATAATTTACAAAATGACTCAAAGGAAAAAAGAAGTCAAATTGGTGACATGGGGATAACGCTGAGCCCAGGGTATAAAACTAAAAGAAGGAAATTAGAAAAAGATGTAAAAAATAAATTTTGAGTTAAGTTAAATTCAATTCAATAAACCTGCTGGGCACACAGCATGCACAAGGCACTGTGCTAAGTTGGGGGTAGGCAGATACAGACCCAAGCACAATTACCATCAAAACATTTTATTAGGTAACAAGGCATTGTATAGGTGCTAAGAAGACAGAATAATAAAACCAAAGGTCTTTCTAAGAATTTAAACTTCACTGGGGAGACAGAACAACACATAGAAAAATGCACTATATAATGCAAGATAACATATGGCAAGAGTCATATGAGTGGGAGAGAGAATAAATGCACTTCTACAAGGATTCATTGCTAAGACATCTGCCCAGTTATAATCTGGTTTGTGCTGGCCTGTAATCTAGTAGATGTCATCTGTTCTGGTACCAAAATAAGTTTAAATTTCCATTTAAACAAGATCAAAACTGCAAGGAACTCTTCCTGTTTTAACATAAACTAATTTACAATCTGTTTAAACTTAAATGATGTTTTCATTCTGACTATGCCTTTTTCTTAAATTATCATTTAAAGGTCTTCTCAGGTGTTTAAATCTAGTTATCTGATTCTTAGAATCCTAGATGTAAGAGAATATCAACCATGGGACAAATGAAAAATTAGGTAGGTAATGCCTACTTTAATTTAAACCTGTAATGCCTACGTATAGAATTAAATATATCTCAGTATTCGATATGACAACTAAATGTAATGTGGTATCCTGAATGGGATCCTGGAACAGAAAAAGGACTTTCAGTAAAAAAATAAGGAAATCTGAATAGAGTACAGCCTTTAATTAATAATGTGTCAGTATTGGTTCATTATTTTGACAAATGTACCATATTAATATGTTTATAGGGGAAACTGCATATAGGGTATAAAAGAACTCTCTGTACTATTTTTGTTAAGTTTTATGTAAATCTAAAACTATTCTAAAAGTTTATTTAAAAACATGCATATGTAAACATAGGTAATATGTATCAGTACCTGAGAAGATTACTTCCACCAAATCATAAAAATTATCTTATTTAAACTTGGGCAAGTGATTGCACTTGGGCTATAACACACATAAATAAAAACATGAATGTGCAACTTGCAGGGCTTGGGAAATAGTGAGTATTCCATAATGTTAGATATCATCTATTACTACCAATAGCACAAGAATATAACCTCTGTGAGCTTAGAGATTTTTTTCTGGTTTGTACACTGCTATATTTCAAGTTCCTGGAACATAGTAGGTATTCAATAGATGGTTATTGATGGACTCATCATCCTCTTTTATCTTTAAAATAAAAAAGGAGCCTTACTTAACACATGAATTAGAATTAGGCTTCAATAAACACAAAATAAACATAGTATATGTATGTGAGGTTCCTGTAGAATTCAAAAAGAAAAGTAATGATAAGAAAAGAGGATAATAAACTAGTGAACATGTAAGAATAGAAGTCTATTATCTAAGTTAGACAAAACAACAGCCCTAATAACAAAAATAAGATATTCTAGGGACTTCCCTGGTGGAATAGTAGTTAAGATGCCACACTCCCAATGCAGGGGGCCTGGGTTCAATCCCTGGTCGGGGAACTAGATCCCATACGCATGCCACAACTAAAGAGCCCACGTGCTGCAACTAAGGAACTGGTGAGCTGGAACTAAGATCTGACGCAACCAAATAAATTAATTAATATTAAAAAAAAGAAAGATATTACAATTTACAACAAGCAATGTTGACTTTAGGATATAAATACATACAAGTCAATCTTTCCCGGAGCTCAGGCGTTGGAGCCATATCCACGGCACTTTTGCCATGGCAGTTGACTAAAGTGGGATCGGCACCATGACTAAGTAACAAAGAGCAGACCTCTACACGATTCTTGGAAGCAGCCTCATGGAGTGGGGTAAACTGCCAGAGATCCATAGCATTAACACAAGCTCCATGCTGAATTGAGAAAAAAAAAAGTTATAGGTCACTAATCATTTCACTGGATCAAAAACAAACTCGCTTATTTGACTGTAAATTTCAGTTATAACTCTGAAATGTCAACAATTGTTTTAATTTCTTTAATTTCAGCTTTAAAAAAATAGTTTAAAATAAGCTGAATAATTAAAAAATTTTAAGGCAATGGTGAACGTTAAAAAAAAACAATTTTATTATCTTAAAAATCTTGGCAAAAAACCCGCATGAAAGCTCATGATGAGTTAAAAAAAAAAGCAAATAATATTCAATATTTTTAATTTCTCTTACCTTTAGTAGCAGTTCTGTGACTTCGTAATGCCCATATGAACATGCATTATGGAGAGGAACAAGTCCACTAAATGGAAAAAGGCCAATTAAAATACTGACATTTCAAAGAACTTAGAGTCATTTATCCAAGAAGTGCTAAGAAACAAAATCTAATAAATCCTAGTACAATTATGTTTAAAATATTTTGAAGTATTAAATAAGAGAATACAAAGCATAACTAATGCTCAACCTTTTGTATTTATCTTGTTTTATGTATGTCATTAAATATAATGATAAAAGCACCAATTAGAAAAGCATTTTGGTAAAAGGAAGAAGTGCATGTACTAATTGAAAATCGCATGCTTTATATAGTAAGTGTATATAGAAAATACATGTTAACTGATAGTGAATTGAAATATTCCTACCATTTTATTTCACTTTCATGGTAATTTCCAGCATAAGAATTCAATATCCAAACTATTACAATTTGCATATCCGAGTTATCATTCTGCATGAGTCAAAGACCCTCTTTTTTGTGGTGTACTTATCTTGAGGACTCACCTATTGTACACCATCTGCTTTCAGACATGCACAAAGGAAAAGAGATTTACAAGAGCATCAGGCATTTGTGCCCCTATACTATGGGAACACCATTCACATGTGGCACACCTGGCGCAGGCAAGAGAGAAAGAGCACCAAAAAGAGCAGATTTTAAATGATGGACTCCTCTTCTGAGAACTGTCTCAAGTACTGAGCTCTTTCTTCTTGTCTGTGTTTCCTGACATGGAGAGGGGCAAAGTGAACAAAAGCCTGCTCCAGGGCTTCTTTTCTTTATGCTGCTCATCAGTGTAATATGAACACTACTTCATCTGGGCAGTCAGGTCAATTATCTTTTAGATATTAAAGTGGCATAAATGAGAAATGTTAGCCCATCACATAGGCTAGCAGACCCAATTCTCATGTCCCTGGAGGTTAGCTAGGAAAGTGGTACAAAGGTTTCCAAAATGCACCTATTCATAAAATAAATGATATACTGCTTTCTTGGTTCCCAGATACCTCTCTCCCATATCAACCTTCATAAGGACCTTTTAGGTTTTCTCAGTTTAGATGGCCAAGATTTCATCAGGATAAAATCAGAATATTGTATACTTACGTATACTTATGATTTTAGTTTATTAGTAAGAGATGGTCCTTTCATACCTGATAAATAGGATAGTTATGTTACTGGATTATCAGAATTTTTAATTTATCTATCTTTCTACAGTGTAACTTAAGAGTTGAAAAATAGTAACTGCAATCGAGAGAAACAAATTTTAACTTCAAATAATAGAATACAGTAAAATTAAACTAATTTAGGAAATTGTTATGAGAAGAATCCTTAATTAGTAGGAACATGAAAATGAAGTCAAATCACCGTGAACATTCTTAAAATGCTACACAAGCTGTAAGGCAACGGGATATAAGACTTTGTCTAGTGCTCAAAAACTTTAGTGTATCAGATGTTGAAAACAAAGAGTAAATATCCATGAATGAAACCACTACAGGAAATACGCTGATACACGTACCCTTTGTCTTTTGCATGCACGTCAGCACCATGCTGGAGAAGAAGCTGAACGATCCGAACTCGGTTGTAGCCCGCTGCTAGATGTAAAGGAGTTGACTAGATAGAAAAGAGAAAGAAAAATGTATCCCCCTCTTCAGGTAAATAATTGTTGCTTTGGCATCTAATCTGTATTTATTTATTTAAAGACAATGAGTGTTAACATACACAGAAAATACTGAGGTGAAGTGCCAAAAATTCCTATTTCCTAACTGGATGAGAGACAATTCACTCATCTCAGGAGTAAATTCTAACTTCAGTGCCATTCACCTACTTCTCCTACTGGTTTTCCAAGGCCTTCAGTTATCAAGCCCTACCCTACCTATTCCACATTATTTCTTAATTTCTTTCCATCATGGACCATTCCTACTGTTCTGGGAAGACATGTCGGGGCTCATATTGCTCATAATTGGAAACATTCTTCTTTATGTTACTTGCATCCTGTCCACCTTTCAAATTCTAACTTTTCAATCCCAATTCTATCATAAAGAGCTAGCTGTCAAAATTTCTCTTTAATAGGAAAAGCTGAAAATCATCTCTGAAGAATATTTGAAGAAATTCTAGTGGAAACAAAAAAGACAATGGACCGTATTCATTCCATTAGGTTGCTAGTAATGGGTCAGAATTAATTTCCTATCTTGGATACGATGAAATATGCCAAGATAGTATATAATTCTTCTATTTTATGTACTGCATATGCAGTATAAATACAGGAGGAAGATAAAGTTTCTTCCCAACTAATTTCTGCCACATTTTAATTTGAACCAAGTTATTAAAAGGTGCTCTGCTCACATATAATATGATAATTAAAATAATCAAACGTGTCCTCACCTTTTAAAAAAAATCAGAAATAACATTACTTTAATTAAAAGTTTCTCTGCAACCATAGCAATTTTCCCATCTCTGCTCATTTATTTAAAGTTTCAGTACTGTAATGGCTTTTCACACAGGGTCTAATATACTTTAATGTACTACCATGTCTCATGTCTTCTATTTTGGGCCTTGGGATTTAATAAGATTTTCAATTTATTTTCTTCACATGTTTTGATACAATAGAATTACTTAATACTGTGCTATCTATTACTGCTTTCAAGGCACTCCATACATTTTATATGTTCTGACAGTCTCTAAGTTTAGGAACTATTTTTGAGCAATACACAGCTAATAATGAGGTCAGATAGTTTGGAAAAGAGTCCTGAATAGGAAGTCAGGAAACATGATCACAGTCCTGGACTTGTGGAACTCTGAAAGTTATATTACCTACATAGCTCAGCTTCCTCACATGTAAAATGGAGATAAAACCACCCATCCTAGCTATTTCAAAAGTGCATGAAAAGTTTTCTCCCACATATACCCACATACCTTTAAAATGTAAAATGCCATATAAAAACAGATGACTAAAATTTCTGAATCATCAAACAAGCAGCCCATCCAAGTTTCTGCCTTCAGACACCTGTCAAATGTTACTGTAAATGATACCTCTAGGGACTACCAAATTATTTTCAGGGCTTATTTTCCCCATCCTTTAACATTTTAAAGATGTTGTTTCACTATCTTCTGGCTTGCATTGTTTCAGACTAGAAATCTGCCTACATGCTATCCTTACTCCTATGTACATGTGATTTTTGTTCTGGATACATTCATAATTTCTCTTTATCACAGACTTTAAGAAATTTGACTTGTGCTGTACCTTGGTACAGTTTTTTTTTTTTTTTTTCTTCTTTTTTTGGTGTATGTGTGTGCTTGGGGCTGGCTGAGCTTCTTCGATCTATTATTTACAGTTTTCATCAAATTTGTAAAACTTTCAGCTATTATTTCCTCAAATATTTTTTCTGCCCTCTCTCTTACCATTCTCTCTTTTGGGGACTCCAATTGTACAGATGTTAGGTTGTTTTCAAAGCTTGTGTTTAAGCTTTGTAAGCAGGACCAGAGCAGCCTTTGTTCTAGGACTAATTTTCCCCTTCTACTGAAGCATTACCCTTTTGAGTACTCTATGATATCTAATGAATTATGAGGTTTGTCCCTTCTGGCTGGTGGCAACAGAAATGATTAAAGTCTCTGTGAGTTGCTTGGATTGTTACCTCTAATCCTTTTGGGCGGTTCCTTTATCAGCCTCAGGTAGTTTCCTCATATCTGTATCAATCAGTACTCAGCTGAAGATAGTAAGGGGATCCTTTGCAGCTCTCTGGAGCTCTCTTCTCTGTGCAGCTCTCCCTTCCCTGGTCCTCCACCTTGCTAACTCTTGCCACCTTGGTCTCCTCAATCTTCTAATTCCATCTTCTCAAGTCAGGGAAACCACTGGGTGCCTCCTGGATTTTCCCTCCCTGCATCAAGGCCTGGAAATTCTTTCTAGGCAGCAACCTGGAGCAATCACAGAACTCACCTTATTTGATTCCTATCACTCAAGGATCACTACTATGTACTGCCTGATGTTCAACTTCTGAAAACCAGTTTCATATATTTTATCCAGTTTTTTTTTTTTTAATTGTTTCAGGAAGGAAGGTAAATCTAGTTCCTGTCACTCCTTCTTGGCCCACTTTCAGGGCTGAATTTGACTTTAAACTGCAGTTGGGAAGCTTCCTCAAGAGACAGTAACTGCTTTGGATGAATGGTCAATGTGTCAGTAAGCTCTCAAAGGACATAGCTGACATTTAATATTATAATGAAAAGGTGACAATTTCATTGCTGATGCACAAAAAGATTTTCTTTTTTCATATTAAGTATCTCTTACAAAATTTTATTTGTATATAGTTGGGTCAATAATAGTATTTATTTCTTATTCTTGAAAATAAACTAAGTCCCTAAATGAATGAATACATATACACACACACTAATTGTTCATATAGAAGGCCAAATCAAAAAATTATATCTAGTTTCTGGATTTTAAAAAATCATTATGAGACTAAAAATTATCTATAATGCTTTGAAAATGGTAATATAATTTTTAATCTGTATAATTTTAAAACTTATATAACTCAAATAAACTAGAAGGCTCTGTAATTGAAATAGTAGAAAGTGATAGAAGGCCTGAAAAAGAGCAGTTGTTAAAAAATGAAGTTGAGGAGTGAGTGTCAAAAACTATTAGGAAGGAGAGTTGCTAGAATCTGATAATTGATAATAAGTAGTAAGGGATATAGCAGCTTCCAGTTTGGAAATGTCAGTGATAGAGGAAGGAAAAGAAGAAGGGAGGGAGGGAGAGAGGGAAGAAGAGAAGGGAAGGGAAGGGAAGGGAAGGAAAGGGAACCCAAAGGGAGAGAATGTGAGGTTTGGGTTTATTGTGTTTGAGTGCCTATACGATACCCTAGTGGTAATGGGACTAAGAATGGAGTTTTGGAAAGATCACTCTGGTTACTCAGTAGAGAATAAACTGGAGAGGGAGGGCAAATCTAACGACAGGAAGACCTGAATAGAAGCCTGCAGGACTAATCTAGGAGGGAGATAATGACAGTGTCAGTTAGCAAAATGGTAGCAGCATCTAAGTAGAGGTAGTTGAGCTATGGGAGTGGATGAACTCACAGGGAGAGTGAGTACAGAACAAGCAGGATGAAACTTTCTGAGGAGTCATTCCAATGTGGATGCTAACTGTGCAAACTAAATAGTGTCATTGGAAGGCACATAAAAATCTGTGAAATGCCTGCAATAAATTTGAGGAAATGGTATAAAGCAAAAAGAAAAAGTACAAATTGAGAACAAACAATGATTTGAACAAGCTTATACTACTAAGAGTCCAGGAGTTTTTCCTCTAGAAAAAAATTTATCACTAAACATTATATACTAAATGCTATCTTCTGATGCAAAGCAATTAAAATCATGTGATCTAGTGAATGGTTACCACATAGTGCCAACTTTATACCTCAACTACCAAATGGCATAGCAACGATAAGAGTAATTTTCTAAATGCTAGGATAATTAACAGAGTGTAATTTTGGTTTGGAAAAAAAAGGAAAGCAGGCCCATTTGTAAAATACTCACACATGTTACTCGATAATTTTGTGTTGGCTGTAAACTAGCAAACACAAGAATCAAACATTTAAGGCATCACTGTGCACAAGACAGCAGTCACTGTCAGTTTACACACCTCATCTTTATTCTTAAAACAGATTTTTTGTTGGGAATACTTTAAAAGTCAAACATGTAGAGCGATAAAAAGAATAAAATAGGGGGTTTCCCTGGTGGCGCAGTGGTTGAGAATCTGCCTGCTACTGCAGGGGACACGGGTTCAAGCCCTGGTCTGGGAAGATCCCACATGCCGTGGAGCAACTAGGCCCGTGAGCCACAACTACTGAGCCTGCGCGTCTGGAGCCTGTGCTCCGCAACAAGAGAGGCTGCGATAGCGAGAGGCCAGCGCACCGCAATGAAGAGTGGCCCCCGCTTGCCACAACTAGAGAAAGCCCTCGCACAGAAACGAAGACCCAACACAGCAAAAATAAATAAATAAACTCCTACCCACAACATCTTCTTTAAAAAAAAAAAAAAAAAAAGAATAAAATAAAAAACATGTAGGGTGATAAAGTATGAAACAACTGCAAATATAAAAACTCTATCAAAAACCCATCTTAATATTATTCTGCTGTAAGAGAAATGTTATTACTAATATTTTCATATTGTAAAATGTTTACAGAAAAAAGAATCCTTACTTAAATAAATCTCATAATTCAAAGTTTTCTCCTTGGAATCAGGCCATAGGAAACAATAAACTTATATATATACATTTATCTTTGCTTTTTATGATATAGATTTGCAGCATACAATAATGCATTAACTTATCCTACACATACATGCATAGTTAAAATAGGAACAACTGACAACCTGTTATAAAACTGTGGATGCAACTTTAACAGAAGTGCAGGCACCACAATATAAGGAAGTGAGTAGAGGCTTTTAAGCCTTGGGTTTGCATTCCTCCTCTGCAAAATTTACAAGGTATATGGCTTTGGACTAACTTCTTAATGTCTCTGAGCCTTGGTTTCTAATATCTGTAAAATGAGAATTATAATTCCTACCATATAAGGCTATTTCATGCATTATAGATAACTATATAAAGCACCTAATACAGTATCACATAGAAAAAGCTCAACAAATGGTGGTTATTACTTATTATCACCTTATTAAGTATCTTAGAAGTTATTTCTTAACGGTCATTTATCAGTCCTCATCTTACTTTACCTATCAGCATCATCTGACATAGCTGAGCACTTCTTCCTTCTTGAAATGTTTTCCCCTTGGAAACCTAGGACACCTAGGTACCCACACTTCTTTTCTGGTTGCTCCTCACTTTCTTGACATTGGAGAACTCCAGGACTGTGTCCTTAGATCTCTTTTCCTCATTATCTACACTCACTCTTTTGGTGATCTCATGCAGTCTTGGGGCTCTAAACATTTATATGCTGACAACTCCTCAATTCTATCTCCAGTTCAGTCTTCTTTGCTGAACTCCAAACTCTCATAATCTAACGTGCTACTTGACATCACCTTACGGATATACAGGAGACACTGCATGCTTATCATGTCCCAAACTGAGCTCTTAGTATTCCCTCCAAAAGCTACTCTGCAGAATTTCCTATTGCTGTTAATGGCAACTCCATCCTTTTAGTTACTCAGGTCAAAAACTTTGATAGTCTTTCTTGATTGTCATCTTTCTCTCACACACTATGCTCACTGCATCAGACTATTTCTGTTGGCTTTATCTCCAAAGTCTCTTGAGAATCCCATCACTTCTCACCACATCTACTGTCACTATCCTGGTCTAAGCACCATCCTCTCTCAGCTGATTGGTTGTAACAGCCTCCTTGCTTCCAGCATAATTCTCTGAGAGCCTACGAAACAGAGCAGCAGAGTGATCCTGTTAAAATGTTAGATGCTCCGGTCCTCAGCTCAAAATCTTCCAATGGCTCTTCATCTCACTCTAAGTAAAGCTGAAGTCTTTATAATGATCTAGAAGGCCACAGACAATCTCTCAGTACTACCTCCAACTTTCTGACCTCATCGTTCACTCTGGTTCACTCCAAACAGCTCAACTGCCACAATTATTAATTTGCTAAAAAAACTAAAGGCCTACAAATAACAAAATATTTTCCCACTTAAATTTAATTTCACACATGACTCCTTAACAAATCCGAACAATGGAAGACAAAGTATTCCTAAGGATTAAATATCAAAGCAAGAAAATCCTATAGATACACAATGCAGCCATCACCTTTGGAAGACCTATATTTTATTATGTGCCTAGAATATCAAAATTTAATTTCCAAATATTTTTTTCCTACTGAGCAAAGAAATCATGAAAACTACGTCTCAAGATTTAAATGTATTGTTACATATTCAATCCTAAGGGAATTTTAGCATTTAACACAAAACACACATGGCTATCTCACAAATGACTGCTGGGTACTGGGGAAAGGTTCCTCAGTTTGTTAGTACTGAGAAAGCTTTTGAAGTTAACACAGAGACAGAATATCCCAATCTTTACAGCACTTCTCATCTAAGAAACATAAAATATTATAAAAATTCTTAATTTCTTAAGACTATTATTATTGTTCTATTTTTATAAAGTACAGGCATACCTCAGAAATATTGTGGGTTTTGTTCCAGACCACTGCAATAAAGTGAATATCGCAATAAAGTGAGTCACAAATTTTTTGGTTTCCCAGTGCATACAAAAGTTATATTTACACTGTGCTGTAGTCTGTTAAGTGTGTAATAGTGTTATGTCTAAAAAAATGTACATATCTTAGTTAAAAAATACATTATTAAAATGCTAACCATCATCTGAGCCTTCAGCAAGTCGTAGTAGTAACATCAAAGACCACTGATCACCATAACAAATAGAGTAATGAAAAAGTTTGAAATATTGTGAGAATCACCAAAATGTGACACAGAAACATGAAGTGAGCAAATGCTGCTGGAAAAATGGCGCCAATAAACTTGCTCAACGCAGAGTTGCCACAAATCTTCCATCTGTAAAAACACAGTGTCTGAGAAGTACACTAAAGCGAAGCGTAAAACGAGGTCTGCCTGGACAAAATTTGCGGCAATCCTTAAACAAGATTTTAAAATGAGATTCCAAAATACCAGTACTCCAGATAAATATCTCCTTTCCTCTCATTCTATCTTTGGACACTACTTTTGCAACAAAAAGTGGTCACTAAAAAGATTGCCAAAGACAGTCTTAAAACTATTTGCCACAATCTTTTACTGTAACACTTGTCATGAAATCATATAGTTAAATACCTATGTGTCTGTCTCCTCTAATCCACTGTGAGCTCATTGAGAATGAACAGCATATCTTAATTTTACGTTAGAAGGCTTAACACAGTGCCTCATACTAGTAAAAAAAGAAATGAAAGTTATGGTTAGCTTTTGATTTACGTTAATAAAAGAGAACAGGGGATATGAATAATCCAGCTTGGTGAATTTGATTTTGAATTTGTGTGAAAGATTTACACCACATTTCAACACAGGCCTGTGTGATGTTTGAAGCGTTCCCTAGGAAAGAACAAAACCACAACTGAGAAGCCAGGATGTAAGTCATCAGAGAGCTGCCTAACTGCATGATGTGTAGTGTACTGAGGTTTTCTTTAAGATTTCCACTTTGACCTAGATCAAATCCTCCTGAATTTTTCAGATTAGGGTAACCAATTCATCCTGGTTTGCCCGAGACATTCTTAGTCTCAGGAAAGCCACGCATCCCAGGAAAACTGGGATGGTTGATCACCCTACTCTAGCTAGGCTTAATGCTGAATGAGTTTCTTGGTTTCCGGAGCTGTCCCAAGTCAGAAAGTAGCGTGTGTGTCTGTGTGTGTGTGCCCACCTGCAAGGGCACACATGCATTCAGAATAAGGCAAGACTTACTACTTTACCAAATCAGGAGAAGAATCATAAAACTTTATCATCAGCTCAGATCTTTCAGTGTTCACCTGAACATCCATGTACTCATCACCCAGATTCAACAATCACTTATTATTAAGACTTTGTTACACTGGCTTCTGTTATCTCTTTTATTTTCCCCACTGAAGTATTCTGGAGCAAATTCAAGACACTACATACTTCTGTAGGTGCCTCTAAAAATTATGGGCAATTTCTTAAAAAACCCCGATATTATTACATCTAATAAAATAGTGGTAAATCTTTGGTATCATCTAATGCCCATGTCAGTATTCAAATTTCCTATCTGTCTCAAAAACTTTTAAAAGTTCATTTGCCGGATGTCAGGAAGAATACATTTGGTTATTGGGCCGTTATGTTTCCCCAAATCTACGACAGTCTTTGTCCCTCCTTTCTTTCTTTTTCTACAATACTGACAACTCTCCTTCTGCAATTTGCTTTTCTTCTCTTAAAATATTAGCACATAGAGGTCTATCTTATTCTCTGGATAGTATTTCCATCGTGTAGCTGCATCGTAATTATTTAACCATCACCTTATAAATGGACATTTACAAATGTTCCAGCTCTGCTCTGGTTATCTTAACAAAACACATCTCATTCAAACTTATCATTTGGTTAAGATAGATCAGTGTTCCCCTTCTACAAATAAAATACTGTATCAGCCTTTAATACAAAACTCCCAGGAAGATATAATAACTGCATAATCAGAGCTTATTAAATTTCTTTTAGGCACAGAGACATGATTAATCGGCTTGTGAGGTACAGCTAAGAAGTTCTTTGAGACAGTGATACTTAAATCAGAATCAAGCCAAATTAAAAGCTAGAGAATCAATACGGGCATGAGTCCATGGAAATAAATATATCTCATCACTGATGCCTGTCTTCTGAAGAGGTATTTTAAGTAGTACCATAATGAAGATTAGACAGTCTCCTTGAAGTTTCTCAACTCTTGGGCTATTCTAATAATAATTTAAAAGAGAAACTATCTGGAGAATGAAAATTGATGAACCAAAGTAGAAATAAAATTTTAAAAAGATACTTTATTCACACCTTCCCCCCAAACTATATCTCCTTTAACTTGTCTCTCTACAGAATACACTTTACTAGGTCCTCTGATAATAATGACTGCTTTCCCATTATGAGTCTTTTTTTCTGGTCCTGGGATTCTTGGCCAACAGCTCTCTAAAGCACAGTGCCTAGAGCTAAACACACCTAATAATAGATACGGTCCCATCACAGCAGATTAAATCAGGACTAGTTTCATAAATAGACATATTACTCCTACAACCTAACAGTGCTTAACGTATTAATGTTTCGAAGTCACTATCTCTGGAATGGGGGGGAGTTGGGTAACAATAGTACTGGCTTCCTCACAGTGTTATTTTCTGGCTAAAATGAAATAAAACATATAAAAACATTTTGAAAATACCAAGTATTTTATTGAAATAACAGCTAAAATCTACTGTGTACTTTCTATGTATTAACTTGTTTACTTTACACAACTACTACCAGAACTAGAAACTATTATTACCTCCATATAACAAATGAGGAAACTGAGAAACAGGAGGGTTAATACAGCAAGTTAATAGCACAGTCAGAGATCATGTGCAGGTAAGTCTGACTTCAGAACTCTCATTCTGCCTTCCTTCCTTTCCTTTGGCTGGGCACTCAGGTTCTAGATAGTATGTTCAGAAATGGATCAGTATGGCTGAGAGGCAGGAAGAATTACTCTTGGTAGGCAGGGATTACTTTGGTAGTTCTGACTCAACTCAGCACTCAGATCAAACCCTATCAATACTGAGAGTGTGACCATACTGTTGGATGAATGCCCCAGAAAGGTAGGACTTTTTTTTTTTTTAATTTGAAGTATAGTTGATTTACATTGTTGTGTTAATTTCAGGCATACAGCAAGGTGATTCACATATATATCCTTTTTCAGATTCTTTTCCATTATAGGTTATTACAAGATATTGAATATAGTTCCCTGTGCTATATACTAGGTCCTTGTTGTTTATCTATTTTATATATAGTACTGTTAATCCCAAATTCCTAATTTATACCTCCCCTACCTCTTCACTTTGGTAACCATAGTTTGTTTTCTATGTCTGTAAGTCTATTTCTGTTTTGTAATTAAGTTCATTTTAGATTCCACATACAATTTGTATCATATGATATTTGTCTTTCTCTGTCTTACTTCACTCTAGGTCCATCCATGTTGCTGCAAATAGCATTATTTCATCCATTTTTATGGCTGAGTAATATTCCACTGTATGTATGTATCTTCTTTATCCATTCATCTATCTGTTGATGGTCATTTAGGTTGCTTCCATGTCCTGGCTATTGTAAATAGTGCTGCTATGAACATTGGGGTGTATGTATCTTTTCAACTTAAAGTTTTCATCTTTTCTGGATATATGCCCAGGTGTGGGAATACTGGATCATATGTTAACTCTATTTTTAGTTTTTTAAGAAACCATACTGTTCTCCATAGTGGCTGCACCAACTTACATTTTCACCAACAGTGTAGGAGGGTTCCCTAGAAATGTAGGACTTCTTAACAAAAGAAGTTATTTAAAATAATAAGCATGAGGACTTCTATGGTAGCGCAGTGGTTAAGAATCTGCCTGCCAATGCAGGGGACACAGGTTCAAGCCCTGGTCCGGTAAGATTCCACATGCCGCAGAGCAACTAAGCCTGTGTGCCACAACTACTGAAGCCTGCGCGCCTAGAGCCCGTGCTCCACAACAAAGAGAAGCCACCACAATGAGAAGCCCGCGCATTGCAACGAAGAGTAGTCCCTGCTTGCCGCAACTAGAGGAAGCCCAGGAGCAGCAACAGAGACCCAACGCAGCCAAAAAATAAAATAAAATAGGGCTTCCCTGGTGGCGCAGTGGTTGAGAGTCCGCCTGCCAATGCAGGGAACACGGGTTCGTGCCCCGGTCCGGGAGGATCCCACATGCCATGGAGCGGCTGGGCCCGTGAGCCATGGCCGCTGAGCCTGCGTGTCCGGAGCCTGTGCTCCGCAACGGGAGAGGCCACAACAGTGAGAGGCCCGCATACTGCAAATAATAATAATAATAATAATAAGCATCAGGGGACATGGAGGAATAACAGAATATTGAAACTGGAGAAGAAAATTTACCTGCTTCTTTCCTAGTGCTGGATTTTTCTATGTATCTCTAACAGTCATTTGGTCTTTTCTTGAACTAAATCCCTCCAATTGATTCAACTGCTTCTTCCAGAATAATTTCTTGACTACCTTCCTGGTCACCATCCCTCCTTAAATTGTGAAACCCTAAGTTTGGTGCTAAATCCAGATATGGTCTGGCTATGCATTCAAGCAGAGCCAGATGACAACCTGTCAGCATTACAGTAAAGCTTCCAGCATTGCACTGGGAGGTTGGACTAGTTGGCATTTAAGTCCTCTTCCAAATAAAGTTCTGTGAGGTAGAATAATGATTGATATTTTAGTCTCAAAGAGTATGCTTTTCCAAAGTAACATATGTAGTCATCTTTAGGAAGGAACCTAAGGCATTTGAAAATTTGTAGAATTTATGAAATATCTCATAAAACAAAATTTCTGTACTTCAATTGCCTTATATAGTAAAAGTTTATTTTTTAAAATGAGTCTATAAAGGACTATCCTTACTTTAAGTCTTATGTATGGGGAAGAGAAGGATAGGGGAAAGGAAATGAACAGACAATAAAGAGCGGGTAATCCACAGGGTAATTTTGTGAGGGTAAAGCTCTGAATGCCAACTTAATTAAATTTTAACTCAACATTATCATTGTGGAAACTCCAAGGGGATTCTTCAACAGCCAGAAATTTGTGTTTCTCTTTTTCAGCCTCAGAATCAGCTGAAGAATTGAAATGTATGCATGAAAATGAGTTTCTAGTGTCCTCTCATAGGGTTTATATGGGAAAGAAAAAAGAATGCTTAGCACTTTCAGAAGGTGCAACATTAATTTTGCATTGCTTAATGAGAAACAGCTGGCAGACTTTATGGACATCAAATTTCTTAGTCTGACAGTAACCTGATGTCTTATACTTTTCAAAAGAAAAGTTTTCACACTACTCAAACCTCACATGAATTCCTTTTTATAATTAATATTTACAATCTTAAGTTTTCAAATCTAAACATCAAAGATTCTAACTAACGTTCAACAGATAGATGACTTATTCTGGAAGTACAAGGAAACAAGTCCACCAATTGTCATTTAAAGATTATTTATGGGGAAATCATTCCACCTTAGATCCTTGGACAGTCATTTTAACCGTATAAACTAGAGAATGAGAAATTCTGTTATCTGATTGTAGTGTGCTTCAGAGCTCTAGGGCTTGGGAGACATGCTGTTACCTCAAAGTTCCTTCAGTGATCGAGTCCTGACATTTCTGAGTTTGCACATGTGAATTCAGCAGCCAAAGGCGGCCAGGAGCAGAGGTCTCTAGCTCTATTCCCTGCGGAAGCCTCCTTACCCAATTCTAATGGGTATTGAACCCTCTCAGACACTAGGAGATTACTTTAGGGGAATTTTTATGGTATTCAGAGTAGGGTATTACCATGTTACTACTGAAAAATTAAAGCATCTTTACAAAAGGAAAATCAACATATGAAGTATTTTATATTTAGTCTATTTCCAAATTTACTAATTTGACTACCCAATATGTATTTCAAATAATTATGCACGGTATTTATAGTGTTTTTAAAGTTTTACTATTGATGCCATTCTTAGCAGAGAAAGACATTTTCTTATTAGTCACTGAAAATAGCCTTCTTTTAAAAAGGATATTAAGATTCTTGATACTTTTAGAAATTTCCTTTTATAATTCTAAATTAATTAAGCAAGTGAGAGAATGGATGAATATGCTTCAGAGGTGGGGGAGGGGAGATTTCCTGAACAATTATTATACTTCTTTAAAAAAGAAAAAAAAAGTAGCATACAAAAATAACCAGGTGAGTGTGTCCGCCCTTCCAGTTTACATGTTGAAGACCTGACCCTCAACATGATGGGATTTGGAGACAGGGCCTTCAGGAGGTAATTAGGGCTAGATGAGGTCATGAGGGTAGAAGCCCTCATAATGGGATTAGTGCCCCTTACAAAGAAGAGAGAGCCAAGAGCTCTCTTTCTCTCTCAGCAAAAAGGCAGCCCTCCACAAGCCAGGAACCCAGTATGGTATGGCAGCCCGAGCTAACTGAGATACCAGGTAACTGGTACACAATGAATTAAGAAATTAATTGTTTATATTGTTTTCACATTATGGCCAAACAACTGTTTCTAATAATACCAATTCAAAGCTACAGATAATATCAGAGTTCTCAAATCCATAATGAACTCTCCACTTTTTGCTGCCTTTCCTTAGGCCAGAAGAGTTTCTGACATCAGACTTCTTTTTGTAACTAAGCAAGCCTTTTTCACATACTAAGGTTCACCCTTTACTAAAAGGATTTAAAAACTTTTTGCGGAATAATCTACTGTCAACTGACATTAACTAAACAGTTTAAGCCAGAGAGACCATAATCAAATCATAATCATTAGAGGCCTATTTTTTTTTTTTTTTTTTTTGCGGTGAGCGGGCCTCTCACTGCCGTGCCCTCTCCTCTTGCGGAGCACAGGCTCCAGACGCGCAGGCTCAACGGCCATGGCTCACGGGCCTAGCCACTCTGCGGCACGTGGGATCTTCCCGGACCGGGGCACGAACACGTGACCCCTGCATCGGCAGGCGGACTCTCAAGCACTGCGCCACCAGGGAAGCCCTAGAGGGCTATTTTAAAATACCTTTATTATGTAATAATTAATAAATAACTATATGTAAATAACACAATTCCACTCACTGAAGAACTAGGACATCAATAATAGCATAAAGTGACCTTCTGTGTTTCTACCTGATCTCCTATTCCCTTGCCACTCTGCCAGATGGATGTTTTTCAAGCTACTGCTGCAGCTGTAATCTAACCTACCCTATAAAGTCTGGTATACGTGGAGAGTCAGAAGAAGCACTTTAAACTTAGATGCTTACAATTTTAAAAGGATATACTGAAATATCACTTTTGTAATTTGGCTTCTAAATCAAATTTTAATAATGAATCATGTTCCCAGCAAAATGATTTAGTACTCGCTCCTTTTTTATCCCTCAACTAGTCTAATATTGAAAAGTGCAGGAAACTTGTGGTTTTTGGATATGAGTATAGGAGAAACCGAAGTCCAGAGGAGGGCGGCTAAGCTGAGCTTGACTGAATTCCTAAGTTTTACCACCTGCTTTTTAACACAGGTCCCTTCCTACTAAAAACTCTTTTCTCAAAGAGAAAAACAGAACATAGTTGGCATGGGTACTAATTACCCTCACCAGGAGACATGTCATGCTCGACAAAATAGAGACTGTTTTAGTAGTAGTGATTCCCTAATGAAAAATAAAAAAGACATTTTCAGGCCTTATTGTTACACAGTGAATATACACATGCATAAAGATTTTATACACTATATCCCAACGTAAGCAGGCAAGAAAACTTGCTCCAAGGGATTTCTGCATTACCGTTAAGACATGCACTGTTCAGCAAGATGTACTTTAAAGAAGTGATTTGATTAGATATATAATTAAACTTAAAGTACTTGAAGAGTTCCCTAATGCACACTTACTGCATTTTGACCTTCTTATAATCCCAAGTAACATCTAAACTGTGAGCCAGAAAAGTTGGACACTAAAAAATGGTCTGACATTTTATCTACCAAGACGTGGCAAGAACAGAGAAGGATGATAAAGGCCACTAAAGGCCACAGGGAGCCACGCATGGGCCCTCAGGTAATGCTAACACTTTCTTAAAGGGGAAAAAGGCTGTATATAAACTTTATTCCAGATACCAGGAGTGTTTTATCTGCCGACTCTTACATAATCCAAGTCTGTATTACTTACTCTGATGAAAAATAAGTAACAAAATACATAACAATCTTAAAATGTTAGAGTTGAAAGGTAAATTGGAGCTCATGTGGCCCAAAGCCATCATTTTTTAGGCTAAAAGACTGAGAACTCAGAGATATAATAAAACTTGCCATGATCACATAGCTAGTAATAATTTTAGCTTAAAACTTGGTCTTCTAGCTTCAACTTCCTGCTTTTTCCTACAACACCATGACCCATAAAGATGTGCATAAAATTATTTTTTGCTTTCTGAGGGAAAAAAAATCTTAAATTGTAAGATATAAATACAAAGTAAGTGAACATGTCAAAAGAAATAAATATGTTTGGTGATTTGTTTAAAAATCTTCACTTATTCTTCCAAGCAGCTGTGAGAGAACCATTTTCAGTAATCTGCCTGAGAAATGACGCAAACTTTCTTGACCAATAGACAATATGCATTGAGTTATACTCAATACTTTCTTATAGCAGGGGTATTTCAGTTAGCTATTACTACATAACAAACCACCCTGGGTGGCTCTTCTGCTCTATGTGGTATGAGCTAGGTGTTAGGACGATTGGTGTCACCTGGAGGCTGGACTGGACACTCAGCTGAGGCTAAAAGTCTAGGACACGTGGAGAGTTAGTCATCTAGAGCCTTAACCAAGCTTGGTGGGTCTTTGGCTAGAGGCCTCAGTTCTTCCCCACATGAACTTCTCCATACAGCTGCTTGTGCTTCCTCATGGCATGGCAGCTGGGATCCAAGAAAGAGTATTCCAAAAGCAAGAAACTGCAGCTACCAGGCCAATTCCAAGGGCTAGTCCTAAACCTGGCATGGCATCACTTCTACTTCATTTTATTCATCAAAGCAGTCCCAGGCTTAGTTCACAGTCTGTGTGGGAGGGGACTAGACAAGAGCATAAATAATGAGAGGCCCGGTTCATCGAGGGGTTGTCAAAGTAACAATATGAGGACTGTTAAAATCCTGCTCCAGCAAAATATTTAGAGAAGACTTACACTGAAGGAGGGAGGTATTAACCAAGAATACTGTATTAGAATATGACAAAGTCACATAACCCTAAAATTTAAGTATAAATTGCAAAAACCATTGCATTAATCCTACATATTCTTTGTGCTACACTGGATGTGCTTTATGGAATTCAAATGAATGTTGTGGCATTATTTTCAGCTGGATATTAATTTTTAATAAATATATTCTTAAAAAATGGGTATATGTATCTTATGAACACACTTCTGAATTTATAAGCTGCAAAAATAAACAAATTTAATTTATTAAATGTGATGTGGGGTGGGGAGGAGACAAAGACCAAGTTCCAAGACAATTAATTCAATTGTATGCTTTGTAGATTACCTGGTAACCTACGTTTTATCCAAATGCCACCTGGGACTGAGCTTGGTAATAAAGACAATTTAAGTGGAGAAGTGGGGGATGCAGAAGTACTCAGAAGTATGTATGTGTCCATTCTAAATACGCTCAAAAGCAAAAAATGTAGCAGAGGAGTAGGGATCTAAGTTTCTGAAGTTCTGCTATGTGCTACATTTATCACATTATTTCATTTAATCCTCTCAAATGTCTTGTGGAATGGGTATCATTATCCCCATTTAGTAAAGGATACACTGAAAACTGTAGAGCCATAGTCACACACTTAGAAAGTGGAAGAGCAGAGAACAGAATCCATCTGTTTGGCCTCAAAGCCTATTTGCTCTTTTGACTATATCACATAGTTTTCTATGGTATCTACAAGGGATGGTACTAAATTCTACTTTATTTCTGATTGATCTCTATTAAAAAATAGTTTTTAAACAATTTACTGTTCTCCATTTCCAGAGTCTTATTCATTATTAACTATTTTATGGAAGCAAACATTTACACAGTAGAAATCTGACATTTAGAGAAACTCTTCAGTTAATCTTTCTGAATTTAAATCATGCTCCTCCAGTTGCCTTTCATCTAAATTTGTGATTTCTTACAGAAGAGCATACATGTCTAAATACTAATGTTTTAAAAATAAAAGAGCAAGAAAAAAATCTCACCTTAAATCTACACTTTGTATCACAGCAAAAGGAATCATATTTTTTTAGGCACTGGCTTCAATGTCCTGGATTATGTCTTCATCATTCTAACAATTTTGAGCTCCTTGTGAACCAATACCATTAAACACACAGTTATCTCCCATGACACTTAGCACAGTGACCTATACATGGCATGTATTGAGTGCTGACTGAATGAACAAAAGGAGCAGAAAGAAACTACCGTAACATTGAATATTTTATAATAAAAACAAAATTCCAACCAACCATTAGTTACTTTCAATATTTGGTGACATACAATTACAGCAATAGTATGCATAGTAAATGCATGCAAAGATACATATTATTTCTATTTAGGAATATGTACAGTAATGCCAAACTCCAACCTATTCCTTGTTATAAGGAGGGCATAAATTTAGGACATTTATTTTGGAAGGGGATAAAGGCAGCCAGGAAAGGGACTTAAAAGAGCTCTGAAGAGGGTTGAGTGTTGGAATAATCTGAGATGTATTCAAATACTTATTTTCATTCATTGTAAAAAGGTATCCTTATAAAAATTAATATTGCAAAACAAGAGACGACCACCATCTCAAATTTATATAGCAAACAAGACCAGAATATTCGGATAATTGCTAACAGAATGTCTGATCATGATAGAACATGCTGTAAAGAGAGATCAAAGGACAAGACATCTAAGTTTGAAAATACAGGAATTACAGAAAGGAAGCAATCTGTTTTAAGGACCTGGTCGCTGAAATTCAAAATAAGAAACTATGGAATGCTATGCCTAATCACAATGGGCAGGAGACAGAAGAACAATAAATTATATCTATGCCCCTATGTTTCTAAAGTGGCCAGCATTAGAACAGGTGTGTAATTGTATGAAAGTAGCATTTTAGAACAAAACATTACAAAAAATGTTTCTGCCTTTGCTTTTTAGGGAAAACAACAACACCTGGAAATTTCTAGAGCAGTCAAGCTCTGCTTTGATTTACATGTCAAATAAAAGCAAAATATAACCACGTAAGTTACTTAAAACCTTACTGGTACTTCACCATTTTCAGATTCTACAGGTTATAAAAACAAATGTCTGTGGGAAATAAAAATTTTAACCACTGAGATATTACCTAATGGGATAACCATCAGGTCACAGTACAGAATTAAGAGACTATTTAAATTTACACTGTCACTGTACAAGCCCACGTACCACTTGGAAAAGGAATGCTGACGTCTAAACCCCCCACATATATCTAGGCAATTTCTCCACCCACTAGTTAGTGTATAAGGAACACTGCTTTTCTAAAAACATTACAAAATTGACACTTCCATGGGCTTTTAAAATTTACAAACCAGGAATCGTAGTAAAAACAGTGACAGGCAAGGATTCAGTTAAGCATTGATACAGTCATTTAAATACCTGCTAAAAATGAATTTAATTCTGCACTGTGTTCTAAAATGCAAATTCAAGAAATAAAACTTCATATACCTGACTAATTTATTATACATGTAAAGTACCTGTATCCTCTTGTTTATATACAATCTGACTTCCTAATTCTAGATAAACACATGCTAATGGCCTGGAAAAATACTAAATATATAAGATTGACTTGTAATTCAGCAGCTAGATTTGCTTACACATCCTCTTGATATCAATAGCAAGAAAACAAAAGAGACTGTCATAACTAAAGAATCTTTTCCCAATCTCCATCAGCACCCACAATATCTACCACTTCACGGCTTTACTGCAACTGGCATATCTAATAAGAATTGCTCTGTGCCATAAACAAGGGTAACATCTAAATATGAACATTATTCAATTTTAAACATGAAATTTTATTTGCATTCTGATGAACAATTTTGAATGATTTTTTATGTTATATGCATAGCACCAAAACCTAATAAACGCTTAAGTTTAATTTTCTTTTTCTATCTAATTTGAGAAAATTGATAATCTAAAAAAGTATAGGAGCATATTTTTGAAAATTATTACATTATTTATATGTTGTGAAACCTTCAGTATAATAGTAATATTTGAGACATGTACTTAAAAATGTTCTACACATTAAAATATATAATTCTCCCTTGTGGTACAATTACTCAAAAATAAATTGATAAAATAATACTAGTAATAATATATAATAACAGAAAATATACAATTCCCCATTCATATACTTCTGAGTTAATTTTCTAACTGGCAAAGAGCACAGATGATTTTTTTCACTCGAAGGATAAAATTATGTTCATCTGGGAGCATATTCGTAGCCTAAGTTTCTGCTACATACAAAATGCCAAGCTTGGTCCGGTACAAGAGAGCTAATAGCCAAGTAGAAGAAAAAGATACGTATGAATAACCACAATTCAAGAACTCTGCGGTAAATGCCATAGAGTAATACAGAAAAGGAGCCATAGGAATTTGAATGAGGAATATGTTAGTTTCAGCTACAGGAATAAAGAAAGTGTATCCTCCTTTGGGGAGAAGGAAAAATAAAGAAGTTCTACATATTTGTGTAGGGACTGAAGCAAGGAGAAGAGGTAATTTGTTAATTATCAGTGTTCACACTCCTTAATTATTTTGATTTACTGAGCTAGGAATGGGGCTGTCAAGGTATAAGGGTAAGGATGGGAGAATGAGGCTGGGATGGAAACTGACTCCTGTTATAGTAATCTCACATAAATTTTGGAATATTAAAATGGCTGTGGAAAACTGAAGTAGGCTGGGCTCTAAAAGAGCTCTGTCTAAAGATATACCTGCATTTACAGATAAGAAGGGTTCTTTCTGCATAGTGATAAAAGTCGCTTTATCTACTAAAAGGATCCAAACAAAATCTGGAACTCAAAGTAACTCAAGGAAGTTAAAACTCCCAAAGCAACTTCAAGATTGAAGGGAAAATGAGCAGTAACCATTTAAAAACATCTCCCAAAAGTCATTAATAGTACCAAGTAAATCTTTGCTAATTTATAGCTTTATATATACATAATTTAACCTACCATGAAAGTACAAGTCTCTCTCCAAATTATCCAGAGAAACTAAACATTCATTAGGCCATGTGAAATAATATACAAGCCATCTTCAATAACAACATATATTTGGAAGGATTCAATTCAATGTCACTATTATATGTGTTTCATTAGTATAGGGAAAAAAGTGAAAGGAAAGCTGAATAATTTTAATCTATAAAATTATCACTCAGAGAAAAATGAGTTTTTAAAAGCAAAACAGTTCATTATTTCTAAGGGGTACCATCCATCCTGATACTTTCCATAGTATATTTTCGATATAAATAATTCCAAAGGAATTAATTCTTTAATTATTAGGTACAAGAAATTCCTCAATATCTGCAGTGTAACTTTAAAAATGTTTTAGGTTTTAAAAATATAAAAGCCATCCTTTAACATTAAAAAATTAACCGACATTTTAAAAAAGACTTTATAGTACAAAGTGTTTTGTTTTTCCATATCTATAAGGCAAATCACTGCAAAACTTTGCGGTCAGATACCAAAGGCTATAAAGGATTACATTTTCAGTCTCTATTCAGCAAGAATATGAAGCAGATAATGAAGATACCACTGCATATTTTATGTATTACCTTACATTTATGACAACTGTATATTAATACAGAATATTTTTCTCTGCTTTAATACTTTCTTTCAATATATAACGATGAAAACTTAGCCAATAAAAAAAAAAGCAGGGCCGTTACAATAGATCTAAAAAAATCATTAGCATTTTCTCAGCTTTAAATGGAAAAAGTGTTGGTTGCCTAGCAAACAAATTTTCCTCTGCCAAAAAGAAATAAAAATTATATCCTAACCAAGATGGGTAATTAGGATGTAAACAAATCTCTCTAATTTCCATTATCATACACAGAAAATAATATAAGTTGTTATAATTTTAATCGATAAAAAAGCTGCAGTTCCATTTAACAAATAACTTTCAGTGTCTGACATTTAAGAGAAAAGGCTTAAGATCCATGCTTCACCAGCTCTATGAACATGTCACAGCAGCATTTCATTTTACAGTTAAAAGGTACCAGTAAAATACAGCCATATATATGTATGTATATATACGTGTGTGTGTATATATATATGTATATACACATATATATGCCAACTTTAAAATTTTTAACTGTAAAGCAAAAAGAAATCACTGAAGGGGAATATTATATTTTAAATGACTTACCTTTCGCCCATCACTTGCATGGCAATTCACATTTAGAGGAGTCAGTAAAGCCATTAGTTTTTCTTCATTACCACTCCTACAAAAAGGTAGTAAGTCAATTCCTATAAAATTATAGCGCTTCTTATGAATGTTTATGGATATTTTTTACAAGAGAGTAGAAAATGATATGGGCTTGCTTTGATTTCTTTAATATGGTTCTGAATGAATCTCTTTTGCTTTATTCAATTCAATCAATATATTCCTAATAATTCCTGTGAATCATCATCCAGTGGTATATCATAGATAAGGTAGCTTTCTACATTTTTGTTTTATTTATCTGCATACAGTCACCTTCTTAATTACAAACAAACTTTACTCTGATAAGTGATCTAAAACACTGGAGTTAAAAACACATATAAAATGCTGTAAAAAGCTAATCAATTAAATTATAAATGAACAAGAACAAAAGAAAATGGGTGAGAATTTTAACATTTACTTCATGCCCCTCATTCAAGCTTGGCTAGAAAAATTTCCAGAGAAAAATAAAGATATAGGTATTTAAATACTCCAAGAATATCATTCGAAAAGCTCGGCAACTCGGGTTTGCAGTTACCTTAAGAAATGTTCCAAATAAAATTAACCTTACAATCATCACCATATTGAAAGACAGTCTCATTTAATACATTAATCGTGCAAAATAAAGTATACAAAGATTTAGTATAAGGTCTTACCCGCATTATCGTATAAAATCCAAGCAAGACAATAACATGTTATAATTTTTATAGTCCTCCACCTGCCCTCCTCCTTTTCTCCCTTAAATGCATTATACTCACTTAAAATGAATGGAATCACTTACCTAGCAGCTTCTAGGAGTTCGTCTTTCTTGTATTCACCTAGATGATTGCAAAATATCATGCTGTTAGCATTTGGCAGAAGACAGATTAAGAAATGCAGTAGGCAGCAAATAGAGAATTAAATAGAAAAGAACAGAAAAAGAGAGTCCACACCCCGCTGGGTGATGGAGCCGTGACGTTAGCCAGCTTGTGAAGGCAGTATCACCAGTGCCTTGGAGACGGGCAGCAAATTGACGCAGCTTCTTGTCCAATCCTCAGACGAAATAGCTTTCTTCAGACGACCAATGAATGCTAAATCTCGTGTCCAGAAACACATTCCCTCTGATAACAGCATGCCAGTTGAAGACAATGTCCCCTCCCCCCTTTTCTATTCAGGCTGTCACAGTATACTTGTGAAGCATAATACATTCTGAGACAAAAGCAAAATGTGGCTCTTTAAAGGTACAAATTACTAGTCTTCAAAAAACCTCAGTTTTATTTGTAATGACATGGAAAGTTTTGTCAAAAAAAAAAACACACATTAATTACCATTGCTGAGCTTTATAGCAGAAGAAAAAAAATATCAGGATCAAGAAGCCTTTGCCTCGATAGGGTAGGTCTGTAGACTAGAAATACGTGAACTACGTACCAAATGCTATGAACCCCTTGGAGGCAGTGCTCTAAAAACCAAAACAGTGAATACATTCCTAAATGACAATAATATTCTAACGTGCTGCAACCTACACTTCATACAAATTCAATACCAAAGTTTAACAACAATGAATCTTAAAAATATTTTTTAAAAGGAGACTGGGGTCTCTGAGAATAAGCAGACATCCAACTATTAAGATGTGAATAATTTTTCTCCATTCCATTTTTTAATATATCACAGACTGAAAATAGGTATATAATTTAGAATCTTCAATACAAATTTCTTAGGGCATTCAAGAACTAACAAACAAGTCTTTGCAAGCACAACTGAAGGAATTTTAGTAATATAGAGTTTGCTCACTGAATAAATAAAAGGAACAGCCAGGACCATGATTCAGCTATAATATGCTGACTCAGTTTGCTATATCATTAAAGAAATAATTATACAAAATGTCTAAGCAAGTAATTATGTGAAGGCAAATATTAAGTATATATACAAAAAATAAAATTTTAGACGAAAATGTTATAATTCTATTAAGAAATAAGCTTAAACTACTTTAACAAATCTTATCACTTATAAATATGGATTTCTTTGCATTTTGTTTATTTTGCTACAGAATGCAGAATATTGATGCAAATTTTTTTTCTTTTTTTTTTTTTGCGGTACGCAGGCCTCTCACTGTTGTGGCCTCTCCCGTTGCGGAGCACAGGCTCCGGACGCGCAGGCTCGGCAGCCATGGCTCACGGCCCCAGCTGCTCCGCGGCATGTGGGATCTTCCCGGACCAGGGCACGAACCCAAGTCACCTGCATCGGCAGGCGTACTCTCAACCACTGAGCCACCAGGGAAGCCCTGATGCTAATATTTTAAGGACGTCTCAGGACCATCAAGCACATGTTTAAATTCTATAACCCTTCATTAGCAAATATTTCTTTAAACTTTTGTCTTGATTCTTAGATTAAGATTTTATTAAAATCTAGAAACTGTAAGCAGTTATTTTCAAATAAGGAAAAAATTGTTAAATATCTAGTCTCTCCTAAGGGAATTTTATATACCAATAAAGTCACGGGCTCAACAATATACATGGATAAGCTAGAATGCATGCTTCATGATAAGAGTCGGTCTTTCTAATTTCCCATGTATTGTATTCCAGATTCTTTAACTGATTGACAGTTTAAGATTTACATTATTCTAATCCCCCACAAATAAGGTTCTTGTCTTCCCAAAACCAAAGACCTACCTTTATTAAATATTTTAGGTGGCAATATGGAAGTGAATGAGTCAGTTTAAGAATCTCCTTCTGAGAAAATGGTATGACCCATACCCTCAAATGCCTTAAGAATCAAGAGCAAAATAAGTGAAATGATGGGATAATCTATAAAAGTCATTCATTTAGTCAGTCAGCAAACAATTATTTGAAAGGCCTATAGGCCAGATTCAAAACCAAAAAAAGAAACTATCATCTCTAATCTCAAGGAATAATAGTCTATTAAACAAGACAAACAAGTAAACAAATGATGAGAGTAGGAAATGAGTCTTATGCTATGAAGAGTTTAAAGGCTAGTCTAAGTAGGATTAATAAGAGGCAGGATAATTGTAGTTCAAGGAAGGTTTCCTGGAAGAAGGAAAACTTGTGCAGAGTTTTTAAAGGAAGAACAGGTGATCCTCTGGTGAAGAAGGGTGAGGGAGAAGGAAGCAACCAAAGTAAAAGAAATGAGAGGGGCAATGGCTGCTCAGTAAACCTGAAACAAAGCACATTTGCAGGGGAATGGGTAAGAATGAGGCAGAGAAGAAATAGATCACATGAATGGCACTCTAAGAAGTTTGAACTTTATTTTGAAAACAATGAGGAAATACTGAAATATGTTAACAAGTAGAGTGCAAAGTATATTTAAAGATCTATACGCTTTGTGATTATTTAAAATATTCCCATATTCTACTCCAGTGAACTTTTCTTGGGGAGGAAAGTGGCCCAAACGGGGTAAAGGGAGGTGAAGACAATCAATTCTGACACAGTCTATATTTTGGTGTAAGTATACATTTCCCGATATACAGTAATCATACTGAAATTGAGATCTGAAAGCAGCTACTACTGAAATTGAAGTCATAGTGAAACATGACTTCAGTAAGCTAGGAAATAAAACTGCAAAGTATTTGGCATCTCCAAAGTTCACATCAGTCTACATACATAAGCTTCTCATCAAGTATAGCTTATTGATATTTTCTCCAAAGGGCACTTCTTGAAAAAAAAAAAAAAGTTATTCCCTCATGGATAAACTGATAATAAACCAAAGCTTTCAAAAGGAAACATATAAGTGCACCCAACAGTGTCAGACTTTCTACTTTCACTGTTAGAGTTCCTAGTACTTATTCAGCTTTTCTGCAATACATTCCAACATCCACTATCTGGTGCCCGAGGACCACAATCCATAAACATTCAAAGCTATTTTTCAAATGCTACATCGCAGAAATAAGTAGCGTAATGAACTTAGAGTCCCTCACACACTCTGACAACAAATCCGAGCTGCTTACTTCACAGTGGAACCCCTAGTTCTATTTCATTTTAGCTGCGAATCTGAAAATATTCTGGCTGAGACTCTGGTGCTCTGCGGACCATTTATATTCTTTAATAACATCCAGATAAAGGCTAGCAATAGATCAGCCAGAAGGGAAACTAGGCAATTATAGTCAAGATAATAGCAGCCAGAAACGGAGAAAACAGATGGCTTAAAATATTTTTCTTTGATTAGAATAAAATAAATGGGGCTAAAAAAAAAATAAGCAAGCCACAAAGTTTACTTTCCAAAATCTGAACTGTTTTTATTAGTAAACTAAGTATTGATAGGATGCATGTAAAGATAAATACACACGCACACACACACGCACACACACACACACACACACACACACACACAGTCGGGGGGCAGAGATATGAGTTAATGTGTTAAAAAGTATCAATATGTTATCAGAAAGAAGGTTAAAAATGAAAGTTAAAAAATACAGGTTAAAAATAAAGCTCCCCTTTGTATTTCTCTGAGGTAGTTAGAAACAATTTCACTTACTGTGAAGGCAAAATTACTTTTTGAATAAAAATGAAGAAAACCTGAATCAATAAATAGACGTCATAATTATTGACTTATCTCAATTTCAACATCTTAAGGGGCTTTCGTTCTTTTCTTTAGCAACTGACAGGATCAAAGCAGACTACGTTTTCTAAAAATGAGTCATTTGGTTTTGTTGAGATGGAACAACATGGAAACATTATGAACAGAGAATCATAAATTCTTAAAGCAATAAAGGACTAAAACAGAGTTTTGACCTTTCTTTTCTCTACTTTGAAACCATGCATAATACATGCCTATCAGTAACATCTCTTGTTATATGCAGTGAGGGGGGGTGTAACTTGAAAGTCACCTTTCTCCTGTCACCTCATCCCCAATTTCAGAATAGCTTTCCTAAGGGATCATCAACATATTATTTACAGTTAATGAAACTGACACCAAGACAATTAAATAAATTGCCTAAGGTTTCACTGAGTATTATTCACTATCTGTCAAGCCCTGAAAAAAGGCTAACGTGAGCAGAAACTAACCAAATCTGCGTTTTGGAAGAATCGATGTAAACAAAAGAGTAACACAACAATAATAGTAATAAAACAATTTTAAAAACAATGACAACAACCAACAACTAGCTTTAAACAGGCTGAACATATTTATATAACATAAGCCAAGTATTTCCATCAAAACTACTTTAAAGCAGGGAACTTTCACATGAGCTTGTAAACATGGGCCAAAAAAAAAAAAAAAGTTTTACCTTCTAGTTTGTTTCAACATTTTGGACCAAGGGAATAGGTAGGAATGAAGACAATGTATTCCAGGTCTATTAAAATGACCAATACATTTTGCATTTCCCACAGCATGTGTTAATTCCTCATGCTTTAGGTATCTCAAGGTAAGAGCTACGTAAAGACTTCAATCAAGAATCTCAATGATCAAGTTTCGGGACCCTTTTGTTGCTGAGGGCTAAGTAGTACCATGAATTGCTAATTCTCATATAGATACTTTCTCATCAAGCTGCCAACAAATACAAGAGATGAACTGATTCTCGTAACTAAACTGACAGCCAATATGGGGAATAAAATATTAATTTGGGTGACATAATCCATTGTGTTTTCACGAATAGATTTGATATTTTAGAAGCAGCCACGTAGTTGTGGAAGGAATTTCACTGAAGCACCAGAAGTAATCTAATCTCAAGATGTTAAGCTAGGTCTTCCACCAAAAGCAATTTTCAGACAGGCTGGTATCTACTATATGTACACATGGCCCCAGGAATGATCTGCATCCTCTCTCTGAAATTATTTTTTGAATTATTTATTTCAATTGTCAATTGAATTATTATTTCGTTCTCTGAAATCTTTCATAAATATTTTCAGGACAATGTTGGGAAAAAATTACAAAGTATTAAGAGTCCTCTATGCCTTCTTCCAACTTCTGAAACCTATCAATCTTCCCACTCATTCTGATTCTGGCTTCAAAGTCCACAGCATTAGAGAAGTCTAGAATCACGATCAAACTAAACGCTCCACATCGATTCTAAACAAGGAATAATTGGGCTTTAAAATTTTAGGCTTGAATAGAGTATTTTCCTGGTGGAGGTCCTTCCTGTCTTCTGCTCCCTACAACTCTGACCTTTCTAATTCGCTAACATTAAACCTGTGCTGCAGTACTAACATAAACTCCAAGCTGGCTGTCCAGTACAGTGCAGCTTGAGAAGAATTTTCCAGTTCTTTAGAAAAATGGAGGTGTCCCACACATCCTGCCCTGCAGGGCAGCTGAAAATCAATTTTCGAAGATAAAAGGCCCCCAAATGCAACTATATTATCTTATAATATTTAAACGATAAAAATTATAATGTATTACATGTTAACAAAAAACCTAAACCAAGGTCCTAAAACATTAAAAAACACAAAATTACACTCAGACATAACAAAGGCTCTGCAAAAAAACCATATAATGAAGTCAATAAATGATTGTTACCAACCAGTTTCTTTGTATGCAGTAGTATGTCTTCACTTAGCCCCAGTGACATCTTAGATAGGCATCCCATTTATGGACACTTAAGTGGGGTTTCAAATAATTTATACCTGCTTCTGACATTCTGTCAATTGTATTTGGAATGTAACTCAAGACTTTTCACAGATTTGTTTGTTTGTTTGTTAAAAACGGAAGTATTAAAATCTGGGACATAACTACAAACACACACTGGCCAAAAAAATATTGTATTATAATATATATGCATTCTCTAAAGTTTGGTATTAAAAACCAGGAGAGGTATTCCTAATGCACATTGTTAACCAATGAGACATTCTGCAAACTGTGCCTGTACTTTAAAAGATCTTTTGATACGTCACAAAGAAAATAAGAAGGGAGGGAGGGAGGGAGGGAAGGTAGGAAGGAAGGAATGAGATCTCATTCTAAGCATGTCAGATTGTGATGCCATGTATGGTGTGGTATCTGGGTGCTTGGAATGCCCACCACTGCTTAAGCCATCAACTATCTGTGTAAATGGCTGGTCAGGGCTGAGAGAACTGGGATATTGATTCTTTACTATCACAATGTTTGCTGTCCAAAAATGGTCTGGTAAAGTAAAATCGTATTTGATCCAAAACAGGCCAATAGTTTTACATTCTTTGCTCTATATCAGGGATCCTTCTTCTATAGCAATCAACCCACAATTTCTTAGGTGCCAATTCAAAATCCCCAAAGCTCTAAAAATTCATTTGGCAGCAAAACTTGACTCACCTGGTATACACAGCTATCATATACATTAATGTTTGATTATAGGGTTAAGCCCAGACTCCTCTGGGATATTTTATGATATAGTACATGTGCTGTGTCTTTTAATATTTTATTTACTCACTGAAGTACAATTTACATACATTAAAATTCAACCTTTTCAAATGTACAGTTCTATGAATTTTGACAAACTTATACAGCTGTGTAGCCACTATCTCAAAATTTGAACATCTCCATCACCCAAAATGTTCCCTCAGGCCCCTCTGTAATCAATCTATCCCAACCCAATAGCAACCGCTAATCTAATCTCTTTCTCTGTAGTTTAACTTTTTATAGAATGTCATATAAATGGAATCACAGGATATGTAGACTTTTAAGTATGGCTTCTTTTTCTTAGTATAAATGCTTTTGAGATTCATTCATGTTCTGGACTACCAATATTTGTTCTTTTTGACCATCAAGCAGTATTCCATTACATGAATGCACCTGAATTTGCTTATCCATTCACCAGCTGATCAACATGTGGGCTGTTTCCAGCTTTTGGTGATTATGAATAAAGCTACTGTAAAAATTCAGACAGGATTTTGTATGGACCTATGTCTTCATTTCCTTTGGGCAAATACTTAGGTGTGTGGGTGCTGGGATGTACAGTAAATGTATGTTTAACTTTACAAGAAACTGACAAATCACATCTCTTTTAAAATTTGAAAAATTCTTTATTCTGGAATATAATCACACCACCTACAGAAAGGAAAAAGAACAAAAGAGAAAAAGTTGACTAATGAGAAATATGACAGTACTGTACTGCTAGAAATCTCAACCTCACAGCTAGAAATCCCAATCTTGCCTCTTTTTGAGGGCAATTCACCTAAAAACTGAACTAATTTGCACAGCTTCTAGTTCTTCATTTCTCACTTGTTCTGTCTTTTGTACTTTTTTTGAAATAGGGAGAATATACAAATTTAATCTCTTCATTCAAGGAACTGTTTTGTATGTAGTACCTGCGATCTTAGAGCTACGAGAACACATGAACAAAGCATATTTTGATTTATAGGAACCATACTGTTATCTGTGAAAAGGAAATTACTTTCCTGCAGTCCTTGCTCTTATCAGGATGCTCAGCCCCTCAATGCATCAGCCTACTGAGGGCCAGAAGTTTGGTGAGACACCTATTTGGGATAGTCAGGCCTCTGCCTTCTTACACCAAATATAAGGAATTAAGGAAACTAAGGCTAATGCAGAAGTACAAGTGACTACTTTTTGAATGATGTAAGAACTGTCTTGTCTTCACTGTAATTATTGTATATGATTGCATTTTATTCTTTGTATATTTTGTCCTGTTTACAAAGTCTCTGAAAGATGTAGTAACTTTGCAATTTTGGTCTTTTCAGGAAGCACCAATTATGATTTACTTCTTTAAGCTGCAAATGCTTATTTTTTTCTTATATTTCCCCCAAAGTATCACTAAATCTCTTATTCAGGGTTAGAGTTAATTAAACTTAGTGAAGTCTGAGTAATGGTATTTTATCCTGGGCATAATCTTTCTCATTCAAACTCTCTCTCTCTCTTTTAATGCCACTCATTTATTAGTTCTCCTTTGAATAACATCATTTATTTATTTAACAAATATATATTCACTATCTATAATATGCCAAGTATAACACAGCTACTACTACTGTATCATGTACTGAATCTTGAGTTAGTAGGACAAAAGTGATGGACAGAGCTAGAACACGAGGAACGGTATCAAATCCATAGAATATATTATTCATTTAGCACGTTGCAATGCACAGCTGTCACTGACGGAAGTATATCACACGTGTAAACATTATCTGTCAGGTATGTTAAGGAAAAGATGTTGAGGACCACTTTCAGAAGATGACAGAGCTAAGCACTATGTTCTTAAAGCTTTGAGATATTCACCAGACAGTGGGAGAGAGATTGAGGCATTGAGTGTGTGTATGTCTGTGTTAATAAAAGATTTAGATCAGGTAAATAATAGTTCCTAACTTTGGGGGGGGGGGTCACGAAGCACTTTAAGGAGCTAATGAAAGCAGCTTTAGACCCTCTCCGTAGGGAGAAAATTCTTTGCACATATGAAGATAAACTCAAATTTTTGCCTACAGTTTTAAGAGTTTTTACAGAATCTATGGAGTCTATGAAGTTAAGAACTGCTGTTAAAAAAAAAGAACTGCTGTTAAAAAAAAAAAGTACCTCTGACTTACACTCATTGATTCTAAATATAATCTTAAGGCAAGCTTGGCAAGATAAACTAGTTTGATATCCTTATTTTATACATGACTCAGTTAAGACCCAAAATAAGTAAATAACTTGCCTAAAATTTTAAAACTATACAGTGGCAAAGCTAGGACAAGAATCCATGTCCTTTGCCAGTATTTTTTTTTTTTTTTTGCGGTACACGGGCTTCTCACTGCTGTGGCCTCTTCCGTTGCAGAGCACAGGCTCTGGACGCGCAGGCTCAGCGGCCATGGCTCACGGGCCCAGCCGCTCCGCGGCATGTGGGATCTTCCCGGACCGGGGCACGAACCCGTGTCCCCTGCATCAGCAGGCGGACTCTCAACCACTGCGTCACCAGGGAAGCCCAGGTTGTAGAGTTTAACATGATTTTGTAAGGTATAGGAACTCTTCGTTTACTTTTCTTTTCTTTCTTTTTGAGCAGGGGAGTAAACTAAGTAAAGCTGAACTTAACCTGGTAGCTCAATGAACTAAGACCTGGAGACACTGGGGATTAGTTACAGGGCTATTGTAGCAAGATGGTGAGAAGAAAAGTACGTAAATGGTGGCAGTAAGAATGGAAAGAATGTCAAGTAGAGAGAAGGCACTGAATGCATCACAATGCAGCAGAGCTTATATTTGATGTGTTAGTTTTATGTGTCACCTGGGATATCATGCTATGAATGGTAAAATTTAAAATATTTACATCTCAATCTTAGATTAATACTTCACCCAATAATCTTTCTGAACATGCTCACAGTAGCAACACTTTGCTAATTCAGCTTCTGCTTAATGGATATATTACCACAGACTCAGACTTCATATACTGAGAATGTCCATTAAATTAGAATAATCTATTTAAATAATATATCTAATTTATTTAATTATTTAGATGTTGAAACTACAGTCTTTGATTCTTGCACAGCCAATTTCAAGACAGACATTGAGAGTTCATAGTTCACCTAGGAGGCGTTTCAGACATATTAAAGAAAATGTTCTCCAAGAGAAGTAGTTTTAGAAAAAATAAAAGACTATAAGAGAGGTACTAATGTATAATGTCTAGAAGGCCAGTTTGCTCCTTTCCTGAGCATAATATTAGCTTAAAAAAAAATCCAATACAGATGAGCATTCACTTAATTTACTTAACTACTTTCTTATTATAAAGTTACTATAATGGGCTAGTGTACTAACATGATAACTACTGATTTTGACTTTCTTCTTAGACTTTTATCTTCTTTTCTTATTTTGTTCAACTGAGAAGGAGATATATGAGGAAGTTTATTACTTCAGAAAAATATGGAGGAAAGATTTTAAAGTTGAGGAAATGAAGAGGACGTATTTGCAATTTTGGGGGAAAAATTATTCCGTAGTATTTTGCTTTGGGAAATTGTTTCAAGTCTGTCTAAATGTAAATCAGGAAAAACATCTTTATTTGAAGTAGCAAACTGGAGAAACAGAAGTAGATGTTCAATTTCAGATAATCTTAAAATTACATATCTTACTGGGATATATTTTCCTATGTATAGAAGCAGGAAGCCACATGTCAACTGTACATTTTAATTTTCTTACCTGGAATATATTTAACCCCATCCCTTAGTATCAGTTTTATTGTCTAGTTCCATTTTTATTTTAAATACCTAGCAAAACAGGACAGCAACAATTCTATCAGAAACATGTATAAGATAATTGTATATCAATAATAAAATCTGTGTCAACAGATTTGATATGTGTCATGTCTTTTGTGTGTGCTAATATGAATTTCTTAGCAGAAATTAGATTTATATCAATGCTTGATATTATCTTTTCAGTAGATGGTTATTCAGAACTTCCTTGTTCCTCTTATATTTCAGAAAGCTGCCTGGATTAACCGTGATATATATCACTTCATGCATACAACCCTGCCACGTTGTTCAAAACATTAATCTGTTTTCCATGGTTAGGTTTTAGTTTTGTACTATCCATAACTTTATTGTAGAAATTGCCTATGAGAGACAATTACTACCATTTCTAAACAAGATGACCAAAGACAGAGATTGCAGGTACTACATATGAAAGTTCCTTGAATGAAGAGATGAAATCTGTATACTAATCTTAATAACAAACAACAAAAATTAATTTTTTGAAATAATTTTAATATAAATACTTCACATCAAACATTAAGAAACATTTCTGATGAAAAAAACTGGTTTTGAATATTTTGGTACTTTTACTCTTTGATGGGCTTATTTTTGCCCCCATAAATTTATCAACTACCTTCATATAAAAATTATCACTTAGCCTTATTTAAAAGCTGCAACCATAAAAATTAATTGTCTTGGAAAAGTCAAGGGCTAAATCACTCTAGATAGCCAAGTTTTCAACATACTGCTAATTTAGCATTTTAATTCTCCTGCTCTTGAGGGAATTTCTTTCTGAAATACGTTAAACACTTCTATGCATTCAAAAATGGATTATTCAAAATATAATTTAACATTTCTTGACAAATCAGGGGCAATTATTTTGAACCTAGACCAGATTGTACAATAGTATAGCAAAGCTCTCTGGGCGTATTGAGATGTGCCGATCCAAAATGGCTCCGGAATGCTATGCATTTTATTATTTTTTTCATGTGTAATTTATTTTTCTCTTTCCATTGTGCTAATGAATAATCTCTTTATTTATTTCCTTCTAGTTTAGAGTATCTAAAAATGCTGTCTAGTAGAAACATAATTCAAAGCACATGTGTAATTAAAAATTTTCTATTAGACATGTTAAAAAAAGGTAAACGGAGGGCACTAATTTTAATAAGATATTTTATTTCATCCAATATATCTAAAATATTATCATTTCAACATGTGGCACTAGGCCTGTTTCACATGTCCAATAGCCATCTGTGGCCAGTAGCTACTGTACTGGACAGTGCGCATCTAAAACTATCATGAGCTGGAAGATTACAAAACTTGGTAAACACTGTCACTATGGAGGAGCAAATTCCCTCTGAGTGATGTAAGGACTCTCCTAGGTATAAGGAACTCCCGATTCAGAGCATGACTTCTGGACATTTATTTGGTAGGGGTGGAGTGATGCATGGGAGAGAGAAGAAAAGGGAAAGCGAAGTGGAAGAATAAGAGAGAAGGAGAGCAGTAAAAACAGATATAAATGAGGTTGGGAGCGGGAAAGAATCCAATAATGAAGCAGGTGAGAAGACTGGAAACTCAGAGGTGAGTAATACCTAAGAAGTATTGAGCATTAATGACCAGAATAATGCAAAAATGAGGCTTTTCTTAGTAGGTAATCTAGGTCTTTCAAAGATGTATGCAATAATGATGAGAATGCATAGGTATTAAGGACTGAAGAAGCCTTGCAACATACTACAGTATCCAGAGAAAGGGACCAGTATGGTTAATGATGATTCATGGGTATAGCACAGCTTTTTATAAGGCTACCTCATTCAAATGCAAATGCAAAGAAGTGACTAAGAATATGCTTAGATAGTATATCAAATACACCACTAATCACTTTTACTGAATCTTGTAGAGATGAACAACTGTATCAAAAGAAATAGAGACCATTTCTAGTGACTCTGAAAGTCCTGGGCGAAAGACCAAAGGACTTGGTAAATTCATCATTTCTTCCTGCTGAATAACTTAAGAGAAACGGAAATTTGGAAAAAAAAAAAAGAAGAGCTGGCTATCTAGATAACATGGAGGAACAAAATCTGGTCTTGAGGAACCTGACCATCTTAAGATACAGAATGATGGCAACTGATGGCAAGCATTACAAGAAGAACATAAAGAATTAGGATAAATACAGTGTCCTGCTATTAGAGTAAAAACAAAACAAAAAGTCAACTGTTCAAATATGTAAGTCAAGAAAGACTAAAAACTGGCTTAAGATGAGCCCAGATTCAACTACTCTGTAGCTGGTCTGACAGGAAACTCAATGAATCAATGTGACAAATTTACAAAAAAACACATGGAAACTTATGCTGTATCAGCAGAATTTAAAAAAAAAAAAAGCGTGGGCTTCCCTGGTGGCACAGTGTTTAAGAATCCGTCTGCCAATGCAGGAGGCATGGGTTCAAGCCCTGGTCCGGGAAGATCCCACATGCCACAGAGCAACTAGGCCTGTGCACCACAACTACTGAGACTGCGCTCTAGAGCCCAAGAGCCACAACTACTGAGCCCATGGGCCGCAACTACTGAAGCCCACGCGCCTAGAGCCTGTGCTCTGCAACAAAAGAAGCCACCGCAATGAGAAGCCCGCGCACCACAACGAAGAGTAGCCCCCGTTCGCCGCAACTAGAGAAAGCCTGTACACAGCAACGAAGACCCAATGCAGCAAAAAATAAACAAATAAATTTTTTAAAAAACTGGGTGGGGGGCTATTTGGCTTACAGTATAAAAGACTAAGGTGGTAGAGGTGATGGTTACAGTTATACAAAGGGTCCCATCTACTCTTGTCTGTATTTCAGAGGAGGCTCTCCAAAAGAAAAATGCTTAGCCATATACAATGTAGTTCCAAAAAGAAGTTACTGTATTTGGCTTAATTAATGGGAGAAATATTTCTAACCATTTAAGTTATTCAACAATGGACTGATTATGGCTGAAAGTTCATAAGGAAAAGTGTATTAATGGCATGTTGGAATTAAAAAAAAAAGACTGAACAGACTTAAAAGGAGAAGGTAAAATGCTCTAATTGAGTCTGGATGGTATATTACTGCTGTCTTTAATCTTTTTTCTTCCTCTAACTTCATGACTTTCATCACAAAGATCGGGGTGGTTTGTGCATATGTCCACCGGGGGCACGTGACCTGGGCCTGGCTTGAGAATCACTGGTAAGTCATATCAAGGAGCATTACCATTTGTGCCAGAAATTTTGAATAAATCCTGGGTCAGCTACTATCTAGCCTCGTGAGTTTGACCAAATCATTTAACCTTCCTCTGAGCTTCTTGTTTCTCATTGTAAAATGAGAAAGATAAAGCTTATCTTATGGGTTGCTCTGAGGGTCAGGGATAATATAAATAAAACACACAACAATGCTTTCCTTACAGTAAACCTCCAAGACAAGATAATGATGATGACGATGATGGTAAGAATAATGCTTTTCAAATTTTAAAGCAATTGCTTTACTAAAAATTGTTTATTATTTCCCCCTGAAATCATCAGGGAGATAGGACCTCTTTTTCATTAGCATCAGTGAAAGAATTTTGATTGAAAACAACATTTAAGGGATCTGAGAGAACAGATTTCTCCATACCCCAGTAACTTTCTCTATAATGAAACGGCTTTAATATAATGAAAAGGGGGGGCATTTTATCTCACTGTCCTAAACACTTTGCTGGGTCCTTAGAAAGTTGTAATCACAACATGAGCAGAAAGCTATAAAAACTGATGTACAACATTAATCAAGTAGTGGAAAAAATAGAAGGTTTTAAATAATTTCCAAGAAAAAGTGAAAGCTATTCAGAGAAAGATAGTTAGAAAAACAATGCAGTGAATTCTCCCTTCTCTTCCATATCCCAAAGAGATAGAATCATACTGAGACTGATAGAACCTTACAAAGAGTAAATCTCATTTCCTCATTAGAGAGAAAACTTAATTCCAAAAGAAAGATGCATATTTCGGTAGTAAGCTCCTATCATACAGATATTTGACGTTCTGTAATAAACTAATTGGTAACTTACTGACTTCTAGAAGCAGGCTTCAAGTATATCCATGTGTCAATAATGATAAGCCATATTGAAAAATATGAATTTGTTACTATATTTCATACATGTTTTGTTTTTTGTTAATTTTTAACTTTAGATTTACTTTTTATTATATATAATGATTTCATAAAATACATATCAATTTTGACATATTTTTACCTATCTACCACAGAAATGTACCAACTCTGCAATGTAGCAATCCTTATGAAATGTGACTAAAGGTTAATATGCACATAGCATGAGGTTTGAGGTAAATTAAAGATAAAATCAATCTAACATTAGTACTATGTTAAATATTGAGGATGTGCAAGTCAGCCCTGCTGATAATGACTGTTTCCAACAGGACACGGACAAGGCCACATAAAACAATGTTTCTCTACAAGGCTGTACCACTGCTATAAAAATGATGGGCAATCCTTTCTTCTGAGTTACTGCTGGTTTCTTTTATTTTCTTTTATAAATTTATTTATTTATTTATTTATTTATCTTTGGCTGCGTTGAGTCTTCGTTGCAGTGCACAGGCTCTCTCCAGTTGCGGCGAGCGGGGGCCACTACTCGCCACAGTGCGCAGGCTTCTCATTGCGGTAGCTTCTCTTGCTGCAGAGCACGGGCTCCAGGCACGCGGGCTTCAGCAGTTGTGGCACGTGGGCTCAGTAGTTGTGGCTCACGGGCTCTAGAGCGCAGGCTCAGTAGTTGTGGCGCATGGGACGAGCTGCTCTGCGGCATGTGGGATCTTCCCAGACCAGGGTTCGAACCTGTGTCCTCTGCATTTGCAGGCAGATTCTTAACCACTGCGCCACCAGGGAATCCCTACTGCTGGGTTCTTAATAATGACATCACCAACCTGAGCTCAGAATCAGTGCGGTTAGTTTATTGATTACCCATACCCGTGTGTGTGTGTGTGTGTGTGAGTGTGTGTGTGTGTGTGTGCGCGCGTGTGCACGCGTAGGCGTATATGCCCCCAGTGTATCAGCTAAACACTAAATAAAGCTCAGAAATCTATGATTTGTGGATTGGAGATACACATTTCCTTTTCCTTTTTTCTTGCTTCTTTAGCAGCAAGATATTAATTAGTATCTTAGAAAAATTAAAGAAAGGGCACATTTGAAACTCAAATCAGCAACTACCTATTACCATCTTCAGGAGAAGGTTCCAAGGTTATACATGCTCTAACTTTAAAAAACAACTAGCAAACCAGTGTGTGCACACAGGCAAACTCACTTTTACCCTCATTCTAGACAGTACCTTACTGTGTTCAAGTTCTGAATAATGATTCTGATTCTGAATAATGATTCTTGATGCCTCCTGATGGATTCAGAAGAAAGTGCTATCGATTCAGTAGAATGATACTCTTCTTGCTGAGAACAAGCTAAAGAAGAATTGTATTTTTTTTTTCGTTTTGCTTAGTTTGCTTATTGCATTTATTTCCTGCCAAGCTTACAGATGACCCAGAAGTAACTGGGGAGTGAAACTGAATAAGATCATTTGGTTTTAGTCTAGGCCGTATTCCTTTGACACTACTGATCAAAAGTACAGAAAAACAAAATATTCTAAATGGAAAAATACATAGAAATGTTAGATAGAAAATACTAGGTCTCAGAAGTGGACAGAGAACAACCCAGGTGCAGTAAATGCTGAGTTCTTGGCTTTAGTAATTCCTGCAGAGAATCAACTGCACCTTCCTCTGTGCTCCATAACACTTTATATATTGTATGAAAAATAATTTGTGGGTTTGTCTTCCTTGCCTAACTTGAGCCCCTTGAAGTCAGGGACCATATTTTATACTCTTTCTCATATCTCTGTAAGTGCTCAATGTATTTTAAAAAAGAGGAACACCTAACCCACGTTCCCATCCCTGGAGATGCCTATGTTTCCTAAAAGGAATGTCTTATCCAGAGGAAGCTCCACTGCAACAGAGGAGTCTACTGTATCTAAGTTTAGAACTAAAAATGAAAGTATTATGAGGTTACATAGGAAACCCCTGAAAAAAACCAATAGAACAGGATTAGGATACAGATTTAGAAAATTGCATTATAAATAAATCAGAATGAGCAAACACAAAATCTGATGTGGCAACCTGAAATTGTTGAATGAAAATGTTATGCTTTTAATTCAGTCAAAAAAAATTATTATAAGCATATACATATAACAGTACTTTCCAGTAAAAGTTTGGCTGCCTATTACTTTTTAGCTTTTTTTCGAACATATCTTTTATTCCTGAAAGCAAGGCAAATAGTTTTGAGGAGACAGCTATTTGAATTAGTATAAGAAAATAAATAAATAGCAATAGTAAACTAATCAAGCATTTAGTCATTTATGTTACGCAAAGAACTTACTTTTCTCTCTCTAGGAGAATACTGGGCTTATGAATGGCAGGCCTTTATAAGGCTGAATAAAACTCCATTTTATGAATATACCATATTTAGTTTATCCACTCATTTCTTGATGGACACTTGAGTTGCCCCCACCTTTTGGCTATAATAATGCTACTATGAACATGAGTGTACAAATATTCCTTTGAGTCTCTGCTTCAGTTCTTTTGAATACATACCCAGAAGTTGAACTGTTGAATCATAGCCATTCTATTTTTATTTTTGAGGAAACTCCATACTGTTTTTCACAGTCACTGCATCATTTACTTCCCCACCAACAGTGCACAAGGGTTCCAATTTCTCCACATTCTCGTTAATATTTATTTTTTCTCTTTCATTTTAAAAAAAATAGTAGCTATCCTAATGGGTGTGAAGTGGTATTACCGTAAATTTCTTTTATGTTTCTTTTTCAAGACTATGTCTAATGCAAATATTTTTTAATAAAAACCGACTTCCCAAGATTCTGTAAATGACTTAAAAATATGGTGAAAAGCAAACCTATCGAAATTTCTCATATTAAATTATGCTTAATAAAGCTGATTTTGGTTTTTACTTGACCTGTGTTTTCATTTCACTGACTTAAAATTTATATAAAAATAAATTAGATAAAATATTCATTTTTTACTATTATGGGAGTATAGTATAATCAGCTGCTTTATGACAATAGGGTATAAAGAAGTATAGTAATTGTGTACTTCTAGCAGGCTGCTAGTGATAGTAGTCCTCCAAAAGAGGTAAAAACAATACATTTTCTGTATTTTGATTTGAGTTTACATACATTTTTATGAGACACTAAAGTATGTACATTTATTTAGTCATATTTTCTTTACAGTTATAAACCAAGGTTTATATATGCTAGAAAGAGATAGCATGTTTTTACTAAAGGTACCATTATACATTTTAAATAGAGTTTAAAATATCTCCAGAAATGAACTGATGAGAAATTAGAGCTAAAAAAAAATGAAAGAAAAAAATGGTATTTAATATTCTAAACTAAAATAAACGGAGTCTTATTTCAAGGACAACATTAAAAAACTTTTTTATACATAAAGGGAACAAACAGTCTGACAAATTACAGCTACGATAGTTCATGACTAGTGGTGTTTATGAAAGATGACATTATTCTGACCCACCCGCCACCATCTCAAATTATTTGTCCCCAGCCCAAATAGCATACAGACACAAATAAACCTTAAGTAATGTTTGTAGAAATCTTGGTGTGACAAAAGTAGATAATTACTTCAAATAACTTAACATTTCTAATTTGTGATTATGTAATAATACATCCATTTTGGAGAAAGCTATAGTTAAGGGTAACTAGCACCATTCATATATTGAAAGTGATTCTTCCCACATAAGCTCTCTGTGCTAGCAAAAAATACTATGCATTTTTGAGTAAATATGGCTTAATTGATAGAACCAGCCATTTGTATAAAGGCTTCTGCAAACAATTACCCAAGAATCGTGACAAGGACTACCTAACAGTGAGTTAGTATAAAATTTCAGTAAGCTATTTTCAGCTTCTTGACAGCCTAATGTTTTCTCATCTTGATAATCTTAAAAGACTTAAGGCAAACATTTCTATATGCAGTTTGTAAAGAAATATCTGTAGCCATTTGGAAGTGTTAAAAATTTTAAATCCCAGCAGCCCACTGATTTGCCTTGGAATATAAGAAGACTTGGCAAGGTTATTTGTTGAAGAGTGAAACTAAGAAACACTTTAAGATTCATTCTCTAAGATTCATTCTCTTTGTGCGAGATAAAGATCTATAGTTTTCATGACATAGACTGAACTGAGAAACTTTCACATCTTACTGAAAATGACTTGTGGAGATAGATATATCCTGGGGCAGATGTTGGAACTAACAGTAATTCCAGAAGTTCTTTTAGGAAAGGCACATACTATATCATCATAACTGGCCATCAGGTGGTTCTGTGTAAATCATTATGACTGAGTTACAAAGTAAATGTCTCTCTCAGTCTCTCCCTGTCTCTTTTTCTCTGACACACACACACATACACACAAACGCATTCTCAGTAAGAGTTTATTTTATAAATTCTGTAGCACTAGAGTTCTTGTGAATAAGTTCCAAAAATTTAGCCCTTGTCAAGATATTAGGCAAAGGTAACCAGAATGCCATACCCTACACAAAGTTAACAAAGTTTCAAGCATTTTCTTTTTCCTTCAGTTGAAACAAGGTAAAAAATGAGTATAATCTATAAAGGAAAGAGGTTTATAAATAAATCAGACTCACTGTTATTAACACGTGAAAATATAACAATGGCTCAGTTTGAAATTTCCTAGAGCGCAGAGACAGTGTCTTATTTATCCTTATATACTTAACAGCTATCAAAATGTCTGAACATGTAAGTACTAACAAACACGCTGAATTGAATATATATACACAAAAAGTTAACAAAGCATTCGACTTTTAAGTGTTAGGGGAATAATTTGTACCTTAAGAAATATCTTTAAGGAAAGTGTCGATGCCCTCCAGCCAAAGACCACTAGGAACACAGCTATCGTTGAACAAGTTGGGACGTTACTTGTTACAGTGAGGGAGAGAACACAGGCCATGGGGAACACAGGCACCTCAGTAAGACTATGTTAGAATCCATTATAGCTTTTGAGCTTAGTTAAGATATTTCAGGGGAGGATATAAGGAAGCAAAGGTTTGTTCTAGATTGTATGCCATTAGAAAATGGGGGCAATTCTATGGCTGGGTAAAAAAGCAACTGTCACTTATATTAGCCAGTTGAAGAAGATGTTTGCTATGTTGTGAGTTCACAATGACCTTGTTTTTGTCTGTGGCCTAGATGTGTCACAACAGTTCCCATTTATAAGGTGTTATTTTCTTTCTCAAAAAGAACATTTAATTGATAATGAAAAAATTATTTCTACTGATTATCTGAGCAAAATTTACAAGTGAAAAAAATAATAAACTTGTCTTTGGGAACTCTTCCTGTGCCAAATTTAATTGCCTATCATTGCCATCCATAAAACCAATAGATTATTGAATGTAATGGCGGCAGTGATTTAGTTCCTTTCCAATATTATAGTCTAACTAAAAATGTTCAAGGGGTGAACGATTCTCCAATAAATAATTCAAATAATATAGCCAGGTATTTAAGGATAAACCTAACCTTGGCATGATCAAGATGTAGGAATACCAAAATTACCAGAGAGATCTTTTGGTATATTCCCTGCATAAGTACTCTTCAGCTAAAGAATTCAGATGTAGTGGGAAAGATTTACAGAGGTCTACAGTGCTTTTCTGCAATTATCCTTTGTTGAATACATAAAGAGCACATCTCCCACTGCTCTTGATCTTTCCTAATTGTGTTGGGACATCAAGCTTTATAGAGTTTACTGGAAGACATATGTGTAAACGAGTGTCTTAAGGAAAATGAATGAAAAATTCTAAGTATAGGGACTGCAAGTACTCAAAGAAGTCCTTCTGCTTGTGCACCTTCTTCAATTCAAGCCCTTAAGCAGTAGACTCATAACACAAAGCAAAATTCCCTAATTATGACACTAAGAACTCACCATAGTTTCTGAGGAATAGCCACAGTGGTTAATTAAGCTCACTTAATTAAATTAGGTAAATACAAAAGTTATTGAACTTCATTAAACACATAAAACATAATAAATACACGTTATGTTATCCTACATCATTAAAAGATATAAGGTCTTTCATTGAAAAATACTTAGGAAAACCCAGATAGCCAAACAAATAAGGAATTAGTGAACAAGATTATACAGTAGAATGAAAAAAAAAATCTACTATGTAATAAATACATTGTAAAGTGATCATATATACTTTCATCATTTCAATTGGAAAAATACATTTCATTTCTTTTAGCCCACAGAGAAATGATTGGTCAAAATCAAAAGAAAGCTGCTCTCATATCCTACCAATAAAAACTTTTCATAAGCTGTTCTTCTTATGTTTAAACAACTTACAGTTTGTAAATGTGGGTTACTTGAAAGCTTAACTGATTTTCAGACCAATTAAAGATAGGTCTATTTTAAAAATAGACTAGTGTTCCTGAATTTTAACCTTAAAGAATCTATAAAGTAGCATTCTGATTTGCTTTAAATAACAACATTGAGAACATTTACACAATTATATCACACTACTGGACAATGCAAATCTACTGGCAAAGTGTGATGATAAAAGTTTAGCAATATTTTCCAACTCAGGTTCACAGGAAAAAAGTTAACAGAAGTGGGTAAGACAACCATTTGTTTTGACGGAAACTCTGTTGCAAGGCAGCCATTTTGTAAACCTGTCTTTCTGCAATCTCTGTAGCTTCTTAAGGACTTTACTCACTTTATTCTCTACGAGTAAAATTTTCAGGACATAGCTACCTCATTTCCATCCTTTAATAGGTTTATAGAAAGTTTGCAATCATTCATTCCTTTAAATGTTCTTTAGCTCTGTGATCTGGGCACCAATTTTACAATGTATGTACATTCACTTCCTATTTTTTCTATTCCAAAAAATATGCCATTCTCCTTTCTGCTCTTATAGCTTCTAACACATATAAAAGAACTTTCTACTTCACATTTTCAAATACTTCTTAGGAAAGACTATCTTTACTTTCATTCTTTGGTCAAATCATGTTTAAAAAGAGCATCTCAACTTCTGTTAACCATTTTTCTCTGAAAAGCATCACATAAGGACCTAAAGAAAGTACGTTGAATAATGTCTGCCGTTTTCTTTTCTTTCAGAAACAAAATATATAAACTATCATTCAGTAACATTATTCTTCTGTTCTTAAAAAAAAAAGTAATCATGTAAAATGTATGTGTGTGTCTGTATGATCATGGCTATTTTCTTCTCCAGGAGATTAGAAGATCTTTAGGTCCAAAACCCGCAATAATTCAAAGTACTACCCACAACATTTAAGCATGATATTTGGCCCAAAGTATACTTTAAATAATGGAGACAGTAAGTAACATTGACACTGAGAGCCATGATTAAGGTAAACGTAGGGAAATATAAAAGGATCCAAGAACTTTCTATGAAGTCCTAGTCCTTTAAGTGTCAAATGTTCTCTGGTTAAGAATTAAAATATCAAGAAGAGTATGTATAAAAATACACCCTTAAGAGAAAGAAATGAGTAAAATCATAAACTTCTGGTATGATGGTACTAAGCATAAAGCATTTAAATATTGCTTCCATTCTTAATCGAATTTCTTTTCCTTCTACATTCTTGGCTAGCCTTTTCTTCTATAAACCATCATTAATATTACCATTTGGTAGGTTTTTCTTTCTGTTTTACAAAGAGTATAGGCAAGCAGTTATTTTATTTTTCCTTATTAGGTTTTAAAAATGAAAGAAGACTTATTCTGCAAACAAGTTCACAAAATCGGTCGCTCTTCTGGAGAATAGGATACTCTCCCATGTCTGTTATTGCCACTGGCATTCTAATAACTTCTTAAAAACAAGAGTCATTTTTATGTCTTGTCATAAGCAATATATCATTCATTTTGCATTCATTTCAGTGCAATGGAGGATAATAGAATAATGGAAAACAACATATGGGAAGATTAGAACATCAATAGAGAAAAAAGATTCTTCTTCACTCACCTGGGCCCTATTTCCAAACACTGAAGCCAAATACATATAACTAGAATTATAAGGAGCAATGAATTTTTCCCCACAAAGAAAAAAACATGAGGGAAAGGACATAAATAAAAACTCATACACAGAATGTTACTCCATCTCAGAAAGAAAAGAGATACAAACTGGAGATGAGGAGTTCTGATAATCCACAAATCAAAGGACAGCCTATTTGTAAAGCATTCCTTATCTAGTACTGTCTAATTAATCTCCTAATAACTACTTCTTTTAAAAGAAATTCCCACATATAAAAAACAGTACTCATTATTATTTCTGATTATATTTCCCCCTTTCATTCAGAAACACTTGAGCACATAATTCACTGTATTTCTCTCCATGCCCTGTCAGGCTATCAATTCAGATGACTTTCAATGTCCACATCAAAAGAAATCTAGTAATTCTAAAACTGTCAGAGGCTGATTATCAAACACATAATTTTAAGATACTCTAAGTTATTGACACTCTAAGTAAACCTGACCCTTTCCCTGAGAAAAGAAAATACTGTTCACCTACCTATCACAGTCAGAAGCACAAGAAGGCTAATCTGATTAAAAAGCTTCCTAGGAAATAGTTAGTACCCACCTTGTGCCCACTAAGGTCATGTATCCTCAAAGAACCAGAGTGAATATACTCTCACCCAAACAGGAACATTGAGTCTATTGTGGTCTTGCGGGGGGGGGGGGGGGGAGGAGAAAGACAAAAGGGTACGGATATTTGTTTCAAAACAATCTCAACAAATTTAATGCCCAAGAGTTTCCTTCAGAACAAGACAGAAAACAAGGAAAGTTAACAATTCTAACAATGCCCATAAGATGGTGTTCTGATCTAAAACAAGGAAACTTTATCCACAGAAAAGAAACAAGCATTTAATTTTGATGCAGTAATAAACAGAAAAGGACACCAATGTAGCTAGAAGTAAAATGTAAAGAGGGGACTTCCCTGGTGGCCCAGTGGTTAAGAATCCACCTTCCAATGCAGGGGGTGCGGGTTTGATCCCCGGTTGGGTAACTAAGATCCCACATGCCGCGCAGTGCAGCCAAAAGATTTAAAAAAAAAAAAAAAAATGTAAAATGTAAAGAAAAAAAAAAGATTGAGCTTTAGTAATTAGTAATTTAGCATTAGTAATTCAAAAAATGAGACTATATGAGGATGAAAAGTAGAAAAAAATAGTACAGGGTGACCATATAATTTATTAACCAAACTGTCAAATTTTTTTTTGCCCAGAGTGATAATTTTTAAAATCTTTTCATTTGAAATAATTTCCAACACAGGGAAAAACTGCAAAATGGGTACAGAGAATTGCTATATACTCTTTGCCCAGACTTACCAATTTTTAATATTTTGTCCATGTTCTTTATATCCTCTCTCTTTCCCCTCTATATCTCTATGTATGTATGTAGAAGCAATAAATAATTTTCTAAACCATTTCAGAAGGTTGCAATACATCATGTCTCTTTGCCTTTTATTACTTCAGTGTTTATTTCCTAAAAACGTGGATATTTTCTTACGTAAGCACTGTATAGTAAGTAAATTCAGGAAATTTAACATTAGTACAATACTTTTATCTAATAGAGTGTACATATTCCAATTTTGTTATTGTTCCAATAATATCCTTTATAGCATTTTCCCCCTCCAGTCCAGGATCATGTATTTTGCATTTAGTTGTCATGTCTCTTTAATCTCTTTTAATTTGAAATAATTCCTCAGCCTTTGTCTTTCATGACACTGACATTTTTGAAAAATACAGGCCAATTATTTTGTAGAATGCACCTAAATTTGTGTTTGTCTAATGTCTCCCGGTGAGATTTAGTTATGCATCCCTGGCTAGAATACAACATGAGAGATGTTGTGTCCTTCTCAGGTATTACATCTGACAGCATGCAAGGTTTATCTGACTCTCACTGATTATATTAATTTTGCTTCCCCAGTAAGGGTATTATCAGATTTCTCCACTGTACAGTTACTGTTTTCCCCAAGTAATAATCCATCTATCGACAGCCACACTCAGAACCACGCAAACATCCTGCTCCTCATCGGATCTGGTCCTTGAGATTTAGCATCCACTAAGGATTCTTGTCTTAGCCAGTCTACTGTGATGGTTGCAAATGGTGATTTTCCAATTTCAACAGTTCCTCCACATTTATCAATGCGCATTCCAACAGTGAGAAAGAACGCTCCCCACTCACTCATTTATTATCACTGTATGAACATATCTATTCCTGTTTTATCTAATGGGTTATAATCCATTACTCTCATTATTTATTTTGATGGTCAAACTGTCCTAGATTTGCTCAGTGGGAGCCCCTTTAAGATGTCCTTTTGACAAGCCCCTATGTCCTTTAGAAATGCCCCCGTTATTTTTTTGAGCACTTCCTTACTTTCTAGCATAATAAGATATTCCAGGCTCATCTAATACCTTCCCCAATCTAGTCCTGAAATCAGTTATTTTTTTTTTAAATAACTCTTAACTCATTTACTCCCAACACATTTACTCAATCTTACAATACACCTAAAATAGGTTCAGAATTACTATACCATATTATTGCAAAACAACTTAATAGAAGGAAGTGAGGGTTTGTTTGAAATTGCCCTTTTTACCCCATTCTAGACTGAAGGTATAAAGTCAAAGAACTGCGCTCAAAAGTTACTTAGACTAGTTCTTCTTTATTTCCTTTAGTGTGGTTATTTATTTGAAATGCAGGTGGTTCATTAGTTTCTGTTTGCTCAATGCTTTAGAATGCAACTTTGAGGCAAAAAATGGGAGTTGAATTTGCATTAAACAGTATAAACTGTAAAAATTTCATTGTTATTTTAGTATGAAATCTGTCATCTTTCTACTTACCAAAGGTCTAATTACAAGTTTCAGCTATTAATATCACTAAGTTCTCTCAGGATATAAACAATAATAACACATAAAACTGTCACTAATGATCTAGTCAAAGCCTTTTCAAAGATTTTAATGTAGAATTTGATTACTTTTGAACATACAAGCCAATGCTGATCTCCCCTTTTCCATAAGATTTATAAAATGAGTCAACCATTGAAGCATGCATCATTGCCATTTCAGATGCCCTTTTATAATAACTACATCTGCATTCTACAGTTAGATTCATGTTGAAAATTCTTAAAAACTTGTCACCTTTTTCTTAAAAAAAAAAAAAAACACAACCAACAATGCTAGGTTTTGTTTTAGTACTATTTTGGAAAAGTCTTTTGAAACTGAAGAAGATGAAAAAACAAAAACAGAAAAAGGAAAAAAATTAAATAAGAACAAGCTTACCAATATAAAACTTAAAATTTTGTAGATTGGAATATATGAGAGATATTTTAAAGCAGAAGACAGATTTATCTTTTAATTTATTTATCCATAAAATATGGCTTTACCATAAAATAATTACCAATGGCTTCTTTCTCATCAGTCTATTTTATGACCCCTAAGCAAATAAGTGAAAATACACCCTCCAAAATCATATCACACTGGAGCAGGAGTGTTCTCAGTCTCGGATGGTTCTCAATCTAAAACACCCTAAAACACCCTAAAATGGCTCTTGACTGTGACAATGTCATGGCTGGGGGTGGGGACAGAGGTCAGCCGTGGAATATCCCTTTTGACACCCTTCAGAAGCACAAGAGGATTCTTGCTATATAAAAATTATAGGTGTTTAATAATGTTATGGAAACTGCTTTATGAACTAGCTAAGTGTTAAAATGAAACATCTGAAATCAACACATTGATAGGAGGTTTCTAATACTCAGCAAAAACATCTAACACAATAATAGCCTCATAAGAATCAACAGAATCAAAAGCCGTTTTTGGGCTTCCCTGGTGGCGCAGTGGTTGAGAGTCCGCCTGCCAATGCAGGGGATGCGGGTTCGTGCCCCAGTTTGGGAAGATCCCACATGCCGCGGAGCGGCTGGGCCCGTGAGCCATGGCCGCTGAGCCTGCGCGTCCGGAGCCTGTGCTCCGCGGCGGGAGAGGCCACAACAGTGAGAGGCCCGCATACCGCAAAAAAAAAAAAAGCCGTTTTTGTTAAAAGATCAAATTAATAATGGCCTCATATAACTGTATGGAAATTTAGAAAAGCTCATGAGTATGTATATACTGCTTCATGGAGGAGAAAAATAATAGTATTATGGTATCCTGGAAGGCACAAGGAGACTATGTCAAAAAGGAAATTATACTGAATCCTGCTGAGAGGCTGCACAAGGAAGTGACCACTGTGTGTGTGGGAGGAATATATATAGATGATGGAATTTACTGATAAACTTGGGGAGAAAAAAGAAAATATTTCAGTACAGTGGTTAGGAACAAAAAGTGGACCAGGTAAGTTTAGTTTAGAATAAGAAGTAAGAAAACAGACAGAACCCATGAGCAAACTCTTTATGCTCTGCAGGGAAAGCAGAAAAATGGGTGCCTAGAGAGTGATGCAGCGATCAAGAGAAAACAATTTTGTTTTACTTTATTTTTTAAAGTGGGAGCTATTAGAATCTGTCTATATGCAAATGGTATAAGCCAATAGGGAGAACATAATTGCAGGTCCTTGAGTAAGTGAGATGGGATAGGATCCAGAGCAAACTCAGAAGAGGGCTGACCTTAGCCAGAAGCAGTAGGCTTCTTTCATTGTAGTGAGAAGGAATGCAGAGTATCTGAGTACAGATGCAGCTAGGCTGCTGGAACTGGTCATAGCACTAACTTCTTATTTGATGGCATCTATTTTTTCAATGAAATATAAGAAGCTCTTTCTAAACATACTCAAAACTATTTGAACTATCAGCTAGTCTATTGCAAATATCCTAAATAAATTTAAAAGTTAAGTACACATATACTGTTATTATGCTAGATCTGTGCTTTTCATGTATTTTGGACCCACCCCTTTTTCTTCCTTCTACTTCTTTCTCCTTCATTCTACTTTCGCTTCATCCTCAGGCCTGAATTACCACAATTTGCTCCAGGGCAGTTTCCTTACTTCCCATCTTTCCTTATATTAATATATTTAATGAATGTATGTCTAATTCATTTTCCTGAATTAGAAACACAACAAACATCTTCTGTTCCACCAAACAGAATAACTATGCCCTCTTTTCTTCATCAAGCTAAATTAGACATGTGAAGACTTGGGGATGGGCAGTGGGAGAAGAGGGAGACAAGGGAATCAACACCTCTTAGAGGAGCAGAATTCTACCACACCCTCCTAATCATACTGATGCAGATCTATGGCTCATCTGGTCTTAATAACCTACTGCTAAAGGAAATTCCTCATGGAATTTGGGAAACTGGGAAACTGCGGCTTCGAAACGCAAAGTAACTTTCCAGTCTACACAACTGGTAGGCAGCAGAAGTGACATTCCAATGCAGATATTCTTGATTCCAAAAATTCGTGTAACTGTGCTATATAGCCAGTGTTGCAGTCTTGCAGTACGGCCACGAACCTGCTGCTAGTGATAGCTTTTCCTCCGTAAAGTGGGTAAAGGGTTAGAAAGAGCACAGTGCCTCCTAGGTCACCAACAACCATCCTAGTCCAAAGCTTTGAGAAACTGCTCCCTAAGCAAATGTGTATACACAGCTCATTCGCTTCTTCCTACCAGTTAGCACATGTTCCTCATTGATATCTGCTTAAACAGCACACTGGAAGGTAGGAAAATGTAGGTGTAAGGCAAGTTCTGCTAGAAAACACCAGGCACAAAAGTGGGTATCTGTTCAAAGAAGGTTTTTGTTTTAGGTCAACCTATATTTTTTTGCACCATCACACCCTGCTCCAGTTTCCTCAGCCTTATGAATGAGTAAGGTAAGGCAGGGACACTGACAAAGCTGGAGTACAGCAGGAAAAGATGGTATTCTGCAAAAATTCCATCAGTAAACTCTCCAACACTAAGTTAGTTACTTTAATTACAAAGCCTCTTTAATCCTAAATAATTACCAATTACTCCCTTTACTCCACTATTCAGGGACACCTCATTTTTTAAATAATAAAGCCTCATGCCATGTGTTTCAATGACTTTTTAAATTTTCAGAAAAATAATTCTCCTACGTTAGATAAACTAGGAAAATACTGGCTACTGGGCTATTCCAACCTTAGGGCTGAGCCAGAGTAAATGGAAATAATGAACAGCACAGAAAGAAGATCATGAAGGAGGGGACTATGGGCTTATCTACCAGTTACCAACTGATAAAGCAGCAAGCTGTTGATAACTTTTACTTTTAGTCAGAATTATTTCAGCTGTAAATGCTAAAATCGTAATTTTGCTTTTTATTCACCTATAAAAAGCTAATGCATTAAACAATTAAGTTCTCTGCAGCACTATGAATAGTACTGAGAGTCCAATCATACCCCTCATAACTCACAGTTGCTTAAATATAGGTTTCTGATCAGCAGGTAGATTTAGAAAAATAAGCATGCCACCGAAATTCCTATTGTTCATGTAGTTACACTCAATGCTTAAATCCTCAGAGTACACATATGAGAAATGACTGATTCCAAATAGTAATAACTGATCAAAAGTAGTTTCAAGACTTCTACTTCTAGGAAACTGGAGTAGATGTACTTTTCTGTACTCTTCCCACTAAGTACACCTAAAAAAACCTAGATATCATATGTAAAATATATATAAGAAGACTCTCAATGGTGGACAGAAGAAGGCAGACCAGTTAAGGACCTTGGTACCCAAGGAATGACTCATGGTGGTGAGTTCTCAAGTCCTTTTTGCCCCATATATACAGACTTAAGAGCTGAAGAAGCTGACAACTCAGAAAATGCCAATAGGTGCAGACAAACAAAAGCCTGTTCTCTCAAGCCAAAGGGCCAGGAAAGGGAAAGTCTGGCATGACAGAAAACCTTTAGACAATAACTGCCTCTTCCAGTCAAATACTACAAAAAACAAAAACAACCCAGAAAAACAAAAACAAAAAAACTGTGGCTCTACCCCTACTCATGAAGCAAAGGCCTGTGATGAGTCTAAATTTGCAAGCTCACTAGGAAACAAGACTTTATCTCTGCCAGGTAACAATTAGCCCCTCCTCACCACAGTGTTGGTGGAGACCACAGACTGCCACAAACTTTCACTACAGCCCAATGGTAACGAAGTCACCCCTCTTCTCCTCCTGTGATGTCAGTCAAGGCCATGTGGGGAAAAGATCAGCAAGGATAGAGAAGAACGCAATAACACCATCAACGAACAGGATGCAAGAGACATTTATAGAACGCTCCATCCAACAACAGCCAAAACACATTCTTTTTACATGCCCATTTAACATATACCAACATAGACCACATTCTGGGCCATAAAACAAAAATTTTTTTAATGAAAAGAACTGAAAACATAACAAGTGTTGTCTAACCACAATCAAATCAAACTAGAAGGTATATCAAAAAGGTAATAGAAAAACCTCCAAACACTTAGATTCTAAACAACATACATCTACTAAATATTTAACCATGGGTTAAAGAGAAAGTATTTAACCGTGGGTTAAAGAGAAAGTCTCGAGAATTAAAAAAGAATATATTGAACTGAATGAAAATAAAAATAGAATGTATCAAAATTTGTGGAATACAGCCAAAGTCGTACTTAGAGGGAAATTTATAGCACTAAATGCATATATCAGAAAAGAGGAAAAGTCTCAAATCAATTTTCTAAACTACCACTCCAAGAAAAAGAGTGAAATAAGCCCAAAGTAAGCAGAAGGAAATAATAAACATAAGAACAGAAATCAACATAACTGAAAAAAAAATCAATAAAACAATGACTTGGTTCTTTGAAAAGGGTCAATAAAACTGACAAACTTCTAGGAAACACTAGTAACACAGAAGAGAAAACACAAATTACCAGTTATCAGGAATGCAACAGAGGCTATCACTACAGATTCTGCAGACATTAAAAGGTATCTAACGAAAGAAAACTACAAACAACTCTACACACAGAAATCTGACAGCTTAGATCAAATTCCTTGAAAGACATAAGCTACCAAAACTCACACAAGGAAAAAATATATAACCTAGTTAGCCCTGTACCTATTAGAGATATTGAATGAATAATAATCTTCCAAAAAAGAAAGTACCAGGCCCAGATGGTTTCACTGGTGAATTCTACCAAACATTTATAAATGAAATAATTTCTTCTAGAAAACAATCTCATCCAGAAAATAAAAGCAGATGGAACACTTCCTAATTCATTCTATGAAGCCAGCATTACCTTAATACCAAAATAAAGACATTACAAGTAGGGAAAACTACAGAATCGGTATTTCTGGTGATGGAAATGTTTTGTATCTTGAGTGCATCAATGTCAATATTCTGGTTGTGATACCATACTACAGTTTTGCAAGATGTTACCACGAAGGGAAAATAATAAAGAGGGTACTGGGAACCTCCCTGTATTATTTCTTACAACTGCATGTGAACCTACAATTATGTCAAAATGGAAGTTTAATGAAAATTTCATTAACCCTTACAATACTAAGGCATTAATGAATTCTAATGTCGCACGTTCTACTTAAGAAAGCAAATGTTAACAGTAATTATTATAAGAAAAATTTAAAGAACCATTTAAAACAGTAATTTAGCTGTAGTTGAAGCTCTAATATAAATTGCAATGAAAATGCTATGAGGTTGCTACAGTTTACTAGGGAAAATGACAGTTGCTCTCAGAGTACACACTAACAAGATATTATGCTTCACAAATATGTCATTTTTGATGAGTTAAATGATCATGCTGGTTTTAATGATCATTAAAGTAGGCCTGCTGGCTTTAATTACACAAAAGGTTGATGGGAAGAGGGTGAAATACTAGAATTCTGGGTTATCTAAACAGAAAATTTCTATTCTCTCCCATTCCATATATTTATGTCTAACTATCTGTAACTCATTTAAGGTGTACACACTTAAAACTATTTGAGCTGCCTCTTATTCATTATGAATTGAATAGTTCAAACATTTTGATTATTATATCTTTCCTTATAGCTTCTGATAAATGGAATATTTATAAATGGAATGGAATATTTATAAGTGGAATACTTCTTGCCATATCAATAAACAAAGGATGTCACAGTCATCAAGGATTGCAACCCTCCAACATGAGCCGGTGAGCCCTGAGGAAACTCAGAGCTGAAAAGAATACCTGCCATCTAGTAGCCATCAGACTGCTGCCACTCCCTGCGGTGAGCCCTGAGGAAAATCGGTTTGTGAAAATACAGGATACTGGCCCCAGAAAGCTGAGGTGCATATCAAAGGAATGATTTCAGTGAGCCCAGACTCTTGCATCTTCCCATACATAGAAAAGCGCTACATTCCTTAACTTGAGATATCTAGTTTTCTTTAATTGAAGATAATCTTTTGACTACCCGTCCTTTTGTTGCAAAACTCTTATATATCCTGGCTCTTCCCCTCATTTCCTTGGAGCAGTTTCTCAGCTCTGAGAGCTATCTCTCAGAGTTATCTCCCAGGCTGTAGTCCTCATTTTGCCCCAAATAAAAATTAACTCGCAACTCTCACATTATGCATTTTTTTAAGTCAACATGACACTTCTAAATACTGTTTTCTCAATATTTCAAATGAATGTTTTTCAAGCCTGCTGCCTAGAGAGCAAAGACTTAAGAACATAATTTATAAAGTTGGATAAATCAATTTATTATCCAAGTAAGTCATTTTCTTATAATAATACAATGATAAATCTTGTAGGTAATATTAATCAGGTAAATTTTCTTCTTTTTGAAAAGAACAATCTTTAAGCTAAGAAAGTAGAGAAACATTATATTAATGGATTGAATTTAAACCCTGAATTTATGGGTCAGTCCAATTTTTCAAACGTGTTTTATACCACATCCTTCTAAATGAATGAGTGGGTTAAAAAATCTGATTCTGCATATATAAGAATACTGAACTCTAGAGCCAAACTGCTTGAGTTCAGATCCCAAAAATTTCCCTTAAGGACTGTGAACTTGTAAAAGTAACCTAACTTCTGGTGTAACAAAAGGTACAGTGATAATATCTATCTCCTAGTGTTATGAGGATTCAATGCCCTTAGAACAGGTCTTGGCTTACAGAAGCATTCAGGAGTTGTCAGCTGCTATTATTATTACTGTATTTTACATAAAGCTAACTTCTAAAAACAACTTTGCCTTGCTGCAAGTAACCTAAAAGACAATTCAATAAAAACTACTAAATGAATTGAACAGGTGCTAAAAAGAAGAAATGAACTAGCTTCAGGTTAACCTTTGACCTGTTTGTTCAAGATGCAAATAACACTTTAAAATTTAAATCATGGTGACCTATGTCAGATATGGTCATTTTAAAAAGGTACTACTTTTATATTCCTCTCCTAAGTCCTTTTCATATTTTTAAGGTTTCAAAAAAGTATTTCAATCACTTTTAATAACAAAATCTTAATTTTCCTACTCATGTCCAAAATTATAGACAGATCAAACCATTAATAAAATTTTCTTAACAATTAGTTAAGGGATTAACATTTTCAACACATCTTTAAAATGAGTATTCACACTGTTTTATTTCAATGACAATTTTTTTTTTTTTTTTTTTGCGGTACGCGGGCCTCTCACTGCTGTGGCCTCTCCCGTTGCGGAGCACAGGCTCCGGACGCGCAGGCTCCGGACGCGCAGGCTCCAGACGCGCAGGCTCAGCGGCCATGGCTCAGGGGCCCAGCCGCTCCGCGGCATGTGGCATCCTCCCGGACCGGGGCACAAACCCGTGTCCCCTGCATAGGCAGGCGGACTCTCAACCACTGTGCCACCAGGGAAGCCCTCAATGACAATTTTTAACTTTCTTGCTCTAATACTAAAGGGAATTTTTTTTTTAAATCAGGAATTCATGTTAAACAATAATTTTCACCTAATAAAACTGAAGTGGATAAACATACAGCTTTTCTTTAAAAGTAAGGGATTTCCTTTCATGGTTTGTTTTCTAGGAGGTACACTGTACTATCAGACTTCCTAATAACTGATAAAAATAATTACTTAAGTTCAAATTAAGGACATGAGAAATCTGTCTTCAGTCATGGAGGCTGATAGTAAAAATGTACTACACATGAAAGGCAATATGCTCCACTCTAGTACAGCTGATGTGCAAAACAGCCCATTAACAGAACAATAACCAAAAGAAGAGTAAAAATTAGGCCTTGGTTTGAAGTCTGATGTGACATCTGGAAGTCTGATGTGACAGCTGCAGGAAGTTTGATCTTTCCAGAATTGGAATATTTTCAAGCAAAGGAACTAACCAAGAAATCTGTTGAAAAAAGGCTCAATAGATACCTTACCCATCACACCAATTAAAAAAAAGAAAAACTTTAATGCACTGTGTTTTAAGAGGTATACATGACTATAAGCAATTCAAAACCATTTTTAAGAAGCAGAAAATTTAATAAGACTCTTACAATATAGCATGAGAGTGAAACAATTAATAGCTATTGAGTACTTGTAGGACCTGGAAAATATGCTGCCCTCAGTGACCAGTAATCAGAGCCTAGATGTCCTTATTTATTCAATTGTTTCATGGACTCATCCAAGTTCTGGGCACAAGGAAGCGAGCAAGAGAGACAAAAGCCCAAATCCTTGTGAAGCTTGCATTCTATTGGGGCAAAAAATTAACAACAACAAACTAATGCAATTTCATATATCCATAAAGAAAATAAAGTAATAAATCCATAAGGAAAATGAAGTAAGCTAATGGGATTGAGAACAAGAAGGCTTCTCTGAGGAGTAAACATTTGAGTGGAGATTTGACTGATGACCGATGTGAAGTTCTGGGGCACTGTCCCAGTTTTAGTAAAGAGCACGTGTTGGTCCAGACACAGAAAGGGGCTTCATCTGTGTGAGGAGCAGCAAGCATACAGCTGTAGCTGAAGCAAAGAGCTCACGGGAGAACACAGTACAGGACAAGATCAGAGATATGCAAGGCAGGGGCCCGATCATGGTCGGCTAGGGTTAAAGTCTGGATTTTATTCAGGGGTAATGAGAATATATTAATGAATTTTCTAATCACAGCACTGATTTATGCTTTAGAAAGACCACTCCAGCTATAGTGGAGGCAGAGAGACCCATTATGAAGCTACCGCTGTCATGAAAGAAAGACGAAAGGCATGTACAAGGGCTAGAGCAGTGAAGCTGCTAAGAAATGGTTGGACTGGGGATTTGAAAGTATGGTAGACCTGAATTACTGATAGGTTGCTTTCGAAACGTGAGAAGAAGAAAGGAATCCTAAATTTTGGCTTAAGCAAAACCTAGCAGTCAAACCTACCGAGGCAGGGTCCAGATCATTTAAGTCTTCGCTGATCATGCTGAAGGTTTTCGTTTTATCTGAAAAGCAGTAGGAAGCAGTAAAGAAGAAGAAGAACAACAAAAAAGAGATAGGATTCCAGATATATCTTGCTGATTTAACACACCAGGCTCAGCAAGCACATACCAGACCCCTCAACATTGCCTCTAGCCTGAGCCACAGCTGATTCCTTCTAGAAAGGGAGCCAGCCCATCAATCACAGATTAGCATTTCCTCAGAAGTGCAATGAATCCAGACAAAAGTTTATTCTTGAGAAACCCTGGAGCAAGTATATCCCTCTCCCTTATTCCCCTATCCCTAAATCTACTAGGAAACTGCTGGGATGAATTACCTTGGCAACCTCGTGACCATCTAAACTCACTCATTTTACATCCCTGTCATCCTCGGTTCTGCCAACGATAACTCTCCTTTGGCCATCTATCCTTTCCCAAATTCTCAGCCTCAATCTGCTGTCACCTCTTCTTATGACCCAACTTCCCACTGCACCCCACAGAATCCCCTTTACATGATTAACAAATACTCCTACATCCTTATCCTCTTCAATGAACACTCCCTTTGTCAACCACCTTTAATTTACATGTAGCTCTGGCAAAGTAATACCACATGCAGCGCAGCCCTTTAAAAAGGAAGCTCCTCATTCACCAAATCCTCACATACTTCATTCAGGAATAGAGAGATACATGTGTGTGGATGCTAAGTCTGAATATGGTAAAGAAGCATAATTCCAATGGAATTGATAAAATAACTCTAAATTCACAAGGAAGAATAAAGGATGAAAACACTGTACCTAAATGGTAAATACTAGAGGATTAGTTCAAAAAACTAAAATATATCCATAGAAGGATACCATGAAATTTATAAATTCATGTTGCAGAAGAATACTTAGCACCTTCTGGGAATATTCATACAACTAAATTAAAAAAAAAGATTATTAAGCAATATGTAATGTATAAGGCTGATTTGATTAAAGAGAAAGAAGAATGTGGGGTGTGTATACCTTAGTATAGTAAAGGTTATAGATAAAATATACCAGAATGTTCTCTGTAGGTGGTAGAATAATGAGTAATTTTTTCTTTTTTGTACTTTTCCTATTTTCCCTAATTTCTAAATGAATGTATTTTTTATACCTAGAAAAAAAGGTCAAAGTAAGTAATTTTTTAAAAATCCATAATCATAACACATGGAAACTGCTCTTCAATGAAATTTACAAGGCTTGTTTAGGCTTTTCCTATCCTTGTTTCCTAAAAAACAAAAAATAAACAAACAAAACCACCTCCAAGTCCTTCAGTTGACTGCCCAGAACTTCAGTCATTAACCAAAACCAAACAAAAAACCCTCAAGATCTCTTCTAAGCAAATCATTCACTTAATAATTCAACAAAGAGTTTAATGAGTCTTTCCAATTGATTATTCTCTTTAAAATACCTAAGTGCACTATTCAAAGCAGACGGCTATATGCTGGGCTCCCTTAGCTGTAAGACTAAGGGTATGTTGTTGTTTTATACAGCTCTGTAAAACCTCATGCATTCTTTATGCGGAAGAGGGTATTAGTCATTTATTTATTTTAAAATATTCGGTAAGAGAGATTTTCACTTTGTTAATTTCCTTTAAGGAATATACATATATCTATACATAATTTTAGCCAATGCACAAAAGCAGTAACATAAAAAATTTTGGAAGTCATCTTTGGCAATTAAATTCCCAAAGACGAAAAAAATAAAGAACAGAAACTTCACCCTCAAGGTTAAGTAATGCTACTACAACTACATCTGGCATAAAAATAATGACACATCATCTAGAATAATCTCTAATAACTCTAAATTAAGACTTTCAAAAGATTCTCTTTTTATCACTGCTCCATCTTTTAAATTTAACTTTGGAAATAATACTTCCACCATAATTCCATCAGAATGGAATTCTTTCCATCGGAAAGAACTGCTTAGAAGAGAACCTGCATGGGCAGAAAAACATTTTGGAATATATTTCACTGCATTATATAACACGAGTGTGTAAATATCATTAGCTTATATTTTCCACTAGAATGTTTTTCTTTTAAATCATATCTGAAAAGTTGTATGTCATTTCCAAGAGAGCATATTTGTGAAAAAAACAATTAATGAGCTCAGTATTATGGCCAAGAAGAATTTAATATCTTCCTATCTAAGCCAAATACAGTGCTAGATGCTTTTCCGGGGAAGTTTAACAGACATGGTATCTGTCCTCCAGGAAGATTTGGTCTCTATGAGTTTTTCTGCCAAATTTCTTTCCCAAACTAACAGCCAGTATAACCTCCCCTGAAATTCACTTCCACTTAGAAGATAGCTTCTTGCTGTTCATAACTTATATTCAAACTTTGTCTTTAAAAAAAGTGAAAGTGGATCTAAAGCAGTGCTGCATTAAATGAACAAATGGACAGATCTAACAAACGGACAAGGCAGGTGTTGAGGATTGAAGAGAAGGAAAGGTCAGATAGAGGACACAGATACAGAGACAGTCTTGGTCAGCATTTATAATATCCCTCTAGTACTATGAATTTTCTCCTTTGGTCAGAGACCACTCCAAGGCTGCAATCATTGCCCGGGGCTTTGCTAAAGGAAGAGACTGAAAGGCTGCAGAACCTAAACAGCAGCCCTGAGGCTACAGACTTTAATTTCATTATTTAAAACTTTATAATTATATTTAAATTTCTTCTTATCTACACTGGTTTAAAATAGCTTTATTCCTCTAGTGTATGTTATCACGATTCAGCAACCAAATCACCTAAACTCTTATTAATTTAGATAAATCAGATTACTCTGATTTAGCAGAGATTATGTTAATTTTAACACTGAGGGAAGTTGTCTTTCCATGCAGAGTAATTAAGCAAAATTCCACATATTTTCAAAGCTTTCTGTATATAGATATTTTCCATTCACCTCAGAATCTTTGTTAAAAATGGACTCAAAAGCGAATAAAAGATTTATTTTCTTCAAACCTGGACAAATTTAAAAGGAAGCTAAAAGTCATTTACTTTCATACAACCTAAAACAATACTGTGAGTACTGCAGTGACAGAGGCTCCAAATTATAAATGTCAGTTAAGTAAAAGAAGGCAAAGACAGCAGAACTCAGATGCTGAGAATAAAAACAAAAATAGATCCAATGCAGCATTCTGCGAATGAAGATCAGTGAAAACGGTTGCTCAATATCACATCACTTATAGCATTATTTCCTATGTTGTTATTGAGAGAGCCTTTCTATTCCAGCATTTCCTTTGTTGGTTCCTGACATTTGCCTTAATAAAACCAATACTTAAGCCAAATTTTTTCACTATCTGAAGAAAGAAGGTAATCCACTGCCTCAGTTAAAAAGTACTTTGCTATCATGGTAAAAGGAGAAGATAATGATAAAAATATAAACAGAGTGGCAAGGGAGGAGCGGCATCATATTTTATTTAACCATTGATGTAAGCAATAAGGCAGCAGGTTGTCTTTCCGATCAAAACTACTTTTATAAAGTAATACAAATGCCCTTGCTTGCTCAATAGTGAAGGTCTTCAAAAGAATCAACTGAGAAGATGAGGTACAGGAAATTACAATCCAAACCATAAAAAAAAAAAAAGTCCAAAGCATGAATAATTATGTTATCATCTAATGCTGTAATTCTCAGAAATTCTAAGTATAATAAGCAATCCTATTGCTTATGCTTATGCCAGTATAGCGATTAACGAAAACAGTTAATATAACAAATCAATAATAAAGTAGAGATAATGGCATATATATTTGTTGAGCTTTTATCAGTAAAAAATAAAATAAAATTCAGACCATAAAGATTTTATAAAAGCAAGCAAATAGATCCAATAGCTAGTAGATAAAATAACTGGGCAGCTCTGTTTTCTTACCTGTAAGGACAGCTTTTGCTGAAGGATCCGCCAGGTCCAGGGCTGATTTCCCATCAGTGTTCCGAATGTTTGGATCAGCTCCGTGCTGCAGCAGCACTGTGCAGGGAAAGCAGAAACAGTATCTTACCTCAGGGATACAAAGATTATTTACTGGTAAGTGCCGCCTCGGCATGGTGTAGGCATAAACATACATTGCACAATTTTTTCTCTTTCAAGAAAAAAAAAAGAAAGAAAGAAAAAGAAAAAAAAGCTCTGCAGCAAAGGATCCTGTCTAGAGTAAAGCGAAGTTGGCAACTTGTGGTACAGTATTATCACATGACTTAACATCATAAACACGAAACTAGAAAAATCCTGCAACAGACAGTTTGGGTTTGCCTCCTTCAGGCAGAAGGATGGGGAGCTGTATGCTCGCTGCCTCGCGCTGTGAAATCCTCTCACTATGAGCCTGCCCTGTCTTTACTACCACTGTGGCTGCTTGTTGCTGCTGCTGCTTCACTGCTGAATTTTTCACTGCTGAATTTCCCACCGCTTCCTCGTCTTGGAACAGCTGTAATACTGTGCAAGCCTTTTAGTGCTCACTGCTTACATGTATGGAAACGCATCAGAACATACTGGCTTGCTTCCAAGAAGTTTACCAGACACAGTAACGCATGCAACTCTGGTTCCCTGCAGCCGAGCTGCAGAAAGGAACTGCCTTCCACAATAATTCTGGCCATCAAAAATTTTTAGAATCAGAAATTCAATCACTATGATATATGCTGAGGAATGAATATTACACATGCTATATTGCATAAAAAGTAGCTACAGAGAATTTTGAGATGTGTAGGCTTCCAAAAGAGAGAATCACTGTTTAAGTAAAATCCAGAAATAATTTATTAATCTAAAACATTTCTCAACTACATCTGGTATGTGTGTGTACAGGGGCGGGGTGGGGATGGTGGAGAGGGGAGGGCGGGTGTTGCTATAACACTACCCAACCAATGGTTAAACTAATAAATATATTAAAAACTAGTCTAATAAGCAAAGTTCAATTACAAGTTATTCTAACAGTTCAAATCTAACACTTTGTGTACTCCTGGAGAGAACAGGAGTTGTTACCATTTACCAATATTCTATAGCATAAATTTAAAACAAAGCAGAAATATTAAATTCAAATAAATGGTTAAAGACATGTTATATATAATGACTGTTGATGTGTCCCAGATTTTCATTCATTAACAGTCCCATGCTAAAGTACATACATTCTTTAGGAATATTTGGAAGGCAAGCCTCATATATTACTAAGTATAGAGCTTTATAAAGCTCTTCTTCTCCCTTTAATACATAAGCCATCTAGTCGATGGCTTTATTATAAGGTACAAAGGAATAGCCTTATCTAGAATTGGGGCGCAGCTGCTGGGACAGCGTGCATCAGCATCTCTTGCACTAAATCCTGGATACTTTCAGACTTGGGATAACAAAAACTAGCCATGGCTTGAAAAGATGCAGTGAGATTTTGCTAAGACTTTCACTCCTGACTGAAAGCAATGAACATAATTCTTTTCCAGATGTTTATAAAGTGACAAAAGTAGCACAAAATAGCAAGTACCATAATGTGAAACTGTAGTTATTCTTTCATCATAATGAATAAGCTTTCACAACAATATATATATTTTTTATTCCAGGAAGAAATCCCAACATGAAGATTTGGCTTGTAAAGGGTCTTTATCATGAAGCAAGCTCATGTATCAAATGTAAAGATGACAGCTATCGCTATATCTTTATTTAGATGCTGAGTGATCACATGCAAAAAGTAGGAAAACAAAGAAATGACAGCTACCATGAAAAGCTGAGTTTTTTTATCGCATACTTCGAGAACTTCAGAACCTGCTTTAAACAAGAAGTATAAGAACGTAGTTTAACAATCCTTGATGAAAATATGGTGGGAGCTTTTACTTTGCAGCTTAATGCGTGGTAGAGGCAAAACATAGAAAGCCTTATTGTTCCTCCAAAAGTCACCTAAAGTCTCAGCCTTACCTATTATATCTTTGCTATTTTGCAACAGAAATCTGCCATTACAGCTTAGTTGCAGTTTTGCTTTGTTTTAGTTGACTCTGAAAGGAGTAATCTTTTCACTAGAAGTATCTGTTTTCTAAACATTTTTGAGTCATATGCATCTCATTCATTGGACCTGAACACACAGAAACATCACTGCAGAGTTATGTAGCAACAGGGAAGAAGAAGCTGAATTTTCCAAACCAGATGCTGATAACAAAATCCACATTAGAAAATAATCGAACCATTTTAATTCACCAGATATGGGTAAAAACCCACAAAACTCAGTAGAGTTAAGAGTTTTAGGAGCAATAAAGGTATCCATAACTAGACCACAAGGGATCTAAACTTATCTAACTTTTTATAAAAGGGCAGCACTGGGGAGATTAAATGGGAACAAAAAATAGCATCAAAAGTACTAAGCACAGAGCCTGACAATACATATCAGCTAATACTAATATTTAAAGCACATTTTAAAATGTATTTGTACTCTCAACTTTACCACTAACTACTAATTCATTGCTTTGTCCTAGAGCCAAACCTTCAGATCTTAACTTTTTCTGTAAAGGGCCAGAGAGAAAATACATTAGGCTTTGTAGACCATATGGTCTCTGTCTCAGCTATTCAGCCTTGCCTCAACCCCATCATTACAGAGGAAAAGCAGCCACAGACAATACTTAAAGGCATGTGTGTGACTCTGTTTCAATAAAACTTTATTAAAATTTGAATCCTGTATAATTCTCATATATAAGAAAATATTGTTATTATTGTGTATTTTAAAAATCATTTAAAATGTAAAAACAATTCTTAGCTTACAGGACATACAAAAAACAAGGGGTGAGCTGGATTTGGCCCATGGTCATAGTCTGCCAACCTTGACCTTGGGCAGGAATAGAAGAAGTGTGGGCAGTAATAGACAAAGTGTGGTCCATGGACTGTTCTAGTCCTCGAACTCTCTGTAATCCATCGACATTGAGAGAACCACAGAAATTAAGAGGAAGCATTTAAAACTGTGTGTGTCATTTTAAAATTACTTTTTCCAGTACCTCATCTTTATTGTAGTTTACAGAGTTATTGGCCTGCCATGCACTGGGGAAGGAAAAAAACTGGTCCCTGACCACAGACAAGGTTGAGAAGCACTAAGCCAGTTCCCAGGTCTATAAAGTGAAGGACCTGGACTAGATAAATGATTTCTATGTATCTAGAATAGGCCTCAAATCCCTGATAATGCTTTAGAGTTACAGTCTAAGCATTAAGATCTAAAATCTTAAAAAAGAAAGATTTGCCTCAAGCAGACCCTTTCCCTTCCCTACGCTTTTAATCCAAATGGAAAAATAAAGATTTATTTATCCTAACACTTGATTTAACAAAAACAAAATTAATAGTTGAGTCCATGATCAAAGTTGTAGGGTACATACTAAAAAGTATCAAACTACTTCTTGAGCAATTCCTCAAGTCAAATTTGTTTCACACTATTCCCTATGAAGATCTGTGTGACACTATTTTCTAATACCAGAAGAACAGCACATACATAGGGCAAAGATAACAACCATGGCTTTCAAGACTGTCAGTCTGCACTTGAAGTAGTGACATGTAGGACTCTCAATGCTGGATGCTTCAAAAGTTGCTTTCAAAGTTCTGTGCTACCAAAAGGAATAATAAAATATGACTACAGATACATAATACAATTAGAAATTCATCTTGTAACAGATTCTTCTTCAAAAGTAGCACAAATGTCTGAAGCAAAGTTCCCAGAATATACAATCAATATACAAACTAAGGTTTGAAAGAAAAACAAGGAAACTAAAATCTGAGTAACATTCAGTAAGTAAATTCGAGACTACTGTGGACAGACATTCAAAATCTCCTTGTATTATCTTTAACCAATTAGGGCATTATCAAACCTCAAATCCCAAATGTCTAGGCTCTATATCTCAAACCCATTTATCTCCTTTGGAAGTTATAAGGGTGGAGAAAATATAGCAGCTAGCATAATAACAGAGAGTTAAACCCAAGGTAAGATCAGAATATTCAAAATGACATTTTCAAAAAAGCTATGGCAAGAAGGACATGTGATTTTCCTATTTCTGGTGCAAACATTCAGCTACAGCGAGCCAGATTCAAGGAGCATGCCTTCAGTCTGTGACCAATGCAGCAGAGACTGACATCGATTCATTTAATTCCTCAAAACTATTAAATTTAAGCATTCGTATCATTTTAGAAAATATTTCTACACGTATGTGAAGCCTCATCTTATCAAATTCCTAGAAAAATATGAAGTGCTATCATGATAAATTATATTTAAGTACAGGCACTAATAACTGATTTAAGAAGATAGAAGAAATAGAAACAATGTGAATTTTCCAAGCTAAAAATGTAGCAAGGCTTTTAGGTAAATTACGAAAAAGCATTTAAGTATAGTTTTCACTTTTAATGGCAGAAACCCTCCTATTAAGATATGGTAAATTCTTTGTTATGTGAATTTTAGAGCTACATTAAAGGTCTAAAACTGTTCCTCACAATGAACAGACATTCTATTTTAAAAGAAGTTATGTTTATGTTAAAATGTTTTGCAAGTATTTCATAGTCATCTACTCTTTTTTTTTTTTTTTTTTTTGCAGCACGCGGGCCTCTCACTGTTGTGGCCTCTCCCGTTGCGGAGCATAGGCTCCGGACGCGCAGGCTCAGCGGCCATGGCTCAGGGGCCCAGCCGCTCCGCGGCATGTGGGATCCTCCCGGACCGGGGCACGAACCCGTGTCCCCTGCATCAGCAGGCGGACCCTCAACCACTGCGCCACCAGGGAAGCCTCATCTTACCCTTTTAATTAGAGTATAGAAATACTCATTTGACTGAGTTTCTAAAATTAAATCACACAAAGCACCAAGTTTAGCAAATAAAATTTTTAATTTTGGAGCAAAATACTAAGAGACCAAATTTTAGCTAGCTATAATCGTCAATGCATAAGACAAAAGATGTACAAACTTCTAATATACGAAAAGATGCTCAATATTATTATTCAAAAGAAAATGCAAATTTAAAAGATGGGCAATGACCCATCTTTTATTATTAATGGTATTCCATATTAATGAGAATGTACTAAACTGGAACTCTCATCCATTGCTGGTGGGCCTGTAGAGTGGTATGTAACTACTCTGGAAATCAATTTGGCAATTATCATAAAGGTAAATATACACTACTGTATGTTCTAACATCCTACTTTTAGATATTTATCCAAGAGGAAAAGAAATATGTCCATGCAAAACACCTGCACATGAAAATTTCATATGTTTATTTAGAAAAGCAAAAAAAATGAAAAACATCTCAATATTCATCAACAGGTAAAAGGATAAGCAAATTGTAGCATATCCATACAAAAGAATACTACTAAGCAATAAAAAGAAATAAACTATTGACTCATACTAGAGGGATGAAATCTCTACAACATGCTGAGCAAAAGGAGCCATACAGGAAAGAACATATTTCTAGAACAGAAAACTAATCTACAGTGACAGAAAACAGATCAATTGTTCCCTGGGGATGGTGGAGGCGAAGAGAAAACTGACTGCAAATGGACACCAAAGAACTTTTTAGAGTGATAAAACTGCTCTATTAAATTGTGGTACTGGTTACATGGGCGAATACATTTGTCAAAACTCGTCAATATTATATACTTAAAATGGATGCATTTTATTTCATTATCTCAAACTAATTTTATGTTGTAATTCAATAAAGCTAATTTTTTAAAAGCTCAATAGAGGGGTTTAATCGCAGATTAGATAAATCTGAAGAGAAATTTATTGTCCTGGAAAACATGTCAACAGATCCAAGAACGCTGCAAGGAGAAATAATCATGGACAAAGGATGGAGTGAGAAGGTCTAATATGTTGTCATCAGTCTTAAAAGAAACACATACATATTTGAAGAGATAATGCCTAAGATTTTCCCATAACTAGTAAGAGACACAAATTTATACGTTCAAGAAGCTCAAACAGGATAAACTCAATGATACAGAAAAATATATTACACATATAAATTAGGAACTACTATAAAAAATAGTTGATAATTCAAAACAAAGCAATAAGTTTTAGAGTAATACGTCAGAGGTAAATAATTTGTGAACCTATCCTAACTATAGTGTATGTTATACTATATAGCAGATATTAAGCAATGATTTAACTATAAATCTGTTTCCATGTATATTTGCAAAAAACGATATTTTTACAAGTGTAAAAACACCATATTCCTATTCTTGGGATAAATTTAATTTAGGTAACATCAATTAAATTATGTTATACCTTAAAAATTACTTTAAAATAAATGTTAATAGCATTAAATACATTCCTACAAACACTACTCTAGAACCAAGATATATAAGGTCTGACTAGGCAAATCAAAGAAAACTCTTTGATATAAATTTAATATTTATTTTCATCCGAAAAATTCTTTGTTTTAAAAATATTTTATTTCCTCTTTATATTTTTTAGAATTCTCTTCCTTTATTAAGATCCATCTTCTTACCAGCACTTTCCACCCCCAAATAAACTAACTATTTAAATCCTTCAAATTCTAACATTCATAGGAGATAAATACTGGTTCTACATAGCAAATTAAATTTGGGACTCAGAAAGAATGATCAGTTCTATTCCCTGTCAACACACTCAGGCTAATCAGTAAGTTTCTCTCAACATAAACTAGACTCATGTTGATTTTTTTTTGATGATCAGTGGTATCTTTCACTGAATGAGTAGTGACATTCACTGAGTGAAGTAGGCTTCTTTCATCTTAATTAATATCCTTTGGAAAAACCTCTGAGAACCTCATAATATAATGCCTAGCCTAATGTGACCCTACTTATAAAACTCTTCTGAAATGGAGATTTAAGAGCAGGTATTCTGGTATATAATGAACAGAGATCCAAGCAAGCTGGAGAAAAGTTCTGAAGTAATGGTTGTGTGGTCTTAGCTTGGCCTGGTTAGCCATAAATTAAGATGATTAAGTGATCTTCTAGTGCCTAGAGCTACACTGTCCAACATAGTAGCCACTATCCATATGTAAGTATTGAGTCTTTGAAATGTGGCTAGTGAGACTGATGATCTGAATTATTAATTATATTTTATTTTAATTAATTTAAATATTAAGTTGATACATGATACACTGGTACATGATTCAGTTATTGGAAGATGTTTAATATGTTTTGAACACCTTAGATATGTGAATCTACTGTTTCAACTGTAAATTTTATTAAATCTAAATACAGATCAAGTATTACTGATGAAAAGTTTGCTTGAATTGAGATGTGCTCTAAGTAGAAGATATACGCTAGATTTCAGAAACCAGTTGAAAAAAATATAAAATTTTTCATTAATAATGTTTTTTAATGTTATATACCATTTGTAAAGGTTATTTCCCATTTACAGTCATTACAAAATATTGGCTCTATTCCCCAGGTTGTACAATACATCCTGGAGCCTATCTTACACCCAACAGTTTGCACCTCCCACTGCCCTAACCCTATATTGCCCCTCCCCTACCTCCCCACTGGTAACTACTATTACGTTCTCTATATCTGTGAGTCTGCCTCTTTTTTTGATATATTCACTAGTTTGCTGTATTTTTTATATTTCCATATATAAGTGATACAGTATTTGTCTTTCTCTGACTTATTTCACTTAGCATAATAATGTTCTATACTCATATGTTGAAATAATATTTTGTATATGCTGCTTTAAGTAATATATTATTAAATTAATATCACCTGTTTCTTTTTAATGTGGCTATTAGAAAAATTTAAATTACATTCATGTCTGGCATTATATACCTACCGAACAGCACTACTCTAGAGCAGGGTGAACTACTGACATTTTGGACCAGATAATTATTTACTGCAGGTGTAGGGTGATGGCTCCACCATGGTGCCCTGGAGACTCTGCAAGTATCCTCACATGCTAAGCAAAGACTTGAATCACAGTTCATCTGTGTCTTGGTGCAAATGCCTTGTGACCTCTGGAAATGAAGGATGAGAGACTTGCAAGGAGCTACTGTGAGGCCACCTTCTACTCACCTCTCTACCTTCCCTCATCACTTCCCACTTCTGATGAGGTAGGGTAGGGGGCTTTCTTCATCTCCCCTTCTATTGGCTCTTCAGCAACAGAGGATCCCACAACTTGTGCTGCAGTCATTCAGCCCTTCTCCTCTCAGTGTCATCCTTTTTGCTGTATAGTACAAGGACCACAAGGAGCTGGCACTTGTGGCATCGTTTCTAGTCAAATTAGTCAGGCCCTGGCTTTGGCCTTGGCTTGTCTTGCAACGTGAACTTGCAACAGTAGGGAGTAGCCCTGGGCATTGAAAGATGATAACAGCACCCCTGACCTCTACCCAATTGATGTAAACAGCCCTCCCCCACTGTGACAACCAAAAATGTCTCTAGATATTGCTAAATATCTCCTCAATGGGCAAAACTGCTCCTGGCTAAAACCACACCTACTCCCCGCACTCACACTCACACACACACACACACGAACTTTTGTGAGGTGGAATACATGAAGGTCTATGCTTCTCCCCTCTCAACACTTTTACACATTGGGTTACTGCATTAGATTTCATTTGAAGGAAGATTTCTGTGGTTTAATAACATAATAGGAAATAAACAAATAGTAAATCAATAAAATACTAACTAGTGTTTTTAAAAACAGTAAATAATAGTAAAAGGTAAATAATAAAAATGATTTCTAAGGATTCTTTTAATTTTAAGATGCTGTGACTTATGAATATATCTTTGAGTACTGACTTTATCAATTAGAGGGCTTTTTTTTTTTAATTACAAGGGAGAAAAAACTACTTTAACTGGCTTAAACAACACGAAAATTTATTGAAGAATAGAGGCATCTCATCAAAAGCAAAGGCAGAAACATGTCCCCAAATTTATCCTGCTGCTGCCTATCCCTGTCTCCCAGCTTTATTGCCATCACCCTCAGCTACAGACAATACATATACTTGTACTATCTGAACCTTAATTCCAAACTCTCATTAAAGAGAATTTGCTCCAGCTTGCCTCAAATCTGGTTCTGGACTTCAAAAGCTTGGCCAGAGAAGCTGGAAGAGGCAATAAAAACAATGGTGATGGGGAAAGAGGCGTTAGTTCTAGAGTACATGGGCGGACCTCAATGGGCATCTACAGCAGTAACAGATCTTAAATTTAAAGTATTATGTAGATATGGCTATACGTGGTAAATGAATCTTTACAAAAATGTCTCTATTTTACATATTTCTACAGTGTTTTAATGTTTATTACAAATATATATTATTTTTATAATGAGAGATATTTCTCCTCAGACAAAAATGATCTTTACACATGCTGTTTAAGTATGTTCGCCAAAACAATACTTCTCTTAAAGCTGCTCTTTAAAGTAATTAATTTGTAACCAATGGAGAAATAAGAATTGGGCAGTTCTTATCAAGCAAACAACATTAAATATGGTGTAGCATTAAATAAACAATTCCAATATAAAATAAATACATTAATTTAGAATCTGTGATAATGCTGAGACTGTAGAAATAAGTCTAAAGTAAAATAGTCAAGAAGTAATTTTCTATTGTGTAAAAGTCCAGGTTTTTAACTATACTTTTTTTAGTCTTTGCCTTTCATACAAAAGTCACCAAAAATTCAGAATTCTGTCAACAACTGGGACTAGCATACTTGTGATACATAATTTTACCTCAAGGAACTATCTGTCTTTATGTGCCTTTGAACTTAGGAAAAAAATGTATTCTTATTTTTTCCTGGTGAGGGACACGGAAAAAAGTTACAAATGGGTTTCCATCTAATGAGGCACATAAAGGTAGATAGTTCATTGAGCTAAAATAAGTTCAAAAAAATCAAATTCTCTCCTAAGTCTGCTGCACTTAACTAATGGCAAAACACCACAGTTAACAGTTGGTCCTCTGGAACCAGACTGAATGGGTTAGAATCCCAGTTCCACCACCTCCTAGTTCTGGGACCCCAGGAAGCGACATCACCTCTCTGTACTTCCATTTCCGCACCAGTAAATCAGGAGATAATAACAGTACCTACTCATGGGGTTATTAGGAGGACAAAACAAATAAATATTTAAGGAGCTCTTAGAACAGTGGCTAACATATAGTACACATGTGCATGTAAGAATTTTTTTAAAGACATTAGAAAATATTTAATTACTTACTCAAAAAAGCTAATCCAAGTAAATAAAATTTTACTGAATTTACATAAGACTAGTTCTTTATGATCAAACTTTGGCATGAAATGTTATAATAATAAAAGAATCCTCCAATTAAATTTTGCTCCCATTATCAAGATTTCCTATAAACAGAGAAGACCAAGAATTTTTGAAAAGGTCCGTTACATATGGAGTAACTTAGGTATAGATTATTCTGTATGTGTATATAGCAGATTCTTATATCCAATTCAATTATATCCTTTTTTCAATAAGGAGTTAAGGCAGGCCCCAATACATCTGGGAAATCAGCATTATCTGCTTACACAAACCACAATTTATTATAAGATAAAGCAGGCAGTAGAACAAATATAAGAATGATTATAACAAAGCATATCTCCTTTCTACCTGGAAACCCTAGAGAATCAAGTCTAAAAGAAAGCCCTGTCTAGGAGTCAGACAAACCTGGGTTTGAGAATACTGCTCTCTACTTAGCAATTGTCTGGCCTGAGTCAAGTGACTTCACCTCTGTCAATTTCAATTTCCTCTTTCACTACCTTCCTCCAAGGATTGCTGTCATAATTGAGACAATATATATAAACCTAGCTTGGTTCTTAGCACACAATAGGAACTCAATAAACACCCTATCCCTTCAATCAGGACCTTTTCATCTGCCTTTCAAAAATAGAATCCCATGCACAGAGTGCTAAAAAAATACCAGTTGGATTAAAATAAAGGCAAACTGGTAACAGCCCTAGGAACAATGAATTCGTTTGTGCCCAATTATTGTTTTATACTTCCTTGTACTTAGGGGAAGATTACTTTTTCTAATACTTGACTAGAGTCATGTAAATAAAACACTAATAAGTAACGAAGTAGATATTATAGTCTGACCACGTAAGTTTATAACAGGATGACAGAATTTTTACAGTTCTAGGGACAGCAACCACATGCAAAAGGTGCTTCCCAATCTCTCTGAGAGAAGTTTCACCCGCCTTTCTGAGTCCACACCTAAATTGTTAAGAGCTGAGTAAGGCCTCAAGGACTTACTAGCATTTCCAGGCAAATGCCCCCACTATAAAATATTAAGACCAATTCAGTTTTAGTGCTACAGTTTTAGTGATACAAGGTTTAAAGTCACATGTTTGAAAACATTTTTCACAAGGAACACAGGGTTGAGCCAGTACCATAATATTCTGATTCTGCTTTGAATTTTAGTTTCTTAAGAAATAATATCACAACTATTATTTTCCTATGTCTCTAAGAATTCAAATGATTGGAACCTCAATATACTGTTGTACTTTCAACCTGAAGGAGGCAAAGAACATAACTGGTAAGTTTTCATTCTTTGGGAAATATATCAAATAATTTTTTTAATGTAGCTTGTTTTCGATAAATTATCCTATGAGTGATATTCTTAATGACAGTATTCAATCACGTTTCTCACATCCCACCTGAGCTCCTTTCCCCCACAGTGAGGAGGAAAAGAATGCCTTTTTCTTTTAACAGAGTTCCTCCTTTGCTCTTTCCCTTCTCTCATTCCTAGAGGGCTGCAATTTTCAGAAACAGCAATTATGATGCCCTCTAGCAACTTGAAGAACTATTTACTCATAATTAATTTGCCTTTAAAAACTTATCATTGTTCACATCTCTTTGCATTTGTCAAGCTTTCATACGCTTTTTACTTAGTCACAACAAATCACTAGAACTTCATACTCCTGCTATTGAAGTATTTGTGGGGAAAATGTTTATGTTACGATAATTTTCCATTATCCTACCTGCAATGTCTCTGCTAAGTTAAAAGGCATAAACTGCCATTTTTTAAAAAGTTTCATGTCTTATCAAATCATAATTCAAGTTTACAAAGTAACAATGAATATGAAACAAAGGACATAAACTAATTCACAATGAAGGCAACAAAGAGCCACATATCTGTCATTACGTTTTTACCGAGTGTCAGAATACAGAAATGATCTCTGAGAACACCTTATGCTGCCACCCAAGGGAAAAGAGAGTGGAAGGAAACAAGCACTTGCTGAGGCTCTACCTGCTTTATTATTTCATTTAACTTTCCATAAGAACCTGATGCAGTAGGTCTGATGCCCACCTTATACGTGAGAAATTGAGGCTCAAAGTAACTAAATTATTTGTGGTAAAGGGGAATTCATACTTAATTCTAAAGCCAAGCATTTAATTTCTACCTTATCATTCTACACAAGTAGAAGCCAAGATCACACCAGAACTGTAACTCAAGCTTTCTTTCCTTCATGTGAATTCTAAAGGGCACATCTATGCATCTGTCCTAAATACCTTCCTCCAGCGACCAATGTCCTCTTCCTAACCCCATTCAACAACACCCTGTGGGAAAGCAGGCAACCAGACTCTGCAGTAACACCAAGGCAGCCAGGGTTCCATTTTAGGAGACCCACTAGAATACTTCCTTCTCTTGTTCCCTCCATCCTCATACTCAAGTACAAAAGGTTCTTTCAAAAGATCAACGCTCAAAATTGTGCCCCCCAAAGGCAAAATGAATTATATGCCCTCTATCTGTAACCATGATTATTTGTACCACAACAAATATAGAAATTTTCAGGCTTGACACAAAATAAATATATATTTGGACACACTGTGGGATTTCTTAATGTCTTATTTGTACTGTCATACCTGAGGGCAGAATATGAAACAACTCACAATAAGGTTACATTCTTAATCCTGGATTCTGTTTACAGATGAAAAGTCTAACACCCACCCCCATCTAAAAAAAGAGAATTAGCAGATTTAAATAACTGAAGAACTAAAACAACAAAAATACATAACATTTTTTTAAAGCCTGAAACTGCAATTATTATACTTAACAACTTTCTAGTTTGGTCAGCTGAAAATGGGGAGTGAGAAGGACTCCATGAGTCTTTATCTCCAATCTGGGCCTGCCTCTGAAATCTCAGTTACCAGGGAACTGTACAAAGCAAGGACACAGTTTTAATATACATGCGTTTCAGATAACACGATAACCATGTAAAGAGAACCCACTGGTTACATGAGCCATTTGCCTCAAATACCACTTTCATACAACACCAAACTTAAGCCATGCATCTCACTGAAATCCATAGACTGTTTTGGACAATCATGTTTAATCTAAAAGTAAGTGCAAACATATAATTAATTTAACAGACAGTCTTGAGCAGTAAGCAAAGCATTACATCACTTTATAAAATGTATGAGGTGTTTTTTTGGTTGTTCTTTTGTTCTTGTTACTTGACCTTTTTCCCCCTAATTTAAGCACCTTTGATATATTTCTTAAGTGCTTAGGAGAATAAAGACATTCATTCTGGGAATTTTAATAAAATACAATGAACAAATATCAAACTCTCTATATAAACATATCAATATATATTTAACACCATTAACCAGAATGCCTACTAAAGTAATCCCAAATATATCAGGTAAATGCATAAACACTCTAACCAGGGATTATTTCAGAAGGGAAAAACTGCTATCATTTTTGGCTCTTCTCCTTTTTAAGGATACAAGTATGGAATTTTGCCATTTTCTTTTTTTAGTTTTTATGAAAATGCTACATTGAGACTTGTTTAAAAGATCCCAATTCAGTTTTTATATGGAAAAGTAATGTTAAAAATGCCAAAGGGAGGGCTTCCCTGGTGGCGCAGTGGTTGAGAGTCCGCCTGCCGATGCAGGGGACACGGGTTCGTGCCCCGGTCCGGGAAGATCCCACATGCTGCGGAGCGGCTGGGCCCGTGAGCCATGGCCGCTGAGCCTGTGCGTCCAGAGCCTGTGGGTCCAGAGCCTGTGGTCCGTAACGGGAGAGGCCACAACAGCGAGAGGCCCGCGTACCGCAAAAGAAAAAAAAAAAATGCCAAAGGGAAGTATTCTTGCAGAAAAAGGGAAGAGAGAGAAAAATGAAACAAAAGCAAGTGAAACAAATTCTCAAGACTTCACTGAATTTTCAATGAATTTTTACAAAGAGTAAGGAAGGTGTGGGAAATGAATTTTCTTAACCTAGCTCATTTATGGATGGCATATGGATAGATAATGTGACAGACTAAATCAAGAGCCCTAATAGAGTACTCCAGCAGCTACATTTCTTTGATTCTTATTAAGAAGCTCTAGCTTTCCAGTAGTTTATCCTAAAGTAATCAGGGTTTACATATGTAATTAATGAAAATGATAGTCTCTATAGTACTGTTTATAAAATAGTGAAAAATCAGAAATATTCTAAATGGCCTAATATAGGTGAATGATTTTAAAAGTGGTTATTTCTATATAATTCTTGACTGCCTTTAAAAATGAGATTAGAGGGCTTCCCTGGTGGCGCAGTGGTTGAGAGTCTGCCTGCCAATGCAGGGGACACGGGTTCGTGCCCCGGTCCAGGAAGATCCCACATGCTGTGGAAGAGCTGGGCCCGTGAGCCATGGCCGCTGAGCCTGCGCGTCCAGAGGCTGTGCTCCGCAATGGGAGAGGCCACAACAGTGAGAGGCCCGCATACCGCAAAAAAAAAAAAAAATGAGATTAGACAAAAATATTCACTGATAATGAAATATGGTCATAACACAAAGTGAAAAAATAAGAAAACAGCATGCGTGGAATGATCTCATTTTTATGTAGAAAGGACTATGGACACAGGTACACTGACTATAACAGCCCTATCCAATAGAACTTTCTACAATGATGGCAATTTCAATATCTACACACTCTGATAAGGTAACCAATAGCCAGATATGGTAATTAAGCACTTGAAATGTGGCTAGTACAACTGAGGAATTAAATTTTAAATTTTTTACATTTTAACCGATTTTCATTTATTGGCTACATAAATCTAAATGGACAGAAAATGAGGTGTGACAATTATTATCAGTGTACTTGCTAATTTTTTTTAAATGAACATCTATTACTCTTAATATTACTGTTAAGACAAAACCCAGAAAGCTGTTAATCTTCAATGTATTATATTTGAAAAGACAAGAATGTACCAGAAGCAGTCCCACCCTTCTCTCCCCCCACCCTCAATCCCATGCCACTCCCAAGTTCCAGGACTTTTCATCAAAGGACCATGGAAGTGATCAGGTAATTTAGTAAAGGAGAAAGATTTATATGATCTAAAGAGAAACACGAGTGTGTAGATAAGGTAATTTAAAACAGAGTTTGAACAAGGAAAGTAAATATATCTTTCTAGATAAAAGATACATAAAATAGAGTTGCCTGGAAATTATGAAAGAGATACTACTTTAGGAGTGAGTTATAATAATAAAAACAGTTTAAGCTTTAGTAAATAGATTATCTTAAGATTTTGTTTTTGTTTTTGTTTTTAAAGCAGGGTAAAATTACCACTTTAAATTTGTTAAATATTAGATGATCTAAAAAGCTGAACTAAGAATAAAGAAGGATTTGTTTGGCACATTTAAAGAATGAAATTAGTTTTTTATTCTTAAAATACACTCAAGTAAATCTCACTAAGCAGAGAGAACTTTCTGTTCTTAGTCAAGAAAACATTTCTTATTATAACAACTTTATATCAGCTCTACAGACTGTGGCAAAGTAACAGCTTTCTCCTTTCTTCACTAGTAAAATGGTAGGTAATTTGAATCATCTGCTTCATGCATAGGTTATAAATATTAGTGAAATTGTTTGGTTAGGTACTTTGGGCTGCCTCAAGGGAAAACACTGTATTATGTATCATGTAACCAAAGCAATTTTTGGTAAATGTACCAACATCACCTTTTTCTTTCTTCTCCCTCCCTGTATCAACTCTTCAGTTCATGACAGGAGAACTCATGGGTTTAATCTACAAGTAACAACAAAAAGTGTATGACTGCCCATTCCTTATAGAAAATCCATAACCAGAAGTCAATGCATGCTCGGAACCAATATTCAACAACCCATCCTTAATGAAGAATGACGATTTGACAAATGGTAGATTATCTACACATAATTTATATCTGACTATACGTTTTATATTTGTATATAAATAGAGTATTATCTGACATGCTGCAAATTCACATAACTTTAAAATAAAAGAATCTCAAAATACCACCTAATCAAGAAGAAGTAGAGGGCTTCCCTGGTGGCGCAGTGGTTGAGAGTCCGCCTGCCGATGCAGGGGACACGGGTTCGTGCCCCGGTCTGGGAAGATCCCACATGCCACGGAGCGGCTAGGCCCGTGAGCCATGGCCGCTGAGCCTACGCGTCCAGAGCCTGTGCTCCGCAACGGGAGAGGCCACAACAGTGAGAGGCCCGCGTACCGCAAAAAAAAAAAAAAAAAAAAAAAAAGGAGTAGAAAATTACTCAACTTCCTTATCCACGTTAACACAAAGTAATGCAAAAAAGCCAGAGAGAACCTAGTCATCTTCCTGTGAATTGTTCTGTCATTCCACACACATTTCTTGAGTATACAATTAGATACCAGCTATAGGCAACAAGAATACAAGAATAAATGAGACAATTATTGTTAGTTCCTTACCACAGAAGATTAACAATAGGATCAGCCAAGAAGAACCAAGTACAATCTCAGCAGAATACCAAAGGTGCACATAACAAGACACTGACTGATTGGAAGCATGCTCAAATTGACACCTTACCTGATTCAGTTTAAGAGACTGTCACTTGACCCTACAGCTGCATTGGAAAGCAAATATATTTTGATTACAACAATTTTAGTTTAATTCATCACTATGCACATACCACTTGTATATGCTAATTATTAAGTAGGAAAGCACTTTGAACTGTGTTTATGACCCTGATTCACTTGGGGATCAGCTCCAAGATATTTTTCTCTGTGATGGTAACCAAACAAGTTATTCTTCGTAACCATTTCTTTATTGTTTACTTAGGAATTCAATTTCATAAATAGAGTGTAGTCAGTCAGGGTAGTCTAGGTTATGGCCAGTAACAATGTTCTCCATAATCTCAAAGGCTTATTAGTAAAATAAGTTCATTCCTTGCTTCTGCTACAAGTTGGAAAGTGATAGCAGGGGAGTTCCCTCACTCATAGACCCAGGCTGAAGAGGACTCTATGTGAAAATGTAATCCCTAAATAACAAAGGTAGGAAAAAATAAAATATGGTAAATCGTACTCTGGTCCTTAAAACTTGTGCTCCAAAGTTTATATTTGGCTCCCAACTCACATTTTGTAGGAAAAAAAAAAAAGGAAAGGAAATATACTATTGAGTGGACAGATAGCTACTCTACTCCGAGATGCCAATGAGAACTAGAGGTTAAGACTACACCAGAACTATAAAGACTGTCTTTGAACTACTTAAACTGCTTATAACTCCTGTCTCAATGTTGCGGGAATATGAAAAACTATGACCAAAGCCAGTGACATGAAGAAACAGCTCAAAGAACATCTGTGTGTGTCTTTTGATCTCAGAAGAGCCAAGGGATAGCACAAACCAAAAAAAAAAAAAGTTTAAGTATTACAAATTAATGTCTTCCTTCACAGAAAGATTTCATGCAACAAGTTATTAAAAATAACCTATTTCCCTAGATTCTAGAAATATACTTCCAAATAGTAGGGGCAAACAATGTTATCACAGAAATAACCATGCATATTTTGGATAATTATTTTTTAATTAAACAAGATCCACCTGACTTTTAAATCTTAAAAATGAGCCACATAATACATTCAATTTTTCATTATGGGGTAGCCAATTCTTTCATTTTAATTTTTAAAAGTGTATCCTAAGTTATCATAAGGCACTTCAAGCAGAGACCCTTAAACCAAAACCTGCTTTCCTGAATTTCTGCAATGTATTGATAATTAAAACTATAATCTTATTTCACTATAAACTGTGTTTAACCTAAGAATAATTGTCTATTAGATACCTCACCTTATTCCAGTGCTGGGAAGACACCAAATACTTTTTCTATTTTAACTGACAAATTGGACTTCAACCAAAATTGAAAACTTTTGCTTGCCTGAAGACACCATTAAGAAAATGAAAGGCAAGATTGGGAGAAAGGATTCACAATATATAAATCCAACACAGGTCTATATCCATAACACAAAAAAGAATTCTCAAAACTTGGGAATAATAAGGAAAAAAAGTCAAAAGATCTGAACAGAGACCTCACAAAAGAATACACATAAATGATCAATATGTACATAAAAATATGCTCAACACATTCAGCCATCAGGGAAATGCAGCTTCTTGTAAAATTCAACACACACTTATCATTCCACCCAGCAATCCCACTCCTAGGCATGTTACTAATAAGTCTTATATCTTACTTGTTTTATCCTTCTGTGGAAACATCATTAATCATCCACTCAAACTTATTTCCTCTTCTTACTACTTAAAAAAATCCAATTTTATTCGGGAAGCAAGGTGCCCAGATGTAGGGGATAAATCATGACTGGTACTAATTCTGATAATCTCATTCCTGTTTGCCAGTGGTTACTGCAGGGGGTGAACATGTAACCTACTTCCGAAAAATGGGCTCTTAAGAGGAAGTTTTCTGGGAAAGATTTTTCTTCTTAAAAAAAAATCTTAAGTAGAAAAAGCCCTTTTTTTACCTCCTCCTTTCCTGCTTTGGATGTTGATGTGAGAATATGATGCTTGGAGCTTGAAACCAAGAGGGAAAAGCTAACATGTTTGCCTATTTAGAGATTGTTGAAACTCCTGAGTCAATCCTAAAACCTCGTGCAGACTTTCTATCATGTGAGTCAATAAGATTTTATTGTTTAAGCGATTATTGTTGAGGTATTCTGTTATTTGCAACTACAAGCATCCCAGATAATACACATCCTACTCCATTTCAAGAAAAAGGGCAAAAGACATGAAGAGGCATTTTACCAAAGAGGAGATACAGATGGCAATAAGCATGTGAAACATCACTAGCCATTAGGGAAGTGGAAATTAAAACGCTGTTGAGCTATTAGGACAGCTAAAATAAAAGATAGTGACAATACCAAATCCTGGCAAGGATGCAGAGAAACTAGATCTCTCATACATTGCTGTTAGGAATGAAAAATCATGGAACACACTGGAAAATACTATGACAGTTTCTTTAAAAAGCTAAACATATACTTACTGTATTACCCAGCAATCACACTCCAGAGCATTTATCTAGAGAAAAGAAAACTCATCTCCACATAAAAACCTGTAAACAAATGTTCACAGGAGCTTTATTTGTAATAGCCAAAAAGTAGAAACAACCAAAATGTTCTTCAATTGGTGAATGGCTAAACTATGGTACATCAACACCATGGCATAATAATCAGCAATTAAAAAAAAAATCTGGAAGGTCAAGTGAAAAAAAAAAAAAAGCCAATCTCAAAAAATTATATACTGTATGATTCTATTTATATAAAATTCTCAAAATGGTAAAATTATACACATGAGAACATATTAGTGGTTGCCAGGGGTTAAGGATGTGGGATGGGGAGTAGGTCATTATAAAAGTAGGCTATAAATAAGTAGAATGAGGGGGATCTTTGGGGGAGTCTGATAACATGTTCTGTATCTTGACTGCAGTAGTAGTTACATGAATCTCAACGTGTGATTAATGGCATAGAACTATACACACTGTACCAACACTAGTGTCCTATTTCTGATACTGTATTATGATTCCATAAGATGTAACCACTGGGGAAAACTGGGTGAAGGATAGATACATGGATCTTCTTGTACTATTTTTGCAACTTCCTATGAATCTATATTGCAAAATAAATGTTAAAAATACATAATAGGGCTTCCCTGCTGGCGCAGTGGTTGAGAGTCCGCCTGCCGATGCAGGGGACACGGGTTCGTGCCCCGGTCGCGGGAAGATCCCACATGCCGCGGAAGATCCCACATGCCGCGGAGCGGCTGGGCCCATGAGCCATGGCCGCTGAGCCCGCGCGTCCGGAGCCTGTGCTCCGCAACGGGAGAGGCCACAACAGTGAGACGCCCGCGTACCGCAAAAAAACAAAACCAAAAACAAAACATAATAAATGCCTCTTATTATGTAAAGAGTTAAATATAATAAAGCAATATGATATTTTAAGATCTGTGTTTTACTGGGAAACACAGCAATCTAGCAAGGGCAACACAACAATCTAGCCAAGACAACATACAGGAGGCTTTCTTAGTTTTATTGACCCATTATGCAAAGATTTATAGATTCAGTTGTATGAGAAATAGATGAGAAATGTATTTTCTATTTAATTTAATAAATATTTTATAATTCTGTGAATATTCTGTATTATTTAGACCTTAGACTCTATAGTATACAATTGATGGTTTCCTAGACCATCCTAGCCTGGTTTCCTAGACCATCCTAGCCAATGTCAACTCATAAGAGGTTACGAGCTAAAAGCTTAACTTCAACTCCCACCCAAATATCAAACACATTTATGTCCTTATAATGAGTCCCACACAATCTTATTGATCATCATCAACAAAATGGTGACCAATTCTACTATGATCAGTGGAACTGAAGATAAAGCGTGATGTGCTAACTTATGACGTGTAAAGCCTTTTGAATCCACAACTGGATGAAACAAATCTACATCTCCAAAGCACACAACATCAGCAAAGACATGCTCCTTTGCAATTTTTAACGGATAAAGTAAGACATCAGTAGTTTTCAGTGGAAAAAAAAAGGGTTTAATCACTTCAAGAGGAGAATCTATAATATCAGAATCACAATCATCAATAAAAATATTCAAAAAACTTAAATTTTAATTAAATTTTAATTAATTTTAATTACTTAAAAGTTCTTTGGGCAATAAAGAATGCCTATGCTTGCCTGTGGGAGATTTAGGAAAACAAAGTATATAGTTTAGATACAAATATCACTGCACTCAGAATTAGAAAGGCCTCATTCAATTCTGCCCGTGCAAGAAAATGACCCAAAAGGAATATTTATAATATAGCTTTATATTAAGAGTTTGGTTTTATATTCTAATGTTTATAGAAGTATATATTTATATTTTTAGTTATGGAATGAATTTTAGTATTTTTATGGTAGGAAATGGGTTGTCTGAAACTGAACCTCAATTTATAACTGACACTCAAAAAACCAATAAATGAACTTAGATAAAAGGAGCATTTTCATTATATACTTTTGGGAAGTGGATTTAGGAGGAGGAGAGGAATATTAATTTCAATAAGGTATTAAAAGCACTGAGAGAATGAAAAATTCAGAGAGGTACAGGTAGGAAAATAGAACACTGAAGCCTAAAAGGGATAATATTCCAAGAAGGTAAAAACTGTATAAAATTCTATAACTAATGACAGAAAAATCCAATGGATATGACAAAGTGAAGCAAGAAAGGATGAAAGTAGGGAAGTTGAAGGTCTAGAAGATTAGGTAAGAATACATGTCAAGTTCAATAATTGTTATCACTTAGTAACTTATCACAAGTAACTTAAGATGTTTAGTGGTCAGAGAATATGTGGTAAGTTCAAGCTTTTTGGGTTACTTTTATGAAATGACTTAGTCTAGGACATGGCTGTTTTAGTGAGAGACATAGGAGGAAATGGGTAAATCAAGTGAAAATGGAAGATGTCAAAGATCAAAAAGGATAAGGTGTCCAAAGGGTCACATCAATGGATGGTGAAGTGACAAAGGATAATGAGAGAGAATGGGATAAAGAAGTTTTGTCAGGCAATGCAATAATTTGAGGAACACTAAAAAATATATTTGAGGCTGGAAGAGATGGCTATGAAGAGGGAGAAAATCTTAATAATGGCACCACCTCTGTACCTTTAAAAATGACATATGTATTTGAGTTTTATCATAAAAATATCTGACTAAACAAATGGATGCCATTCAGGAAGACAACAATTATGTAAATCAACCTGCCACAGGCTAAACGAACATCTACCACCTTAAGTTTCAAGAAGGAGATGATACACTCAGGAGAAATTATGCTTGTTCTCTAGAAGCTTGTTTTAGATTCAAAATGAAAGAGTTTATAAAATATAGCAAAATCTAAAAATATATATACTTAGATACATATAAAATAGAAAGACATGCTGATTGAATACTATTTCATATAATCACAATACTTAAAATCGTTGAAAATTTCAATTTTGTTTGAAATTGCTTTTTCTCTAGACTATGGCACATGTTGAAAATATTAAGCCTTGAACTACTGTATTCAAACCACTCAGAGCTTTTCCAGTGCTAATAAAATAGCTGGTGTTCAATTTTAGTAACATAAAGAAAAAGGTTTTGCCTTAGTACTACATGACCTTCCCTGAATCAACCTAAAACCTCCAAATATGTCATCCAGTTCAGTTAGAACTTGTACTTTATAATGGTTCTCATTGATGCTAGGATGGAAAACTTGCAGTCTTTTAAAGAGACTGTAAATTAACTAAAGTTGATAACAGTAATCCATCAAAACTTAGTTCCACACCAGTGGACATTTGCCTCACATTTGGAGAGTTAATGTTGCGAAACTTGTTCTTAACCAACTTTAGATTTCCATCTCTCTACTTCCCCTTGGTGGAAAAGAATTGTTTCTAAGAATAAGTAATAAAGCCTTCTTTATTTATTCTCTGGGAACACTATTTCCACTGCAATAAAAAACAAGGAAGAAGTTACCCTTCTTCCTTGTGTAAACCTTCATTTAAAATGTTACACCTGTCAGGCTGATAGTACAATTTAGATATCAACAAATAATACTTACCAATACATACATCGATCTTGCCTTTAATAGCAGCTTCATGCAGAGGGGTATAGTTCCAGTTATCCCTGGCATTTGGATCAGCTCCTTGGCACAGTAACAGACTCACAACCTCAGCATGGCCAAAAGAACAGGCATTATGAAGCGGGATGAGACCGCCATCATCACGAGCATGGACATTAGCACCCATCTGCAGTAAGTGTTCTACGACATCCTTCCTTCCAAAACCTAAAACGGAAGAGGGAAAATATTTTATACTGTACGTCAATTTTGTAAAAAGAACCATTAGAATTCCTTTAACAATACCAACAAATGCAAACAACTGAAGTACTGTGTTCTATGGCAAAAAGGTTAAAAAAAAAAAAAAAAGTTGCCATTCAAATGGATTCTCTCATCTCACAGAACTTAGAACTAAGAAAGCTCTTCCCTTAATTTGCTCAGTTCCTTCAAAAAACATTTCTTCAACATCTATTATGTGCTGGGCAACTGTGCTAGAAATGTAAAATGAATGAGGCAAGACTCCTGTCCAAGGCATTCACTTTCCCCTCAGGCTTCACAAGACAAAATCATATGTATAAAATCCATCTCTACATTTTAATAAAGGTTATTTAAATACCAATGACAACCAAATCTAAGCCAAATCACAACACTCAACATTACACTAGGGCAACTGGAGAAGAACATATGGAAACCAGAAATATGCGGTGATAGTTTGGTTACAAGATATTTGAAAAGGAAGAAATAAAGATAATGCCATAACATCTATCTTGGGACTGGTAGCCAAACTAAATGAATGGGTGGTTAGGTGAAACAATTCAAGCTTGGATTTACTGAGTTGGAGGAAATTTTATGACAAACAAGTGAGAATGCAGGCATTTGGAAATACAGAGCCAGAACACTGGTGAAAAGTATCACAATTTTCAGACAGAAAAATGGCGGGGGGTTGTCGGAAGAGCTAGAAAAAAATCTAAAGCACTGTAAGGACTAGGCAAGCACTGAGAAAGGTAAGGAAAACCAAGAAAACACACCATTATGGAAGTCAAAGGGCAACAACACTATGCAAAGTCCAACATGATGAGCATTTAGTGAGGTCAATGGAGAATGGAAAAGAACAGTTATTTTGACAATTTGAAAGTCATTATAGTACTGTGATGAAGTTACAAGCTACACTGCAATGGGTTAAAAAAAAAAGGAAACTGCAAATATTAGTATTTTTATCTTTACAGCTTAATACTTTCATTTATGATCCTTTCTTTCCTACTTTAAATTTAACTAGAACTTAACTGGCTAGGTATCACTACCTCCATGCTATTACTTACCATGCAATGTTGTTAGAAAATGACATCTTAAATAAAACTGAAAAGCAATAAGGGTCCTATCTTCCTTTATTTTATGCATATATAAACTAAATAAATGAGAACTATGTGGAAAATAGAAGGAAAAAGAAAAAGGTTTCTTTCAACGTTATGTCCTCCACACTATCTTTAGAAATCCACTCATTCCAGGAAAGCAGGCTCTAAAAAAAGTCTTCAAAGCAAAAGATATGTTTCCACAGATATTTATCAGAATTAGGTTTCCACAGAAAATATCCTTCAAATTAAGTTGAAAATTTTGGGTGAAAAGAAGTCAATTTCATATTAGTAACTGGAACACCAAAAGTATAGGGTACATGCTAATGTAACTATCACCATCCTGCTGTTTCTTTATTATCTGCCGAACTTTACAGATATTACATTCTGTTTAATTCTCTGACTTCAATGTGCCTCCTGCCTCTACTGTCACAGCCCTGCTCTCTCACTGGGCCATAGGTGCTTTCTTTACCCATGAAGATTTAGTGATTTTCCTGCTTTATAGATCTGAGTAAAGCCTGAGTGCAAACACACCCTCATCAGTGCATTAACAGTGTTTGAGAACTAATTTCCTTTCTTCACTAATAAATAAAGATAAAATAAGATACTTCTTAACGTATCAATTGGTACTTTAAAAAATATACGTTATAACTTTGAAGCAAAATAGCAAAGAGTGTGTTTACTTTTTACTAAAACTTTTAGATCTAAAATATAAAATAAAACAAAACAAAACAAAAATTCTTGGTATCAGCAAGGAAGTGGTGAAATGGAACTGTGCTCACATACTGAAAATGTGAATAAAAACTGGTATGACATTTTAGAAAAAATGTAGCATTATCATGAATAGGCTTAAACAAATATACTCTCTGACTCAACAATACCTCTTTTCAAACTTTATCATTTAAAAAAAGATTCATATATGAACAAATATTTTGCATCAAGAATATTTATAATAACATATTAGAGTGATGTGGCCACAAGCTAAGGAATGCTGGCATCCACCAGGAATAGTCAAGGAACAGATTCTCCTAGAGCCTGGTAGGGAGCACAGACCTGCCAACACCTAGATTTTGGCCCAGTGATACTGATTTTGGATTGACAGCCTCCAGAACTGTGACAGAAAAGAATTTCTTTTAAAGCCATAGAGTTTGTGGTAATTTGATACAGCAGCCACAGGAAACTTATACAGGTAGTTTAGAACAAATTATTCCTAAAGTCTATTTTGTTTTAAGTGTTAGAATCATACAATTTGCTTTGTAAAGTGGAGAGAAAGTAAGGGATAAATATTTCCATGCAATAGTTTGGCTACCCCTATTGTATATTTTTTCTTTCTTTTAAAATAGAAGTGAAGGAAATTAAATATTACAAATCCAAAGTTATCTATGGGAGGGAACAAATAGTATTATATTAACTTATTTTGCAGAGAACTAAATTTTGCTGTGTTATTATAAGTAATTTTATGGCCAACTTCTTTTGTAGGTACTTGTAGACCATATTTAGCTACATCTAAACAAATTGGAAAATGGTGAGAATAAACACAAAGAGAGTCATCTTCAGAGTAGTTTTTGGAGTTCTATGCTCATTCCCTGAATCTTTGGTGGCAAGGAAATTCTTCATTTGGTGCTATGTTGGGGCCCGTGAATCCTTATGAAGTGGTCTTGTGGAGTCATGTGGAGGAATGTGAATGCATTTGGTCCCAGAGATAATTGTAGATAGAAGTCATACACCTGGATATGCCACTTTTAAGTTTCACTAGAATTTTGTGTTATGATAGGAACTTGCAGGCACATTAATGTTGGTGTACAAATGTAACATGTATTTTCTCCTCCTTTTAGATTTACTTGTATGTGTAATTCTGGGTCTAAAATTATTGTATTAAAACAGTATAAATTGAATGCCTACTAAAAAAATAAAAATAATATTTACCATAATATTTATAGAAAATCACGGAAATTAGATGCCCAACAATAAAGACTCTGTTAAGTGAATGATGAAGTGATGGTTTTTGATATAATACCATCCTGTATTAAAAGGATGCTAGAACACTGTGAATGTACTTAATGTCACTGAGTCATATACTTTAAAATGGCTAAAATGGTATTTTATTTTTAAATTGCTTAAAATAAACAAAATTTTAACATTTTAAAATTCATATATTTTACCACAATGAAAAAAATCACCAAAAAAGGTATAGACCATACACACACACACACAACAGGATATTACAGAAAATTCAACAACATAGATTTTTTTTTAGATCAGTCTTTTAGAGTAAAAATATATAAAACAAAATATAGGAGAAAATATATATATATATTTGATACATAGATGGGTAGAAAAAGAGACTAAATCACTAAGCAGTAGAAGTATGGAATATTTTTCTTTTTGATTATCTGTTTTCTTAATTATTATATAAAAACATAATTTTGTATAAAATATATGTGGGTGTACACATGTAAGTCTATAAAAGAAGGTGGAGGTGAACAGTCAAAACCAGTAAAGACACATTTTATATGGCAATTATGACGTAAACTCTTCTAATTTGATTTTGTATTAAAATACATTATTAAATCAGAGGTTTTGTTATCTATGAAACAAATAAGTCCCCTATTTAAAGTACTGTAATTTAGAAAACCATACATAAAAAGTTTATCAAAACATATACTCTACCTGTACTGTTAAGCACAAATCATAATTGGTCATTCGCCATTCTATCCATGTTGAATGCATATGCATTATTTTTCACACATAAAGAGAATTTGTTATCTCTGATGGTTATATAAGGCCTTTGTTTCATAACCAAGGTTTGTAGTCATAATTATCTCTATAATTTATTTGTTTATTTGGGTCTAAAGAACCAAAGTAAAAATAATAATTAGGGTCAGTTCAAAGAACTACATAGAATTTGAAGTAATGTATCAATAACTAACTCAAAGAAACAGTCCCTAAGTGAAAGCATTACAGACATACTGCAGACAAGATTTCCAGCGTCCCAGCTCGTCAAGCTAGCACACATTTAAAAAAGTTAAGTCACAGCTTTTAAAAGGAATGTTGCTACATATATATATATATATATATATATATATATATATATATTTATGGTTCAGTATTATGAAGTACAAAAGGAAAACCAATGAACCATCTCCCTCCGATCCAAAGGTTGTTAAAAATTAAGACAGAGTAATACTCTGATTTTTACCAACAAAACAGTATGTGCTATAACATTTCCAATCTGAGAGTTGTACAACAGGTATAATTTAGCTTTTACAGAAAAATTCTTTTTGCTTAAAGTACATGCCCTGTTCTTGACAACAAAAAAAATAACAATAATAATGGTTAAGTAGCTAACATTTAGTAAGCTCTTATGTGTGTCAAGAAGTATGCCAAATGCTTGACAAACATTAGCTCCTGTGATAACACCCTGTGAGAGATACCATTACCCTCATTTTACTGTTGAAGAATTCTTCCCCTCAGTCCTGATATGTGTGAACTGTACTTCCAAACACACATCTCAAATCTGCCTACTCCCCAGTGCCACCAGCTTGGTTTCAAGTTCCACAATCTCTTGTCTAGACTTCAGCACATAACCTTCTGTTTGTCTCTCTACTGTCACAGCTGCTGCCCGACAACTCATACTTAACAGAGTAGACAGAGTGATCTTTTCAAGGCACATATCAGATTAGGTCACTTCCCTACTTAAAATCCTGCAATGGATTCCAATAACACACATAAAATATTACTAAAATCTCCTTATGACCTAACAAGGCTCTATGTGAGCTGGCCACTCTCACCTCTCCCATCTCATTGAGCTTTACTAACCCTGTCTTCCACTTTTTGTTCCCTGGATATGACAAACTTATTTCAGTCTAGAGGACTTTGTAATTGCTGTGTGCTCTGCCTGAAGACCTTGGACCCAGATCTTCACATGCCTAGCTCCTTCTGTCATCCAATTCTCAGCCAAAAGGTAACACCTAGGAGAGACTTTGACTGACTACTCAATTTCAATTCACCCACGAACGCACACACATTCTTCTGTCATTGTTTTCCACATTTTTTTTTTTTTTTTTTTTTTGCAGTACGCGGGCCTCTCACTGTTGTGGCCTCTCCCGCTGCGGAGCACAGGCTCCAGACGTGCAGGCTCAGTGATCATGGCTTACAGGCCTAGCCGCTCCGCGGCATGTGGGATCTTCCCAGACTGGGGCACAAACCCGTGTCCCCTGCATCGGCAGGTGGATTCTCAACCACTACGCCACCAGGGAAGCCCCTCAACATGAGTTCTTTACATATTTTGGATATTAACCTCTTACCAGAAATATCATTTGCAAATATTTTCTTTCATTCAGTAGTTTGCCTTTTCATTTTGTTGATGGTTTCCTTTGCCATGAAGAGGCTTTTTAGTTTGATGTAGTCCCACTTGTTTATTTTTGCTTTTGTTGCTTTTGCTTTTGGTGTCAGAGTCAAAAAATCATCACCAAGACTTATGTCAAGGAGATTACCACCTATGTTTTCTTCCAGGAGTTTTATGGTTTCAGGTCTTACATTCAGGTCTTTAATCCATTTTGAGTTAATTTTTGTGTATGGTGTAAGACAATGGTCCAGTTTCATTCTTTTCCATGTAGCTGTCCAATTTTCCCAATCTCATTTATTGAAGAGACTGTCCTTTCCTCGTTGTATATTATTGGCTCCTGTCATAAATTAATTGACCATATATGTATGGGTTTATTTCTGGGCTCTCTATTCTGTCCATTGATCTATGTGTCTGTTTTTATGCCAATACCATACTGTTTTAATTACTCTAGCTTTGTAATGTAGTTTGAAATCAGGGCATATGATGCCTTCAGCTTTGTTCTTCTTTCTCAAGACTGCTTTGGCTATTTGGAGTCTTTTGTGTGATTCCATACAAATTTGAGAATTGTTTGTTCTATTTCTGTGAAAAATACCATTGGAATTCTTATAGGGGTTGCATGGAATCTATATATTGCTTTGAACAGTATAGACATTCTAACAACTTTAATTCTTTCAATCCATGAGCACAGACTACCTTTCCATTTATTTGTTTTCTTCAGTTTCTTTCATTAATGTCTTACAGTTTTCAATATACAGGTCTTTCACCTCCCTGGTTAAATTTATTCCTAGGTATTTTATTCTTTTTGATACAATTGTAAATCGGATTGTTTTCCTAATTTCTCTTTCTGATAGTTCATTATTAGTGCAAAGAAAGGCTACAGATTTTTATGTATTGATTTTATGCCCTGCAACTTTATTGAATTTTCTTATTCTAAAGCTTTTTGATGGAGCCTTTAGGATTTTCTATATATAATATGCCATCTGCAAATTGTGACAATTTTACTTCTTCCTTTTTAATTTGGATGACTTCTAGTTCTTTTTCTTGTCTAAGTGCTCTGGCTAGGACTTCTAATGTTATGCTGAATAAAAGTGGCAAGAGCGGACATCCTTGTATTGTCCCTGATCTTAAAGGAAAAGCTTTCATCTTTTCACCACTGAGTACGACGTTAGCTGTGGGCTTGTTATATATGGCCTCTATTATGTTGAGTTATGTTCCCTCTATACCCACTTTGTTGACTGTTTATCATAAATGGATTTGAATTTTGTCAAATGCTTTTTCTAATTATCCCCTTTTCTTGCTGGCAAACAGAAACTCTATTTTGCTCAGGAATTGGACAGCCAATATATGCTAAGAGAAGGCAATCCTTTCCCCAGTCCAGGGAGTGACTCCTGATTACTCTAAGCCGGAAAGGTGATTTCATTCCTCTCTGTCAGTGACTGGCAATGAGACAGAAGGGAAAATCTAGAAACTTCTGAAAAGATTTTTCTCCCCATTAAGAGAAGGTGTATGAAGGAAGAGGGTCCCTTTCTCTTTTCTCCTTTCCTCTCTATTTTTAGAAAATTTCTCATAAAAGGTGGTGACATCTGAAGCCACTGAAATGATAAGAAGGTCAAGGGAATTATGAAAATAATGGCATAGATCCTTCCTATGCTCATAAGGTACTGGACCAACTCTTGAACTTCCTACCTCTAGACTTGTCAAGCAGGAAATAAATGTCCTTAGGCTTTAAGTTTCTGTTAGTTGAGTTCTGGAATATCTATAGCTGAATCCATGCAAATTGATACAAACATCTGTTCATATATTTACTGACAATTTAAGTTTCATCTGTCAACTATCAGACAGATATCTTGGCCCAATTTTTCATTTGTCTTTTTTTTATTGTTTTGTAGGAGTTCTTTATATATTCTGAACACCAATCTTGTGTTGGTTATATGCATTATAAATATATTCTCTGTGTTTATGGCTTGTCTTTAAATGTTGTTTACATTGTGTTTGATTTCAGACAAGTTTTAAACTTAAACAATCTTTCCCTACATACATAGGAAGCATGGTTTGTGCTTCCTATGTGATCTTTAAAGTATCTTTCCTATTCACATACTTTCCTACATTTTCTTTTAGGTTAATTTTATAATCTTGCTTCTCACATTTAGATCTTGTAAGTATGGTGTGAGTTAAAGATCTAATTTTATTTTTTTCCGTATCTTTTCTTTTCCATCAGTTTGTTTGTTCAACAGTTTAACTTCAAAATAAGCCTAGATATTGAGTAGGGCAATGTCAATCCACTCTGCTCCTCTTAAAAAATTATATTGGCTATTACTGTTTTTTGATGTTCAATATAAATATCTTCAAGTTCCATGAAGAAGCCTGTTGGAAATTGTTTTCTTTAAAAGCTTACTGATTAGAATTAATTCTGGAAAGTTGAAAATTTTAAATACTGAGTCTTCTAATCCATATGTATGATATACCTCTCCTTAAATTGAGGTCTCTTATGTTCTTCTATTTTGTGTTTTTCTCCATTAATACCCTATGCATATCTGTCAAGGATTATTGGGTATTTTAAGGTTTTCATTGCTTTGGGGATGGAAGGGGCAGTGGTGCATTAGGAAAGGTCAGTAAAACCAGATCACGCAGAACCTCTGAGTCATAAGTAACAGAGTCTGAATTTCAGCAGGGCAAGCCAAGTAGCAATAAAAAGTTCACACTGATGAATTCTTCTTCCCCAACCAAACTAAGTAATAGGAACCTCTTGTAAATTTCAGCACATTCTTTCCCCTAAGCAGTAGGAGAAACAATTACATTATTTCACATACTCAAAGAAATTTTAAAATATACTATGTGGAAAGCATTGTGCTGGCACTGGAGGAAAACCTAAATTCATTACACATTACCTAAACCCAATATACGTACCAAGTTTCTTATTCTAACGTTAGAGTTTCAATTAAAACCATTCAAAAATGTTTCAATATCAAATGTAAGGTCATTGGTATCTATTCACTAGGTCTGAGTTCATAGAGACAGTAATTTGTTTCAGTTGTGTTCAGCATTTTAAACTGCCTAAACTTAAAGCTTCAAAGGAACAACCCTGGGCAATATTAAATCTTGTAAATAACAACAATGCATTCTAAAATTTAATAAAAGGAGAAAAACCTAAAGTGTTTGGAGTATTAAAAAGTGATGTTTTTATTTATAGTAGCAAAGTCATAGCTTAAAGACTCTTTCGACCTAATTGGACTGTCAGCAAAGCCACAAGCACTATATATCATTTGAACTGCTAAATTCATCGACTTATAAAGCCAATGAAAAAATTTATACTGCATCTCTCACATATACTTATTTATAATTTTTTTCCTTAAGTGCAAAAAAATTATATTCAACAGACACTCAAAGTAACAATAAAATAAGTTTGGGACTGTCTAGCAAAATAACTCATGAACTTTATATATACATATATATATATATATATATATATATAAAATATCTATTTTCCTGACAGAAGAAATAACAGAAAGTAAGTTAGGAAAGATAAAAAGGTACTTGTTGACAGATGAGACGTGTTCACTGTTCTCTCAAAAAACATTAGGAAAAACTTGAACCTAAAATATCAGAATAGCCTGGTTACTTTCTTAAGCATACCAAACCACCTCCACCCCCATAAAAACATTAAAAAAAAAATGACAATCAAATTACTTTCAATGAAACAAATTTCAGCCATGACACATTTATGCAATAGCTGTAAGGTTCCTAAAGTAACTTTTCTTTCCCAGCTAACAAAGTCATCATTCAGCAATTTAATACCAGTAGTACTAGATATCCGTGAGCATCTCTAAAGGTCCATTAAACACAGTAACTTATAATTGTACTGAATTAAAAATTAATAAATGATGTTGGGAAAACTGGACAGCTACATGCAAAAGAATCAAACTGAACTACTTTCTCACACTATATACAAAAATAAATTCAAAATTGATTAAACACTTAAATGTAAGAGCTGAAACCATAAAGCTGCTAGAAGAAAACACAGGCAGTACGCTCTCTGACATCAGTCTTAGCAATAGGGATGTGTCTCCTCAGGGAAGAGAAAGAGAAGCAGAAGTAAACAAATGAGACTACATCAGACTACAAATTTTTGCACAATGAAGGAACTATCAACAAAATGAAAAGGCCATCCACTGAATGGGAGAAGATATTTGCAAATGATGTATCTGATAAGGGGTTAATATCTAAAATATACAAAAAACTCATACAACTCAACATTAAAAAAACAAACAACCCAATTTTAAAAATGGGCAGAGGACCTGAACAGACATTTTTCCAAAGAAGACATACAGATGGCCAAGAAACACATTAAAAGTTGTTCAACATCCCTATTCATCAGGAAAATGCAAATCAAAACTACTATGAGCTATTAGCTCACACCTGCTGGAATGGCTATTATCAAAAAGACAACAAATAACAAGTGTTAGTGAGGATGTGGAGAAAAGGGGACTGTTGTGTAGTGCTGGTAGGAATGTAAACTGGTGTAGCCAATATGGAAAACAGTATGGAGGTTCCTCAAAAAAACTACCATATGATCCAGCAATTCCACTTCTGGGTATTTTTCTGAAGAAAACAAAAACACTAAATCAAAAAGATATATGCACCACTATGTTCATTGCAGCATATTCACAATAGCCAAGACATGGAAGCAACCTAAGTGTCCATCAACAGATGAACGGATAAAGAAGGTATTATACACACACACACACACACACACACACACAGAGGAATATTACTGTGCCATAAGAAAAGAAGAAAATCTTGCCATTTGTGACATGGATGGATGTAGAAAGTATTTTGCTAAGTGAAATAAGTCAGACAGAGAAAGACAAATATCGTTATGATTTCACTTACGTGTAATGTAAAAAACAAAACAAATGAACAAATATAACAAAACAGAAACAGAGTCACAGATACAGAGAACAAACAGGTGGTGGCCAGAGGAGAAGGGAGTTGGGGGATGAGGGAAATTAAGAGATACAAATTTCCAGGTACAAAATAAATGAATCATAGGGATGAAACGTACAGCATAGGGAATACAGTCAATAACAATGTAATATCTTTGTATAGTGACAAATGATAAATGATTATTTTGTAATGTATAGAAATATCGAATCACTATGTTGTGTACCAGGCCTATCTTCTAGTCTTTTAAAGTTTTCAGTGTTACTACTTTTTATGAAGGAAATTATATGCCCCAGTATTATGCTCTAAGCTGGGAGTTGGGGAAAGTCTTGAAAGTCTTGTGATATATTCTTTAAAATGTCAAAGGTTTTCTATACACTGGGTTAAATTTATGCAGTCCAATATACACAGAACTGTAGGTACCTAATAATAGATTTCTGCTTACCTTATAAGAAATGTTCTATGACAAAGAAACATGCATTTTCTACTTAACATTAGTCATAATTGCTTCCTCTTCTAACTCTATTAGCCTTTAAATAAAGAACTATTTTACACTTCATTAGATCAGAAGTCATGGTTAAGACTTATAAGAGTATATTCCCTGTTATTTCTAAAATAACAGTTTAGAAAACAAACTACAAAATGACTTCTATAAAGCAATGACGTTGCATATATTTTTCAGTTGTCAAAGGTGGACTCTGACCAATTAATTTTTCCATTTTATAGAACCTGATTTAGAAAGGAAAACATTTATACTCAGATAAAAGAAGTATTTCATTAGCAAACACAGTTAAAAATGTGTGTTTTTTCCAAAAACATTGGGAAATCACCAGAAGCAAAAGGGTATGAGACAAATCCCAGATTCCAGCTTAAAAAAACAAAACAAACAAAAAAACACTGTAAGAAATCATTCCTCCTTGGGAAGAAAAAAAAAAAATGGTTGGGTGCCATTGTGGGAAGAAACATCAGCTTAATTGCAGAAGATCAGTTATCCTGGACAGAAGACAGGCCAGAGGAAAGTGATCTGTGTCCTTTTCACTCCTCAACATTATCACATTGTCCCCTGTGCTGTGGAATATGAAAGCAGTATCTACAGCACACCTCTAGCCAAAAGAGAAGGGGTAACATCAAGGTAAAATACTGGAACTTGGCTGAGGTGGGAAGCAAAGTACAGGTGGACTCCCAATTAGGCAATTACACCACGGTGATAGCACTCACCTCGTGTAATTGCTCAGTGAAATCCTCAACAACTACGATGTAACCACCATCCAGAGCCTCTCTACCCTGAGGCATGTCCCTATTTGCCTCAGACCACGTGGAGAACCAAAACCTAGAACACAGGTTTTTCACCAGTCCTAAACCGGACCCCCATCAAAACTCATCCTCCCAAACAAATGCAATATTGGCCCAAATAGTTCTTAGTGCCAAGGGAATATAAGCTCACAGCAGAAAATAATAAGATGTCTGAGGAGTGCAAGTACCATGAAAGAGCAAATAAAAGCAGAATTAACAGACCAAAAAAAAAACATTTAAAATTGGCATATTAAATGTTGCTAGAGAAAAACTGGAGAATACTGAAAACATGAGAACAAAAATCTACCAAGTAAAACCAACTGGAAATATTATCATGAAAAATATAACAGGAGAAATAAAGAATACAATAAATTGACTGAATAATAATAGAAACAAAGGAGAAATTCCTGAGGAAAAACTGGTAGAAGAACTTCGCCAAAAAATTCTGAAAGGGATAAACAGAAGCAGAGAATGAGAAGAAACAGGTAAGACAGAGGATTGGAAGAGAGGAAAGATATATGTAGAAATAATGACAGGATGTCTCATAATTAAAGGAAAATGTAAAATTTCAGATTAATAAGGGTTCATGAAGTACCAAAGAGAATGAACACAAAAATGCAAATTCCTAGACTACTCCAGACCAACTGAATGAGAAACTTGGGAGTGTGGCCTAGCAACCTGTTTTAACAAAGCCCTCCTGGTGACTCTGATGCAAAGTTTGGGAACCATAGCTCTAGTGCTTCTGGAAGTTTATAATCCTCTGAAAATTACATGTAAAATTTGCTATTTAAGTATATCTTTCTGGGGAAAATGTCCATACCTAGTATCAGATTCTCAAAAGAATGTTAACAAAATTAATATCTATTTGTATTAGCTCCGCAGTTTTCAAAGTGTGGTCCATGGTCCCCTGGTGATCCCTGAGACACTTTCTGGGGGTCTGAGAAGTCAAAACCATTTACAAAATAATATTAAGATGATTTTAGCTTTCTTACTGTCAAGACAGTTATAGTGCAAGATCTTATAACATCATGTGTTGGACATTTGGAAAATGTACTCATGGTGCTCATGATGGTGCAAAAGCAATGGTAGGTGAAACTGCTGGCATCTTGGCATGAACCAAAACAGTGGCAGCAAACTATACAGTCATTGTATTCTGTAGAGTTGACATATATGGACATATATTAGTCATTGAATTTTTCACCACCAGGCCCTCACAGTTTAAAAAAAAAAAAACGCCACCAGTTTCACTTAAGAATGTCCTTCATGAAAATGTAAATATTAATTTTATTAAATTCCAACCCCTGAGTATGTATCTTTTTTAATATTCTTGTGGCAAAATAAGAAATACACATTAAGCACTTCTGCTACACACCAAAGTATGGTTGTCTTGAGGAACAACCGTAGGAGACCGTTTGAGCTCTGTCTGACCTGTGTATTTGGTAAACATTTTCTCAAGAATGAACAAAGTGAGCCTGTCACCTCAAGGAAAACAACAAACAGTATTTGCTCCCAATGACAAAATGTGAGCTTTCAAGCAAAAAATGAGAATTTTTTAAAACTTGTATCTGCCACCATGAGCTTAAAAGTTTCTCGATACTTAAATGTGTATAGCTATAAAATCCATTTATATAAGACAGACCAATGGATTTCATTTCATACATAACAGAGTATGAAAAATTTATTGATATGGCTTCAGATTCCACATTGCAACTAACCTTTAAGAAACTACTACTTGTCAAGTCTGGGTGTAGTATCAAACAAAAAAATCTAAGATTATCTGAAAATGCTATTAAAATATTCCTTCCTTTCCAACTACATATCTGTTTAAAACAGGATTTTCTAAATATACTTCAATATACATAATAAAGCACAACAAATGGCATGCAGAAGCAGATGAGAATTTGCCCGTCTTCTATTAAGTCAGACATTGACTAGCAAAGTGTAAAGTAATGCCTCTCTTCTCATTAATCTGTTTTAGGAAATAGTTACTTTTTATTGAAAGTGTGATTTACTCTAACATAGAACAGAATTTTTTATTTTCTCAGTTTTAATTCCTAATATAAATCTCCATCAATATAATATATATAAACAAAAACTCTTTCAATTATTTTTATGAGTGTAAAAGAGTCCTGAGATCAAAAGTTTGAGAACTACTGCATTTTGACTATAAATTTTTGCAAGGGCAGGAACTGATGCCATTCCATCATTTTGCTCCTTATAGCACTTACATTTATTGAGTTGTCATTGAACCACTATAAAACCTTAGGATTCATGCCAGATTCCTGAAAAAAGACCAAAGGGGGGAAACACACTATGAAATTGTCTCAGCGACTGTTAATTAAACAAGCTGCATGAAGTTCTTTTGAATTTCCATAAACACCTCATGAATACTTAGTTTCATACTGCCAAAGAAGGACGACAGTGACTCTCAAAAATGTGAATTAACAAAAGAGATGAAAGGGTATCCTCAACGTAGCACTGCTAAATATGCTATTTTCCATATTTCATGTTGGTAATATTAAGAAATGAGTTCTCTCTAAGGACAATAGAGAGACCATAATGCACACTATGATAGACATCCATCCCCATTTTTAAAATTTTAATTGTGGAAAAATACCTTTAACATAAAATTTACCATCTTAACCATTTTAAACTATCAGTTCAGGGGCATTAAACTTTCAAATTGTTGTGACTCCCATATGCTTTATTTACTGTTCAAAATGGTTTTTTTCTTGACTGCTTCCATGAATCAAAGCATACAGCAGCTTATCTTTGAGATTTTTTAACAAATTTAAGTAGTTTTTTAAAGAAAGGAATTGCTAAGATATCCTTCTTCCATTAAACTACGAGGTTCTTCGAAGATTACTTCCAATCACACTTTTTATGTTTAATTAGCAACTGATCAAAAGATCAGAGTCCAATATTCTATTAATCACAAATGTTCCAACAGCCTACTTACTAAAAGCATGGTCTCGATCAAATCCTAGTCATGTTTTAAGAGAGCATCTATATGCAGTTTTGCTTTATTTTAAATGTCTAGGAAAAAAGCTAGGGGAAAAGATGCCAAAATGACTATTATTAGCTGCACTGGGGTAGTGAGATGATTAACTACTTTCTACTGAACTTTCCAAAATGTGTACAATTACTTATATTTTCAGAAAACAAATCTGAGAAGGCAATAACAAACTGTCAAATAATAAAATACTCAAAAGAGTTGATTTCTTACTGCTACCAACTTTCTATTTGAGTAGGATTACCCAAACAATTTTAGGACACTCAGATAGGGGTTTAAATCTGGCTCCATCACTTAACAACTATGTGACCTTAGACAAGACACCTGAGTCTCGGTTTCTTCATCTGTAAAACAGAGTTAAAACCTATCTCGTGTGATTGCTGTAAGGATTAAATAACACAGGGAAAGTGCAAAATTCACTTGAAAGCTTTTTTGTTGTTATTTTTATTAGCTTTTACTATTATTTAGCAACAATATCAATACTAAATTTATTCGTTTATATGCCAACAGAGCAGTAAAAGCACTTTGATGACAAAGAACTAGACTAATATATAAGAATTACCATTTATACATTTAAGAAAGATAGAATATCAGAAATCAGAAGTGTTAACTTACAAAGTTCATCTGCTCAAATATTTATAGAGCACATACCATGAACATTTCACTAAACTAAACACTGAACTTCTCCTTTTACCTCAAATTTATCTGCTTTCATAAAATTCCAACAAGGTAACAGCTACACTTTCCTAATGTTAAATTGTGTGGACGTTTTTTGGGGGGGGAAGGGCAACCAAGTTTTTGATAGCTTGCTAAAAGTTTTTTAATTAGTCCAAAAGGTTTTTTTGTTTCTTTCTTTCCAAAAGAGAACATTTTCCTGCAAAGACAAAAGCATAGCTTGTCATCTCTTCTCAAGATACTAGAAAAAAATAGCTAAAATGTAGCTATCAACTGTAATCCCATGTCACTTCTTTCCTAAAAACCCATTTTCTGTCGTCAACATGAGAACAACCTGAGTTTTGGAAATGGAGAACTGTATATCTTATTTATTAACAAGATGGATGAGAACATCAAAATGGTTTCTATGGTTGGCCGATATACCAGAATGAAGGCATCTGATCTTTATGGCTCATAATATACATACATATATCCTAGTTTTTCCAAAGCATTACAGCTGGGCATCAGGAGGTTTAGGTTATTTTTAAACCATACCTGATGATACAGGGACCTTGGCTTCAAAGATCTGGTCAATCAGTAAATTTAAAACAATTTTTTTTTCAGTTTGTAGTTAATAAAGATTGTCTGCTTCATGTTTTTTTAAATCTACCGCAATGAAAAAAGTTGCAAGTCCACACAAACAAACCAACAAACATCTGCCACCAACCATTAGTTTAGTGTTCTACTGAAAAGGCAAAAGGGAGAGGAACATTTACATCACTTTATTTCCCCTTTTTCTACAATTAAAACAAAAATGACAAATCTTAACTGAATAGGGAGCTGTTACATTCCCAAAAAAGTCTCAAAAAAAAAAGGTTTACGCACACACTACTTTAATTTTAATTTTATACACAGATTCCTGAACCAACAGGCAAAACAAGTTTCCACTTGACAAAGAACCCGGCAATTCACTGCAGGGCAAAGCAATCCTGAATATCTGATGAAGCCTTAAAGGGAAAACCCAGTAGGCACACAAAAGCAAAACACTCATAACTTTCCTCAATCACTCAAAATCAAATGATTTTTAGAAAATGAACCTCAAAGTTATCTTGAGCACCTAGGCTTTAGTATAAATCCCCAAAACACCGACACTACTCAGTTCTTATTATGAATCCACATTGATGATACAGGTATTAGGCCCCCCAAGATCAGAGCTACATCCCACGTTTCTGAGTGTTCCTGTCAGAAGAATAAACATAGACCAAAGTAACTTCAAGTACTCTGACATACAGGAAAAATAAGAATTTAAGAGGCTCTTGTGTCTTCAATCGTATCTCACACATATTTTACAATCAACTACCAGAAATATTTCTTTGTCCATAAAGCAAAAGCAGGCTATTAAATACATTTAAGAATAAGCTACTGGGCTTCCCTGGTGGCGCAGTAGTTGAAAGTCCACCTGCTGATGCAGGGGACATGGGTTCGTGCCCCGGTCCGGGAAGATCCCACATGCCGCGGAGTGGCTGGGCCCCTGAGCCATGGCCGCTGAGCCTGCGCGTCCGCGCTCTGCAATGGGAGAGGCCACAACAGTGAGAGGCCCGCGTACCGCAAAAAAAAAAAGAATAAGCTACCCTAGTGTTTTCAACTGCATTTCATCGCAAGACTCATGATGATGCTGATTCCTTCCTAAAACCTAACACTAAAATAAAATACATTTTCTTAGCATGATTTACATTCCTTGACCACTTTTCTTCTCCTGGGCTCTAGGCTTAAGATACCATTTTTTAAAAACATATTTACGCTCACAACTTGGTCCTTAAAGATATGTCTTCTATTCTCCAGATATATTTCTCTGGTCTTTTAACTGACAAAGAATCACATCTGGTTTGGAAGGAAGGCACACCTAGCCTGCGATCTATTCAGTTCCTTGGGAACAAAAGGGATGCCCCAGGGGAGGAAAAAAAAGGCAGGTGACTAAACTTCTTGCTATTAAAACTTCTATGTAAACAGACTATGAGGAAGACATCTTAACTATAAAACGCCCTTAGCACAATGTCTCTGGTAAAGGCTCTCTAGAAAGTGGCATGTAGGCTATATAAACTAAGATATAAAATGATGTTTCATAATTTAAATGCTACTACTGTAAGAGATGATCCTGCAAACCTTCCTGTGAGACTTCATCTATTCTAGGTCAGACCTGCATGTCCAACATGAGGAGGAAGGACAAGGGGAGTTACCCTCAACATCTCAGACCTCTATTTTTATCCTTGAAATTACTTAGCAATTAATTTCTGTAAAAATGAGCGGTAGAAAAAAAATGAGGTCAAATCCCATGTAAAGTTCTTATAAGAAGAATTTGAGCAGAAAAGCATCCCTATAGACAATATACTAGAAGAAAATGCCCAAAAAAGACAAAATTATGCTCTACTATTTCAATAATAGCTAAAAGACAATGTGAAAATGATGTAAGATATGAAAAAACTAGCATATGTGAATTAGAAATAAGATGACAGAACTCAGAAAATAATTCAAAATAAAAGAAAAGGTTATTCCAGAAGTAAAGACTAAACAAGAAGGAAAACAAAAATGAAAAAAAAAATACCACAGACAATGTCTTATGACAGGGATCAGCGAACTACAACACTTGTGCCAAATATGGCCACTACCTATTTTTATAAATAAAGTTTTATTGGAATATAACAATACCCATTCATTTATGTATTGTCTATGGATATTTTCATGGCACAAAAGCAGAGCTGACCAGTTGACACAGTTTAAAGAGAGACCACAGAGGGCATGAAGCCTAAAATATTTACTGTCTGGCCATATATAGAAAAACTTTCCTAACTCCTGCCTTATGAGAAATGAAAGGTAAAAGGGGAAGACCTAAATAGACATTTCTCCAAAGAAGATATACAGATTGCCAACAAACACATGAAAGAATGCTCAACATCACTAATCATTAGAGAAATGCAAATCAAAACTACAATGAGGTATCACCTCACACCGGTCAGAATGGGTATCATCAAAAAATCTACAAGCAGGGCTTCCCTGGTGGTGCAATGGTTGAGAGTCCACCTGCCGATGCAGGGGACACGGGTTCATGCCCCGGTCCAGGAAGATCCCACATGCTGCAGAGCAGCTAGGCCCGTAAGCCATGGCCGCTGAGCCTGCGCGTCCGGAGCCTGTGCTCCGCAATGGGAGAGGCCACAACAGTGAGAGGCCCACATACCGCAAAAAAAAAAAAAAATCTACAAGCAATAAATGCTGGAGAGGGTGTGGAAAAAAGGGAACCCTCTTGCACTGTTGGTGGGAATGTAAATTGATACAGCCACTATGCAGAACAGTATGGAGGTTCCTTACAAAACTAAAAATAGAACTACCATACAACCCAGCAATCCCACTACTGGGCATATACCCTGAGAAAACCACAATTCAAAAAGAGTCATGTACCACAACGTTCACTGCAGCTCTATTTACAATAGCCAGGACGTGGAAGCAACCTAAGTGTCCATCGACAGATGAATGGATAAAGATGTGGCACATATATACAATGGAATATTACTCAGCCATAAAAAGAAACGAAATTGAGTTATTTGTAGTGAGGTGGATGGACCTAGCATCTGTCATACAGAGTGAAGTAAGTCAGAAAGAGAAAAACAAATATCATATGCTAACACATATATATGGAATCTAAAAAAAAAAAAAAAAAAATGCTTCTGATGAACCTAGGGCCAGGACAGGAATAAAGACACAGACGTAGAGAATGGGCGTGAGGACATAGGGAGGGGGATGGGTAAGCTGGGGCAAAGTGAGAGAGTAGCATTGACCTATATACACTACCAAATGTAAAACGGATAGTTAGAGGGAAGCAGCTGCATAGCACAGGGAGATGAGCTCGGTGCTTTGTGACCACCTAGAGGGGTGGGATAGGCAGGGTGGGATAGGGAGAGTGGGAGGGAGAACACAGAGAGAGGGGATATGGGGATATATGCATACGTACAGCTGATTCACTTTGTTATAAAGCAGAAACTAACACACCATTGTAAGGCAATTATACTCCAATAAAGATATTAAAAATAAAATAGGGGCTTCCCTGGTGGCGCAGTGGTTGAGAACCTGCCTGCCAATGCAGGGAACACGGGTTCGAACCCTGGTCTGGGAAGATCCCACATGCTGCGGAGCAACTGGGCCCGTGAGCCACAACTACTGAGCCAGCGCGTCTGGAGCCTGTGCTCCGCAACAAGAGAGGCCGAGACAGTGAAAGGCCCACGCACCGCGATGAAGAGTGGCCCCCGCTCGCCGCAACTAGAGAAAGCCCTCGCATAGAAACGACGACCCAACACAGCCAAAAATAAATTAATTAATTAAAAAAATAAATAAATAAAATAAAATAGTATAATCAAGGACCTTGCCAGACAATAGAAAGTATAGAAGGATTCCCATTCCAGGACTGAAGCATTCTGACTCATTTTTTTACCCACTGATGGGCAACAGTTTAGAGAACACAGTGTTTGTTTTTTTTTTACTAGAAACTACATTTGTACAGTGAAGTTGGGGGGGAGGGACAAGCATGGACATGCTGAAAAAAATCAGGAGAAAAAGAAGTGAGTCAGGCAACCTCTACATAGTTAAATGTGTGTTGATGTAGAAACCACTCAAATCAAAAGAAAGCATAAAACTGCCCTACATATTTTGCTGGTTTTGATACTTAAGTACCTCATATTACATGTCCTAATTCAAGTCATATGTTAATTAATGTTAACCATTAAAGTTAACCAGGAAGCCTATTTCAAAATTTCTTCAATTTAAAGTAAATACCGTGAAATTTCAGAATTCAATGCTTCGTTAAACCTTTTTTTTTTTTTTTTAAAATAAAGACGTCATCGGAACTTTTCTTTAAAAAGAGACGTCATCAGGGGGGATTCCCTGGTGGCGCAGTGGTTGGGAGTCCGCCTGCCAATGCAAGGGACACGGGTTCGTGCCCCGGTCCGGGAGGATCCCACATGCCGCGGAACGGCTAGGCCCGTGAGCCATGGCCGCTGAGCCTGCGCGTCCGGAGACTGTGCTCTGCAACAGGAGAGGCCACAACAGTGAGAGGCCCGCGTATAACAAAAATATGTCACTACTAGGAACTGAACTCAGGAGATGTACCGTTCTAAATTAATGCTATTTCTAAAGCTTTGACTACTATCCTTTGAACAATAGAAAACCAGGGTCAAGAATCTTAATTGTAGAAGAAAAAGTCTTATATAAACTCGTCAACAATAAAAGACTGGATCATTTTGATATGGCTATCTTAAGAAGGTATTAGAAATAGTACTTTAAGAACCTGTATCAACAGTGGAAACTGAAGACTATGTTTCTAGTTGTGGATAGGGTGATTCCATTATTAATACTGTCTCTAAGCCACATTTTAAACTAATAATTATCACAATCCTCAGTGAGATAGAAAGGATTCTTAATTCTGCTGCTGGAAAGAATTATGGTTAAAAAAAAAGCATAAGGATTTAAATATGAGTATGAGTTCATACCACTTCAGAGGGTCTTAAAAATGGTTTCATTTCACTCTATAGAACTATACTTATATTTAAATGGAAATAAAGGCATTAATTAACATTCTTCCTTCCCATCTTTGCTTGGCTAGCTTGGACTCATCCTTTAAATCCCTGTTTTAAACAATCTCTTTAGAAAGACTTCTTCTTTAAATGATCTAAAATCAGGACAAGAGTCCTTACTGCCTGCTCCAAAAGAGAGTATAGTGTACTCTTCCTGTCACTCTAGGTTATACACTTTGTGGGGTTTTGTTGTTGTTGTTATTTAATTTCCCCCCCCAGAACTGAAGCTCCATAAGGGTAAGGACTACCTGCCACTTGAAAATTGTGTCAGTGTTTAACACCAACCTATGATAAGTAATAAAAGATTCGTGCAACAAAAGAACTACAATTTTTAAACCTTTCCATCCAAGGGACTGTACCAATTTCCTATCTTTAAAACAGCTCTTCCATGACATTCAGTGACTAGGATTCTAACCAACTAATAGTCAACTGAGAATTACTTTTAATTATCCAGGCTACACATGATGGAGAAGACTAGATTTAACAAAGCTTTAATGCTTTAATGCTAGGAACACAAACATGAAAGCATGGTAAATTGACTACAGGGTGTTGTGCATTTAGACCATGGAGAGTCTTACTGGTTTTGTTCTTTTTTCCACACTGAACTAAAAAAAATTATTTTTTTTCTCTAAAAAAGCCAGTTCAAGATTAGGTTCTCATAACTACAACATAATTACAGAGCTGTTTTACTGTTTGTCTTCTAGCTTATCTGGGTACACATAAAACTAAAACAGAATATAAAGTAACTATTGTGGCAAACAGAAGATGTGATTTGGGAGATAAGCACTATTTTATGTGTGACTAATCCTAAATCAGTACATTATTACCCAAATTAATATAACTAGCTATCACCTGTTAGTGATTACTTGTAATGCAATATTGTGAGAAATGACAAGATCTGTGAAACAATGTGTTAAAATAGTCAAATATGGAATAAAGTCTGCAAAAGCAAAAGGTCTTGTTTCATTCATTATAGATCTATCATTTGGCCTAAAGAAAAAGAAATTATTTTTCATCTAAAATAAGCAACACCGTGAGCATGCATCTACTTAAATGGAAGCCTGTTTATGACTCAATTCACTACATTCCTAACAGTAGTGGCTACATTTCAAGAATGGACCCAGCCATCTAATAATGATTTCCTGTAAGTGTTTCTCATATTGTTGATCATGACTCATTAATGGGATCACAAACAGCATTTGTAAGAAAGGAAATGAAATAGGATATAAAATATCAGAGTGCAACACATGTAGCAAGGGATAGAATTGTTTCCTGAAATTTTGACTCAGTTTGTGTGTGGGTGACAATATACTGCTAAGTATGGGCTGCAAAAAATAAAATGCGTGAACACTATTCCTGGAGTATATGCCCCCAATTACTTCTTCCCCCCAAACACTGCAAAAGTAGAAACTCCATCAAAATTACTCACAAAAAAGAAAAGTGACCTTAAACTTGGTATGTTATAATTGTTTAAACTTGATATCACAAACTCTAAAATCAAAGTTTAAATCCAGGTTCCACTACTTCTAGTGAACGTGGGCTTATTTAAGCAGTATGTGCTCCACTTGGGTCACCTATAAAATGAAGATAAAAATGTTTTCCAAGTTGTGGTAAAAATAAATAATGTATTTAGTAAGTTTAACATATGCTTTACCATTAACAGAAAAAACTGAAGGAGAAACTTAGCAGAAGCAATCTTCAGGGTATTACCTCTGATGTTTGTGTGTGTGTGCGTGGTGCTTTTTCATTGTATATATTTCTATACTACATTAATTTTACAATGTACATACAACATATACATTTTTAATGTAGCGTTTCTAATGTATATAACATTACCTTTATTTTTTTTAATTTATAAAATTATTTATTTATTGGCTGAGTTTGGTCTTTGTTGCTGTGCGCGGGCTTTCTCTATTTGCAGAGAGAGGGCGCTACTCTTTGTTGCGGCGCGCGGGCTTCTCACTGCGGTGGCTTCTCTTGTTGAGGAGCACGGGCTCTAGGCGTGCGGGCTCAGTAGTTGTGGCCCGCAGGCTCTAGAGGGCAGTCGCATGGGCTTAGTTGCTCCACAGCTTGTGGAATCTTCCCAGACCAGGGCTCAAACCCGTGTCCCCTGCATTGGCAGGCAGATTCTTAACCACTGTGCCACCAGGGAAGCCCTACCTTTATTTTTAAAAATACCAATGGTAGGTATCTAGGCAGTGAGATTATGGTCCTTTTTGTTTTATATTTCTCTGTATTTTATAAAAATATGTTATGTGTTTTTAAAAGAAAATAGTCAACTACTTGCTCAAAAAAAAAAAAAAAGACAAAAGTGTGTAGTGCTCCAGTGTTTAGGAATTAGCATTCTGGGGGGAGAACTTATGCGCCAGATGCTTCTCACTAAATCCTCACACAACCTCAGTATATCACTTTTGCCCAAGAGAAAACGGAGGCAATTGAGATAAGGTAAATTGTCTGTTACAAAACTAACAAACAGCAGTGTCCATAACTTCAAAGCCTATATTTCTTCCGCCATCACATAATGCATCCAAATAGTCTTCTCCAGTTGTTTCATACAGGCACCTTTCGATCTACCCAACTGGACTGTAAACTCCTTGCAAAAGGGGGGAAAGTTTCACTAACTTCATTTATGTCTCTCATTGGCCCACTAAGACTACGATAGCTACTTCTACACTTGTCGAGTTACATTAAACTTCTTTTGGTCTATACTGTCCTCCTGGGACCTACTCTTGCAAAAACGAAATAAACTAGCAAACAAACGACAAAACTACTCTAAGACTGTTCAGATCTAACTTTATTCCTGCACACTCGTAACTGAAAAAGTTTAAGTATACCCATATCCTGAGTACCAGTAAAGGAGTTTGGGGATGAGTACAAGGATCACTGTGCAAACACTAAAAAGAATGGATTCACACGTTCCCCTACCACGCCCCCCGTCACCCAGGCACCACCTAAAGAAAGGAACCTCAAGTCTTCCCGAGAAGTGTTGAAGAACCATAACCACGCCCCCATTGTTCCATCATAATAACTTGTTTTCTTTCCCGACCCGGACCCCCGTCCCCAACACCAAAACCCTTAATAAGCAATTCAAAGTCTCTGACCTGCAGCGAAGTGCAGGGGAGAAGACTTCCGGCCGGCCATGTCCTTAGCATTCACGTTTGCCGCGTCCACCAGCCTCTTTACCCGGGACACGTCCCCATTGCGACAGGCCTCCAACAGTTCCCGGAGGGCCCCGCTCACTGCTGGGACCCCTGGCCCAGGTCCTGCTGCCCCAGGTCCCAATGTTGCTGTGGTGCTAACTCCGGCCGCCTCGGGGCTCTCCGACAAGCTCGATCCGGGGGAGGATGGAGAGGAAGATGAGGAAGAAGTCGGGGAAGAAGAGGACGACGGTGAATTGTTACTGCCACCGCCGGCTGGGCTGGGAGCGACCCCGACGGCAGATGAGGCAGGAAGAGCCGGGACCACGGGAGCGGCGGCGACGGTACAGACTGTGCTCGTGGTACTGCAACAGCTGGTACTGTCAACCGGGTCCGGGGATCGGGGCCTGTCGGGCGGATCCCGACTGCCATCCCCCTCCGGCAGCGCTAGGCCGTGCCGCGGGGAGGCGAAGGGGGCCAGGCCACCCACCGTAGGGGAGGCTGGGGTGGTCCCCGGGGCCAGGCCGGGGCTGAGTGGGGGGGGAGGTGGCGGCGGCGGCGCCGAAGCCCCTGGGGCGGGCTGGAGCTGTTGTTGATGATGGTGGTGATGATGCTGAGAGCGACGCGACGCCGCCATCTTCGGACTCCCCCAGCACTGTCACTGCGGCAACGGCCCCACCGCCCGCCCTCATTTCCGACTGCTGGACCAATTAGCACCCAGCGCACAGGAAATGATGCTGGGAGCGGTGGGCGGGGTCAGAGAGTGGGCGGGAAGTATTGGGAGCTCCGAGAACCGCCGCGGAAGGGGGCGTCGCCCTGTAGCTGAGGGGCGGGCTTTGTGACTCCTTGGCGGGCTGGCCGGGGAGATTTGAAAGCTGGAGCCAGCCTAGGCTTAAACGGGAAGCTTTTCCTGCCTTTCTCACTTTTCAGCCTGCTTACCTTGCCCTGTTCCGTTCAGTTGCCAGGTCTTCTTCAGTCTTCCTTTTCTTGCTCCAGAGCCTGCTATTGAGGTGGAACTCTGTGCAAGGTATGTGTCGTTTATCAAATATCAAGTGCCCTTGTCTGAAAAATGGACTAGTATCTACCTCACAGAATTGTTAACGGGATTAAATGAGCTAACATATACAGAGTGCTCCGTACGTTAATAAAACACAACTATAATTAGCCCATTGGTAAATTTTATTTGAAATGCAGACTTTTCCCCCTCCCCGTGCCCCCCAGTTAATCCCTTGGTCTCTCTATCCCTTCTCTATGAGAGTTCTCACTTTATGTATTGTACTTCGTTAATATCCCATTTTAAAATAGTGGTTCGGATTGCCAGGATTGAAATTCAAGCTCTGTCTTGAACGAGCTGTGTAAATTTGGACAAGCTATTTAACCCCTCTGTGTCTCAGGTTCCCCTCTGCAAAATGGAATTAATAGTTCAATAAATGTTAACTATTAAAATTGTGGTTTTTTCTATTCTATTATCTCTGCACTTTTATTTCTCACCTTAAGCTTGACCCAAATAATTACGAATATGTTCCTTTCTTTTGAATTCTTTTTAGCTGACCTTCTCATGTCTGTTCCTCTCATCCCTCCTCTCTCCCCCTCCCAAACTAAGATAAAAACCTGACTGCTCTCCATCCATCACTCACCTTCAGAAGCCATTCTTCAGCAATTACTTTATCTCTTTTTCCTCTGCCTATACCTACTTTTTTTGTCTACCATCAAAAGAAATGTACCAATGAATGGGATAATCTCAGTAAGGTCTGCATTTCCTGCCTCCTGTTTAATAGTAAACTAGGCATTTTGGAAATTTAGACAAACAGCATTATTCCAAGAGAGTGGACACAAATGGAGCTTCTGTGTCTTAAGAAAAACCCAAGATTTAGATGGGTCAAGTAGAAATTTTGCTTCACAAAATACCAAACTATGTGATAAATTTTTCTTTCACATGTTCATTATGAAATATAAGTGTGATGCTAATATTCCCATCCACATAAATAGGTAAGTTTCTTTAGGACTACCATCTAAATACAACAAGGTCAGGAACATAATATTATGAGTGACGTTTATTGTCATCTAGTCTGGGGTTGCAGATTATAACTCTAACATTATCCATGTGTTTTATAAATTTGTGCTATTGTTCACATATTGACAAATGTGTGGCTGGATAGGAAGACTCCATTGGTGTAACTAAAATCTGTCCACAACACACATTCTCCTGGTTTTGAATCATAATGCACAGCAGAGGGTGGCATTGAGGAGTGGGGGTGAATTAACATGATGCATTAGATGCCCATAACTCACCTTGTGCCCCCTTGACTATGACATTCTCCCTGAATGGGAAACATAGGAATTATCTCACTGGGTACCCTGATGGCCAGTTACTCATAGATCACAAGAAGTAGTAATGTTCACCCGAATTCAAAATGCATCTAGCATGTCTGTTTATCAGTACAAAATAAATTTTAAAGTTTCTGCTGGTTGAGATAAAAAGGCTGAATTGCCTGAAACTATTCTACTGGTAAACTGTGTCTGAAAATGTGTTCAATCAATTGGAAATTGCTTTTTTCCCCTCCGCTGGAAAGTAGTAAAAGTACTTAACATTAAGTATTTATAAGGTTTGGGTTTATATGGACTAACGTTGAGCTCTAAACATGAAAAAGCAGATACCATTACCCGATCTTTTATAGCTAAACAATTCCATGAGGGATGCACTGTACCCTCGTGAAAAGAGCAAAGCTTATAGTAAAACAAACCTGGGATTGAATCACATCTCTAATGATTACTAGTTGGCTAGTCTTGGTAGATATGCTTCAGCTCTGTCATTCTAAAATTCTGATTTTATTGTAGCATTGTCGTGAGGATTAAAAGTCCTGGGTGTTTTGTAAGCACACCTTGATTGTTAGTTTCATGCTCTAACGTGTCATACATAAAGTGTTAATAGCCACTATGGGTAGCTGTCTCCTCACAACTTCCTTTACGACAAAGATAATGACTAGAAATAAATAGCCACTATTTTACATGTAACATGAATCTTAGGCAGAGAAAAATCAGGTTGAATTGTTTCTTCATCTGAAAATTCAAGATTTCATACGGGCCCTGACTGTTTCCAATAATTGTTGCAGATCAAATTTGTGTAGCATCTTACCATTTTCAAAAATGTTTTCAGAAAAATCATGTCCAAGTGGTATAAAAATGTGAGCACATAGCACTCTCTTAAGCCACATGTTGTTGATACAAAGGAAAGAGCCACCAACTCAAAGGTCACTCACCTTCTGGACCGTGTTGTGATGTTTGTTTTTCCCCCAAAGGACACACTTTGTAAATTACACAACGTGAACTTGTGCAGTCTCCATATTTCAATTAGACTTGGTGTGTTTATTCCATTCATATGCTTCCCAGTAATCTGCTCCACATTCATGTTCACTGGTAGTGGCTCCAATCTACTAAGTCCACTTATTGTTTGATGCTCTGTGCAATGCCTCTTCTGCAACCACAGCCCAAGCTAAAGCTATAGTTTGGCGGAGGCAGTGCCATTTCCTCACCTGGGCCTTAGAAAAAGATAATGTTATCCTTATGTCATTTAATGCCCATGGTGCCAAAGGGCCAGATATCTCTATGAAGATATTACTACTAAGCTAAGAGAATTTTTAGCTGAAGTTTCATCCAGAAACCCGGGAGAATCTTTTTTTGTAAAGCTATAGGTGGGCAATAATTCCAACAGCTGCAATCATGCCAACCACATTGTATCAGAGAAAATTTTATTTAAAAAGCAAAGCAACTATTACAAGGCAGGAAAATTACAGTAATTTAAAGATCCCCTATATATTAGTTTATTAGCATCCCCCCGCTTGGAAATTTTCAGTAGCTTTATATCTTTTACACAGCAGGGTCCTCTGCATGTTGCTCACAAGACATCCGTAGTCTGCCCTTTTGATAACTTGGCTTTTCTCCGAGTATGGTCTGTACACTTGGGAGGAGTATTGAGTTGAGCCAGGAGTGTTAGTTCCAGGCAGAGAGGCAACATAAATATAAGACAGTAGTTAAGAATGTGGATTCTGCATTTAGACTGCTTGGATATGAATCCTAGCTTTGTCACTGGCTAGTTGTGTGTGATTAAAGGATGGCCCACCCTATGTTCTAACAGGGATAAATAAAAACCTACTTGCTGTACTTTAAAAATGGTAAACTAGCTTTCCCACCCAAAGCATTTCTTGTAAACATTTTTTCCACAAGTAATTAAAATCGTACATATATACCTCATTAAGGGTTAGCATGTGGCTTCCTCACTCAAAAAAGATAAATACTTGGTCATAAACAAATTTAGAAAAGTTCCCAAGTTCATAAACATGTTTAGAAAAGTTCCTGAAAGTTCTGGAATATATTGATGAGGAATGATATAACTAGCCAATAATGCATATCTAATGATGTAATATGAAATGATGGCTTACGAAACTTTGCATGTAGCCAATCAGAATAGGGCTGATGCCGCTGCTAACCAATAGATTGTGAGGCACACCTGGAGGGCTCAGCCTCCCCAGTCAGAACACAGGGCCAGCCAGCCAAGCCTTGTTGAGTGTTGATTCCTGCGACTGTCAGGGGTTGCAGGCTCCCACATAATGATGGTGAGCCGTCTCCTACCTCCAGTGGAGATTGGAGCAAAGAACTCTGGGAGCAGAGATCACCAGACCTACTGGCTGGAAATAAGTGGCAGCCGAGGGAGCAAGAGGCACTAGTCCATCCCAGAACAGGATTCCACCCGCTCCTCCAGGCGCTGACTCCTCTTGCCTGCTGGCATTGTTTGGCTTGTTGAAGGAAATAAATGAGTGAAACCTGTTTGAGTTAAATGGTGTGTGTGTGTGTGTGTGTGCAGTTTCTCTTGTTGCGCATTCCTTCATATCGTCTTTGTTTTGAAGATGTTGCTCAAAATAAAACATTGAATAATCCAGAAGTTATTCAACCTCTGTAAACCCATCTGCAAGGTGGGGATATTAAGAGTTGTGAGAAATAAATGAGTTAATATATGCCACGTGCTTAGAACAGCTTCTGGCACATGCTAAATGCTATGTAAATGTCAACCGTTATTATCAAAAACTGGAGAAGGCCTCTGGTATGGGACATTAAAGGCTACCTGGGAGACTGCACTGGTTTTGCCTGTCTAATAACAAACAGGTTCCTTTTCACCCAATAATGTTGATATGCAGCCTCTCGTACATACTTCTTTTTTCACAGTGTCTTAAAGGAAGGTCTAATAATCTTGGGAACCGGAAGGGGAAAGGCAGCTATTCCCTCCTGGCTGTAGTCGTGATGTGTGTCCTGGGTGCAGTGGGGGGTGGAGACTCTGCAAAGAAGGGATGCTCAGCCTGGAACTTCATGCATCTCTCCCTCAAAACATTCTGTCCACAGTACTGAGAAACGACAGTGGCTATAGTGTGGGAGTCCACCATAGCCCCCTCAAGGGAAACCAACACAGCCATGGTTCCTGAGGTCAGTGACACATGGATGTCTGCAGAAATCTCCCACGGAAGTTGAGCTTACCACCATAAGTCACCAAATACATGAGAGGGGCCTACAGCATGAGAGAGAAAATGCGAACCCAACAAATGAAAGGCCCTGTATCAGAGAAAACGTAATAGAACAATCCAACATTCATTTTTATATCCAAATAATAGTGCCCCAAAGATAGCCATGCCCTAATCCCTGGGATCTGTGAATATGTTACCTTACATGGCAAAGTGGATTCAAGGTTGCAGATAGAATTAAGACTGCTAATCAGCTGACCTTAAAATAGGGAGATTTTCTGAAAAGACAATCTAAGGAATGGGAGAAAATATTTGCAGAGGATGCGACTGACAAGGGATTAATTTCCAAAATATATGAACAGCTTATAAAGCTCAATATAAAAAAAAAAAACCCAATCAAAAAATGGGCAGATGTAAATAGACATTTCTCCAAAGAATACGTATAGATGGGCAACAGGCACATGGAAAGATGCTCAACATTGCTAATTATTAGAGAAATGCAAATCAAAACTACAATGAGGTATCACCTCACACTGCTCAGAATGGCCATCATCAAAAAGTCTACAAATTATAAGTGCTGGCGAGGGTGTAGGGAAAAGGGAACCCTCCTTCATTATTGGTGGGAATGTAAACTGGTGCAGCCACTATGGAGAACAGTATGGAGGTTCCTTAAAAAACTAAAAATGGATTTACCATATGATCCAGCAATCCCACTCCTGCACATATATCCAGGAAAGATGAAAACTCTAATTCAGAAAGATACATGCACCCGAATGTTCATAGCAGCACCATTTACAATAGCCAAGACATGGAAGCAACCTAAATGTCCATTGACAGAGGAGTGGATAAAGAAGATGTGGTACATATATCTAATGGAATATTACTCAGCCATAAAAAAGAAATAATGCCATTTGCAGCAACATGGATGGACCTAGAGATTATCATACTAAGTGAAGTAAGTCAGACAAAGACCAATATCATATGATATCACTTATATGTGGAATCTAAAAAAGTGATACAAATGAATTTATTTACAAAACAGAAATAGACTCACAGACATAGAAAAGAAGCTTATGGTTACCAAAGGGGAAAAGGGGGAGGGAAAAATTAGAAGTTTGGGATTAACAGTTACACACTACTATATATAAAATAGATAAATAGGGCTTCCCTGGTGGCGCAGTGGTTGAGAGTCCGCCTGCCGATGCAGGGGACACGGATTCGTGCCCCAGTCTAGGAAGATCCCACATGCCGTGGAGCGGCTGGGCCCGTGAGCCATGGCCGCTGAGCCTGCGCGTCCGGAGCCTGTGCTCCGCAACGGGAGAGGCCACAACAGTGAGAGGCCAGCGTACCGCAAAAGAAAAAAAAAAAAAAAAGATAAGGATTTACTATATAACATAGGGAACTATATTCAATATCTTGTAATAACCTATAATGGAAAATAATCTGAAAAATGTATATGTTATATAACTGAATCATTTTGCTGTACACCTGAAACATCGTAAATCAGCTATATTTTAACAACATTATAAATAAATAGGGAGATTTTCCTGGATTATGTGGACGGCCTAATGTTATCACAGGAGTTCCTAAAAGTGCAAAAGGGTGGCAGAGGAGATTGCAGTGATGCAATGTGAGAAGGACTCAAGCAGCCATTGCTAGCTTTGAAGATGAAGGTAGGGAGCCACAAACCAAGGAATGTGGGCAGCAGCTAGAAGGTGAAGGTGAGGAAACAAATTCTCCCTTAGAGCCTCCAGAAAAGAGTGCAGCCCTTCCAACGCCTTGATTTGAGCCCAGTGAGACCCCTGCCAGATTTATGGCCTGCAGAACTATAAAATAATAAATTGGCGTCATTTTAAGCTACTAATATGTAATAATTTGTTACAGCAGCAATAGAAACTAGAGGGCATTGGAAAATCAGATGGTATGAAGCCCGCTGCCTATTTTTCCACATGACAATAGGCTGAAGTTGCAGAGTTGCTGCTACTTGGTATCGCCAGAGGGCAATTGTTCTCTACCATTCCTTTTGTTGATTTACATCTAGATGACTTTACTCAATAAAGACCTGGCCCCTATAGGCACGGGAGTGTTTTCTAAGTGCCAGGTGCTATACCAGGAAGTGATTACCAAAATGAATTAGACATGGCCCTCAACACTGAGTGTTTATGGTCTAGTGGGGGAGATAACGTCAACACGATGTGAGTGCTCCAAGGCCAGTACATACAGGGTGCTCTGGAAACACAAAGCAGCCTGTAACCCAGCCGTGGGTGAGCACTCAAGGAGGGGATGGTGCCATGTCTCAAATAATAAGATCCTACCTTCAAATAGCAGCAGTATCACTGTCACTCACTACATATCACATGTACATGACCTATAGTGCGTTATGTCTCAAGTGCCTTATCTTCATTAATTCATTTAATCTTCCCAGTAACTCTACTGTTATTAAATGCATTGCACAGATGATAAAAGTGAGGAACTGAAAACTTAGGTTGCTTGCCCGAGGTCACAGGACACTTAATAGTGTGGAGTCACCATTTGAAGCAAGGTGTTTTGGCTCTGGTGCCCGGGCTTTTAACACCTACCCTCTACTACCTTCTATAATAACTCCAGGATTTTTGCTTGGATGCCAGGAGTGAAATTAATGCCTGTGCACACAGTGAGGCCCAAGTCTCTTCTGGAGCTTTATCTTGCCCTGATTTGCAGAGATACTAGTTCTCTTCAAAGGTAAAATAACTCCCTTTAGCCCCAGTGTTTTCACTGGAAAAGCTTCTAATAAATGGCTGTGCTTTAAGGAGGCATAGGAAGTAGCCAGACAGGTAGATGAAGGAAGAACAAGGGAATCCTTGCCCTCTTCTTTTCTCTGTGTGTATGTACTTCCTGGGTAATTCCATCCATACCCACGATGCTAATAACACTCATCAGGTAGTCACTTTTTTTTTTTTTTTTTTTCCTACGGTACGCGGGCCTCTCACTGTTGTGGCCTCTCCCGCTGCGGAGCACAGGCTCCGGACGCGCAGGCTCAGCGGCCATGGCTCACGGGCCCAGCCGCTCCACGGCACACGGGATCCTCCCGGACCGGAGCACGAACCTGCATCGACAGGCCGACTCTCAACCACTGCGCCACCAGGGAAGCCAGGTAGTCACTTTTTATTGAGACATTTAAGGTATGTCAGGTTAGTTTTAGCAATCATTAAGCTCAACCACAATGAATGAAGCAGATTTTATCAGGTTAACCAAATTCTTCAATGTCATCTATCCATCCATTTGGTCATTCATCAAATATTTTTGTGTGCATACCAAGTGCCAGGCACAGTTCTACATTCTGAGAATATAGCAGTGAACAAAACTTCTTGCTCTTGTGAAACTCATATATCCACCCAAGAGACATAGACAATCAGCAAATAGGTAAAACCTATAGCCTGTAGGATGGTGATAAACAATGCTACAGAAAAAAATGAGAGCTGGGGAAAAGGGTGATGGAGGTAAGGGTTGTAATTTAAAGGAGCAAGCATGGGTATATCTGGGGGAAGTGCGTTCCAGGGGAAGGCAACAAAAAATACAAAGGCCCTGGGACAGGAGATAGTTGGCTTATTCAAGGAACACCAAGGAAGTTCATGTAGCTGGAGCAGAACGAATGAGGAGGTGAAAAGAAATAGAGTCAAAGAATAACAGACGATCAGATTGTATTATAAAGTCATAGCAGAGCTGTATTGTACGTGAGATGTTGGCCACTGAAGGGTTTTGAGCAGAAGAATGGCATTATCTGACCTCTATTTCTAAAAGCTTACTCTAACTGATGTATTGAAGACAGATTATAGGGTGGAAGAGGCCATTAAAATGTAAGAGATGATGGTGACAAGAAAAGAAGTAAGAATGACTCCAAGGGTTTACCTGAGCATCTGGGAAAAAAAAAAAGTTGCCATTTATTACCTGGGGAACAGTTAAGGGAGAAGATGAGTTTGTTTCTGGACTTGTTAAGTTTAAACTTGTTATTAGGCATTCAAGTGTAGATAGTTGGGTATATGAGTCTGGAGTTCAGAGGAGAAGTCAGAATGAAGATATAAACAAGTGAGTCATCAGCATATAGACAATTTCTAAAACCATAAAACTAGATGAGATCACCAAATGAGTCACTATAGCTAGAGAAGAAGTCCAGGGACCGAGCCTTGAGGCATTCCAATTCCACTGCTGAGAGAAGCAGGCAACGGAATAAACCTAGTAGAATGCGATATTCTGGACACCAATGAAGGAAGTGATTCAAGGAGGAGAATAGTAGATCAAATTAGAGACCTCAGTTCTTCACCCCTTCCTGTGTCCATACTATTTGCCCTATGACTTTGTAAATACTCCCCTTAAAGATAGAGCATATTCACCAGCCCTTTGATTTGGGGCTCAAAGACATGATTTTTTTGGCCAACAGAATGATGGTGGAGGTGCCCATGCCAGTTCTGAGTCTGGACCTTAGAGGCATCCTGTGTTTGCACTTGCCCTCTTGCAGTCTATCATCAACAGGAGAGAAACGACCTAGTTAACACGCTGGTCCAAGAAAGATTAGAAACTTACGGAACAGATCAGAACCCATCCTGCCACTTGGAGCCCACCCAGCCCAGTTGAGCCAAGCCTACATCAAAAAACCCCTCATGTGACCCACAGATGAATAAGCAAAAATGTCTTAACCTACTGAGTTTTGGGGTGGTTTTTTACAGAGCACTTTTAGAGCAATAGTTGACTGATAACAAGGAAAACAAGGAGATCATAAACTGTCAAATACGACGGATAGGACAAGTAAAATCAGGACTGAGAACTGACCATGAGATTTAACTACGTGGAAGTTACTGGCAACCCTGAAGAGCTGTTTTGTTGAAGCGTTGAGGTGATAGCTTGAATGGAGTAGGTTCAATAGCATGTGGGAAAAGAGGGATTGAAGAAAAATAGTAAAGGCAAATTTTAAAATAAACTTTAGTGCAAAGGGAAGGAGAGAAATAAAGTAGCAACTGGAGGGAGGAGTGATGTCAAGAGAGGGCTTTTTTTAATACAAAAAAAGAATGTATATATGTGTATAACTGAGTCACTTTGCTGTACACAGAGACTGGCACAACATTGCAGATCAACTATACTTCAGTTAAAAAATTAATAATAAAAAAGAAAGGGCCTTTGTTTATAGATGTACTTTTATTTTCATATTTGTTTTCTATTTTATCATGTTTTTATTAATGAATAAATACTATTTATATCATTTTATAGAATAAGTTTGCAGATGTTTTCAGATATTCCATTAAAGTAGTTAAAATATCATTGTGACTTATTCTACCCAATTTCAAACATTTAGAATATCATATTTGCCAATATCCTCTTTTTTAATAATAGCTCTATTGAGATACACTTCACATACATTCAATTCACCCATTTAAAGTGTACACACCGGGACTTCCCTGGTGGCACAGTGGTTAAGAATCCACCTGCCAATGCAGGGGACATGGGTTCGATCCCTGGTCCGGGAAGATCTCACATGCCGCAGAGCAACTAAACCCGTGCACCACAACTACTGAACCCACATGCCACAGCTACTGAAGCCTGCACGCCTCGAGCCCATGCTCCACAACAAGAGAAGCCACTGCACCATAACGAAGAGTAGCCCCCGCTCACTGCAACTAGAGAAGGCCCACCTGCAGCAACGAAGACCCAGCGCAGCCAAAAATAAATTAAATAAATAAGTAAATAAAAATACTGACAGAATTAAAAAAAAAAGTGTACATACCAATGGTTTTTAGTATATTCAGAGTTGTGTAACCATTGCCACAATCCCTTTTAGAACATTTCCAGCAACCCAAAAAGAAACCTCATACCCATTATCAGTCACTTAAAAGGGAAGTTTTTAAGATGGAAAAAATAAAAGCATATTTTCATGCCGATAAGAAGAATCTAGTACAGAGGGGGTAATTCATGATGCAGTAGATAGAGCGGAGAATTTCTGGGGCAATATGTCTTCAAGTAGGTAAAAGGGATCAAATCTAGAGGACAATAACTTACAGCTCATCCTTAGTATCACAAAAAGGCAGAGTGTATGGGCACAGAAGCAATACATGGCTATACATGGTGGGAGATTGAGAAAGACTCTTGACCGCTTCTTCTTTCTTAGTGAAATAGAAAACAGAGAAGAAAGACTGTCTTTGTTTCTCCTTGCATCTCACTGGCCCCAGTTGGGTCACATGCCCATTTCTAAATTAATCCCTGTTGCCAGGAGAAATCCGTGCATTGATTGACTTGGGCTTGTGCTCCTGAACCAACCAACTCTAAGGAAGTTGGGCTTGAGCTAATCATGACCCCCTCCGGGGATCAGTTCACCAAATGGCATGGCTCATGTTGAATGGGAGAAGGTGGAATGGACACTGTGGAGTCACAAAAATGTCCTCTTCACTTTTCACAATCACAATTCACAGCACAGGCTGACCTCAAAGCCCTAGGCAGAGTGTACTAGTTTCCTTCGGCTGCTGTCATAAATTTCCACAAACCTAGTGGCTTAAAACAACATAAATTTATTCTCTTACGGTTCTGGGGTGAGACATTTGCAATCCGTGGCACTGGGCTAAAGTGAAGGAGTCAACAATGCTGGTTTCTTCTGGGGACTCTGAGGACACAATGTTTATTTGAGTTTTTCAGCTTCTAGTAGCTGCCAATATTCTTTGAGAGACAGAAGGTGACGTCATGGTGGAAGCAGAAATTGGAGTGATGTGCTTTGGAGGTGAGGGGGTCACAAGTCAGTTTCGCTACGACTCCTCTTGCTTCACTCTTAGAAAGACCATTGTGATTACATCAGACCCACCCAGATAATCCAGGATAATCTCCCCATCACAAAATCCCTAATTTAATCATATATACAAAGTCTCTTTTGCCATATAAGGTCACATTCATGGGTTCTGGATTTAGGATGTGGGAATATCTGAGGAGCCATTATTCAGCCTACTACAATGAGAATGCCAAAGAGCCCCTCATCTGAAGAAGAGAGAGAGGCTGCCCTAAGGGGCAGATTTGGGTTAATTTACCACATGGAAGGAGCAGGAGAAGACAAAGCATCATATTATTCAGAGAACTGCGATGGGGTTAACACTGTCCTTCCTCAGGGGCATGTCAACTTCCTAGCTTCCTATGATAATTTTGTCCACAGAGATCTAGATTGCCTTTCTTTTCCGTGAGACATCACACTGGCCTATCACATTGAGGATAGTATTCTGATTGGACCTAGTGAGCAGGAGTTTGTAATGACTGTGGGCTTATTATTAAGACATTTGCCTGTCAGAGGATGGGAAATAAATCCGAAATTCAGGGGTCTTCTGCCTCTGAAGGGGCATGACAAGATATCCCTCCTAAGGTGAAGGATAAGTTGTTGCATCTGGCCCTCCTACAATCAGAAAAGAGGCACGACGCCTAGGAGATCTCTTTGGATTTTGGAGGAGACATATTCCTCAGAGCGTATGACTCCAGCCTATTTACTGAGTGACCCCCAAAGCTGCTGGTTTGGTCCAAAACAAGAGGACGCTCTACAACAAGTCCATGATGATGTGCAAACTGCTCTGCCACACAAGCCAGCGGATCTAATGGTGCTTGAAGTGGCAGTGGCAGATAAGGACACTGATTGGAACCTTTGGCAGCCTCTATATGTGAATCCCAGCACAAACCCTTAGGATTTTGGAGCAAAGTCCTGCCATTCTTTGTGGATAATTATTCTCCTTTTGAGAGACTGGCTTGCTCCTGGGTCTTAGAGAGACTGGCTGCTTATGCATGGCTCACCAATTTACCATGTGACCTGAACTGCCCATCGTGAACTGAATGTTGTCTGACGCACAGAGCCATAAAGCTGGGCCTGCACAGCACACTCCGTAATCGAATGGAGCTAGTATATAGGAGATCGGGCTTGAGCAGGCCCTGAAGGCACAAGTAAGTTACACGAGGAATTGGCCCAAGTGCCCATGGCTGCCACTCTTACATTATTTTCTCCCAGCCCGCATCTATGGCCTTGTGGGGAGCTCCCTAATGAAGAGAAAACGTGTGCCTGATTTACAGATGGTCCTGCACAATATTCAGGCACCACAATATGTAAGGGCACTGCAACCCCTTTCTTAGTGGTAAAGGGAAATCCTTCTGTTAACTAAAACTTTGAGGAGTGCACCTGCTTGGCCATTTTGCTTGGAAAAAGAAATGGCCAGATGTGCAATTACATACCAATTCATGGACTGTGGCCAGTGGTTTGACTGGATAGGTAGGAACTTGGAAGGAGTATGATTGGAAAATTAGTGACAAAGAAGTCTTGAGAAGAGGTAGGTACAGATAGACCTCTCTAAGTGGGTAAAAAACATGAAGATATTTGTGTCCCATGTCAATACTCACCAACTGGTGGGATTTTAATAATCACGAGGATGGGATGACACGTTCCATGGATACCAGTCAGCCTTTTCCCCAGCCCCTCTTGTCATCATCCAATGGACCATGAACAAAGTGGCCATGATGGTAGCGATGGAGGTTATGCCTGGGCTCAGCAGCATAGACTTCCACTCTCCAGTGCTGACCTGGCTATATTCACTGCTGAGGGCCCAGTCTGTCAACAGCAGACACCAAAACCAAGTCCCCAATGTGGCACCAACCTGACGTGATCAGCCAGCTACCTGGTGGCAGGTTGATTACACTGGATCACTTCCATCAGGAAATGGGCAATGTTTTGTTCCTACTGGAACAGATACACTAGATATGAATTTGCCTTTCCTGCATGCAATGCTTCTGCCAAAACTGCCGTCTGTGGACTTACAGACTGCCTTATCCACTGTCATAGTATAAGCATTGCTTCTGATCAGGGAGCTCATTTCACACTAAATGAAGTGTGGTAATAGGCCCACGCTCATGGAATTCACTGGTCTTACCAGGTTTCCCATCGACCTAAAACAGGTGGCTTGGTAGAACTGTGGAATGGCCTTCTGAAGAGAGTCAGATATAAGCGCAAGTTAGGTGGCAATACTTGCAGTGTTGGGCAGTGTTCTCTGGGAGGATGTTTATGCTCTAATTCATCATCCAATATATGGTGCTGTTTCTCCGATAGTCAGGATTCATGAATCCAGGAACCAAGGGCTGACTGAATCACTTTCCTATACACCTGAAACTAACACAACATTGTTAATCAACTATACTCCAATATAAAATAATTTTCAAAAAAAGCAGTAGTAGGGCTGCAATGATTGTTTTTGACTGACATCTATCTGACAAGTTGTTGGCTGGGCCATATAGATTGTTAAGTATTTTGAATATCACCCCTGCATATGGGTCCTCACACGCATTGGGTTGCACATATGTACAACTCTACTATGTTGAAAGCTTCATGGAATCACACCTTCAATAATAGTAGTTCTGTTATTTTGTACAAAACTGAAAATCTCACAGATATCCAACAAATACCAATCAGCCAGTTAGGTGCACTGTGTATTCATGAAATACCATCATTGATTACCAAGATCTTGTTATAAATGGTGAGTGGTATTATTGGCATTAAAATCATTGAAGAAGCTGCCCCCGGGCTTCCAGGGTCCCTGTGCTTCTAGAGGGAGATAGAATGCAGCATAGTTGGTTTCACTCTGTGAGCAGGGTGCCCAGAATCATATCACAATCTCCCTTGGGAGAGCTCCATGCCAACCCAAGGGCACCCGAGGAGAAGTTCTTACGAACACCAGTGATCTGTATCTTGATCAAGTGTCATCTCAGCACCTAACCTGGACAGAACATTTGAACATAGGTTGGCAGTTACAGCACTGCCATTTGGATTTATATCTCAAGCGCACATACACTTCATAAAGGGATCTATTCTATTATCACAAAGGTTTTTCTTGGATTCCATTTCTAGTTTTTTAGAAAAAAAGCAGAGAAAGAAAATGGATAAAATGTGACTAATGTGGGTAATTATCTTTACAATTCTCTCCAATACAGTACTCTCAAGTTCTTTTTATCGTTTTTCTTTCGGCCCTCTGAGAAACAAATCTCTCTGGCAATTTGAACTTATTGAAAATCTTTAGATGTCAGCCAACCCTTTCTAAAGAGCGAGAGAATCCTTACAGCTTTTCTCAAGCAAAATAAGAGGTGCTCAACTTTAATTATACAAAGCTTTTATTGATTTGACTGACAATATCTTAAGCCTTGATTAACATTGGAAACTCATAATCATCACTATTCAGACTTGGAGAAGTGGAGGAGACCCAAAGAGGTCAGCTACCAAGGGTGGTCATCATTAGGGGAGGGGGAGGTGCTCCAAAGTGACAGAGACATGGATTAAGATAGGGAACCCAGTGGCTCTTGGTCGCTGTTGAGAATACACAGGGTGCTTATTGGTCATGTGAAATCAAAGCAGATGTAAGTAATGAGAAGGTAAGAGTTTACTAAATGAACTTCTTTCACAGGGTCTACTGCCGTCATATAACAAGAATGATATCAATAGCATCCATTATCAAGTACCTGCTACATTGCTTCTCAAAGTGTTGCTAAGAAACGGAGCCTATGGAGCACCCGTGGAACCCCCTTAGAATCCACTACCCTCAGCTGTCTGGCTTGAAAGTCTGTGTTCTTCTTATTTTATTTCCTATTTTACTTTCCTTGAATGCCTGGCTTCTCCATTGCCAGGGATATTAGGATATTACTGAATCAGCTACACAGACGCTTTCCCACTATGATTTATTACAATCAAGTACCACAGGAAACAAGTGTGTAAGAGGATAGTTGGAAAAAATACCTTTCAGACAACCACATCTCACTATTATTTCCCTTTTGTAACACAGACTTGGCCTTACCCATCTACAACAATAAAATATGGTCACATATTTATACCCATATTTATATCCTTTCACTTGCCAGATGATTAAGAAGTCCAGACTTTCCCTAGGTGTCTCCTCTCCAAATATTCTCTAGAACTCCCAGGGGTGCTTATGACTGTTAATGAGTCAGTTCTTCCTGCCTGCTGCTTCCTGCTGGGAGGGTGAGAACTCAGAAATGTTGTTAAGGTCAGACTTCACTGTCCTTTGATGCTAAGAAGGCCTGGTCTGTTTGTCTTGGATGTCTCCAGCTGTGGCTTTGCACCTTATATAAGTGGAATTGTACAGTCTTTGTCCTTTCATGGCTGGCTTATTTCATTTAGCATAATATGTTCAAGGTTCATGCATGTTGTAGCTTGTATCAGAATTTAATTCCTTTTTTTTTTTTTTGTGGTACGCGGGCCTGTCACTGTTGTGGCCTCTCCCATCCAGAAGCGCAGGCTCAGCGGCCATGGCTCACAGTCCCAGCCGCTCCGCGGCACGTGGGATCTTCCCGGAACGGGGCACGAACCCGTGTCCCCTGCATCGGCAGGCGGACTCTCAACCACTGCGCCACCAGGGAAGCCCAGAATTTAATTTCTTTTTAAGGCTAAGTAATATTCCACTGTAGGTATAGAGCACATTTTATTTATTCATTCATCTGTTGATGGACATTTGGATCATTCCCACCTTTTGGCTACTGTGGATAATGCTGCTATGAACATTGAGGTACAAGTATCTGTTTGAGTTCCTGCTTTCAATTTCTTTGGATATATAACTAGAAGTGGAATTGCTGGATCATTTGGTAATTCTGTTTAACTTTTTGAGGAACTGCCATATCACTTTCCAGAGTGGCTACCCCATTTTATATTCCCACCAGCAACACGCAAGAGTTCCAACTTATCCACATCCTCACCAAATCTTGCTGTTTTCCATTTTGTTTTTTAAAAAATAATTTCCATGTCCATTCTAATGGGTGGGAAGTGGTATTTCACTGTGGTTTTGATTTGCATTTCCCTAATGACTAATCTTCCATGGGTCCCAAGCCTACTTGGTTAGGAATGCCTGTGACATCCACTGGGCACACATTACTCCCAGCAACCTCCATAGACATTTCCTCACTGGGGTCCCTACTTATGACTGGGCCAGCTCTTACAGACATACTTCAGCAAAAACCGTCAGAGAACGCTGAGGAACATACTTTTAACTCACAAGTCCTGGAGGATATACAGCACACCCAAGGGCCACAGTGAGGTCATGGATAGAGAGAGAGAGCTCAGACCTGGGGCTCTGCCTTTATTAGGGTCTGAGAGTGAGGTGTCTAGAGTTTCTTGGGCTCACTCTTTATTGGCTAATTGAAAGGATAAGAGCAGGAATCGTAGCACAAGAAGGGAGAAGTGGGGTCCCCCAAGGGGATAACTCAATCAGTTATCTTGATTACCTTGGGCTTTCCAAAAGGGGACCTTCATGGGTGGGGACAGCCTAGACCCTTATCTGGTTGGTTTGCTAGTTGCTGTGTTATACACCTGGCAATATGTTTATTCAGAATAGTTGTCTTTTGAAATGAATGCCTCGGGAATTGAAAGTCAAACACTTACACTACAGCTAGTGATACTGAGTATCTTTTCATGTGCTTATTGACCATTTGCATATACGTACTGTATATCTATCTACCTATCTATCTGTCTCTCTGTCTATCAGAAATGCCTATTCAAGTCCTTTGCCTATTTTTGAATTGGGTCCTTTGTTTTTGTTGTTGTTGAATAATTTGCATTCTTAACAAATTCCCAGGTAATGATGACCTGAGAATCATACTTTGAGAATTGTTTTAGATTATATATGTCAAGAGATGGAATGCCAGCCTCATTTGTGATACAGAAGACAGATAAAATTTGCTTGGTATATGGTTTTAATCACTTCTTAGGTATCAGCCTTTTGATAATTCATCATCTATGGCTTTCCTGGGATTCTGATATATTACCTTGTTCCCCATGTAGCCACGGTGGATGTCAGGGCAGCCCTGAAATTAAAAAATCCCATTACTATGTCACCCAACACCTTCAACCCGCTAGAGATCGTACCTGGGCGTGTTATAATGTCATGCGAATACGCGTCTTACTAAAGCTGCACCTGAAAGGATGTTACTACTGACCTGAAGATTTAGGAAACTCTTGTTTATACATCATCATGAAGGCTCAAAACTCCTAATAAGTAGGAGTCATTTTATACATGTGGCTTTTTCTTTTTTTTTTTAAAGACTAATTATCTTAAAGAACCCTTGCTTATTAGACTGAGTTAGAGGAATTATCATTGGCCATGTGCATATGTGTAATTACCATGATTTATTTTGTCAAGTACTGAACATAAGTAAATTTCCTACACTTTTATTGAATTTGAGAAGTTAATTAGTATGACTATTAAGCAAAACCCAGAGATCATTATACATGAAATATTTCCTTATAATTCTAATAAATTGATCTCAAAACCTATTAGGCTTGAAATTTCATTCAACTGTCCCTAAATATTTTTCCCTTTAGTTAATGGATCTCTGTACTTATCCTTCTCACTAAAAATATTCTAGATCTGTTTAAAAGATTTATAATAGTTCTTGCTGGACACACATAATTAAGTTTGTTTTCTGTGAAAATCAGTGGAAATGTCCTTTGCAATTAGTGGAAAAGTATAATTTGCCTTATTATCATTACTTAGCATTTTTGTAGCACTTCTTATTCCCCAAGTACTATATAATCACTAGTTCCTCTCGAGCTGTTTTTATGTTATTCATTATAATGTTCTTTTGATACACTATGTGATTTACTTGTGTTACGCCTTTCGATGTAGTTCGAGGGAGAAAGGGAATAAGATGGGCTCTTGTAATACCCTGGGTTGGGGGATCCCCAAGACCACCCCCAGGTTTAATGATTCACTAGGAAGACTCACAGAACTCAATATCTAGTCATACTCACAACTATGACTTATTACAGCAAAAGGATGCAAAGCCAAATCAGCAGAGGAAAAAGGAATATGGGATAAAGTCTGGGGGAAAGCAATCTTCCAAGGGTCCTCTCCCAGTGGAGGTGCACAGGATGTGCTTAATTCCCCCAACAACAAGTTGTGAAGACACTTGCAAGGAGAAAAGGGAACCCTCTTGCACTGTTGGTGGGAATGTAAATTGATACAGCCACTATGGAGAACAGTATGGAGGTTCCTTAAAAAACTAAAAATAGAATTACCATATGATCCAGCAATCCCACTAGTGGGCAAATACCTAGAGAAAACCATAATTCAAAAAGACACCTGGGGCTTCCCTGGTGGCGCAGTGGTTGAGAGTCCGCCTGCCGATGCAGGGGACGTGGGTTCGTGCCCCGGTCCGGGAGGATCCCGCATGCCGCGGAGTGGCTGGGCCCGTGAACCATGGCCGCTGAGCCTGCGCGTCCGGAGCCTGTGCTCCGCAACGGGAGAGGCCACAACAGTGAGAGACCCGCGTACAGAAAAAAAAAAAAAAAAAAAAGACACCTGCACCCCAATGTTCATTGCAGCACTATTTACAATAGCCAGGTCATGGAAGCAACCTAAATGCCCATCAACAGATGAATGGATAAAGAAGATGTGGTACGTATATACAATGGAATATTAAGGAACAAAATTGAGTCATTTGTTGAGACGTGAATGGATCTAGAGACTGTCATACAGAATGAAGTAAGTCAGAAAGAGAGAAACAAATATCATATATTAATGCATGTATGTGGAACCTAGAAAAATGGTACAGATGAACCTGTTTGCAGGGCAGAAGTTGAGACACAGATGTAGAGAACAAACATATGGACACCAAGGGGGGAACACCACGGTGGGGTGGGGATGATGGTGTGCTGAATTGGGTGATTGGGATTGACATGTATACACTGATGTGTATAAAATTGATGACTAATAAGAACCTGCAGTATAAAAAAACAAACAAACAAAAAAAGACACTTGTGAAATGCTGTCTACCAGGGGAGCTCATTAGAGACTCCATGCCCAAGGTTTTTATTGGAAGCTGGTCACAAACGCAGCCTCTGCCTGGCATGTACCATATGTCCAGACTCCCAGAAGGAAAGCAGGTGTTCCGATTGTGATGGCTATCTTCCTGGGTGTCTAGCCTACTGGCCCACCCTGCAGATTTTTGACTTGCCAGCCTTTCCATAATCGTGTGAGCAAATTCCTTAAAATCTCTCTCTCTGTATCTCTGTCTCTATGTATGTATCTATGTATCTATCTATACAGTAACAGGGAAAAAAGCATAGGGAATGCTGTAGCTTGTTTATGGTTTTAAATGTAACAAGAGTGTTCCTCCAGCCCTGTGGACCCCAGAAATACCTCCCCCCCCAGTTTATGAACAAGGTATACATGCACAAAGGTCCATCAAAGAGACCAGAAAACCTTTCCAATCTATCTTAAACCTCAGACTGCGTTACCCCAGTAAAGAAATTAGTGTCAAAAAACACTGATCCACTTTTGTAGTCCTCAGATGTGTGCTGCTTGCAGTTTCTGTCCTGTGATTTTTCAGCAGATAACATAACTTTCTCTTTTAACTTCCCAGGAAATGCCATGCTTGAAAGTGCCTTGAGCTGTGAAGCATGACAAGAACTAGCACCCAAGAACTCGTCAGGATAAAAACGGTCTGACAGCAGCTACTCCAGGGAATCGCCCCTCTCCTGCAAGCCATCAACGTGAAGATGCTCCTGGGATGGAGAAACGGCAACTTACCAGGCATAACCGGTGTTTTCAGAATCTGTACTTGTTTACTCGGTAGGTCCAGATAAAGGGCAGACATGGATGGGCAGGGGGAAAACATACGTTTTACTTCTTCGCCATCTCAGGCTTTCATTTTTTTCCTCGTTATTTTGACAGTGTCTTACCTAGTTTCCCTGGATCTTCTCTCCCCTCCCCATTTTCATTTTATTTCATATCTTGGTATAAGATTTGTTTCTATAAACGTGAATCTAGTCATACTGCGTCACTGAGTCCCGACTCACTCTCTGCATTCCACTGAATAAACTCTCAAGTCCTTGGCATTGCGTTGAGAGAACGTCACAGTGTGGCCTGAATTTATTCTCCCAGCCTCATTTCTAGCCACCTCCCTATCAAGGGTGAGTCAGTCATTCCCCTTTGACCCTTAAATCTAAGAATTTACCAGATTTTAAAGCTCTGTGGTTTTGTAAGATCCACTATCAGTAAGATGCATTTTTTTCAAGGAAACTTTGTATTGAAATATGCAAACAAATAAGTGCACAAACCTTAAGTGTATAGCTTGATTAATTTTCTAAACAAACATATACCATCGTTCAAATGAAGAGACAGACCATCACCAACACCCCTATTAGTCTCTTCAGACCCTCTCCCACTCATTCCCTGCCCACTACCTTCTATCACTTGTGATTCATTTTTCCAGTCTTCAACTCTACGTAAATTATGTTCTCTTTTGTATCTAGCTTCTTTTGTTCAACACAGATTTATGAGGTTTATCTGTGTTAGCATATGTAACAATAGCTGGTTTATTCTCATTGTTGTACTGTGTTCTGATTTATCCATTTTGTTTTGATGGACATGAGGTTGTTTTCATTTGGGGGCTATTAGGAATAGCGCTAATCTCGATATTCTTGTATATGTGTTTTGGTAGCTGCTTGTGTGTATTACAGTTGGATGTGAACCTTGGAGTAGGATTACTGGGCCATGGGGTATGTATATCCTTAGCTTTAGTAGATACAGCAAACAGTTTACTGAGGTGGTTGTGCTAAGTTATATTCCCAGCAGCAATAAATGAGTGTTTGCCCACAACCTCACCAATACTTGGTTATGCAGTCCTTTTTCATGTTAACCATTTTGGTGAATGGGTAGTGCTATCTCATTGTGGTTTTAATTTGTGTTCCCTGGTGACTGTTGATGTTGAGTAACTTTTTATATGTTTATTGGCCATTTTGATTTTTGTTTTTTATGAAGTGTATATTCAAATCCTTTGCTCACTTTCTTCCTATGCTCACTTTTTTCCTATTGATTTTAGGAGTTATTTATATATACCGAGTTTTACTTCCTAGATACAGGAAATTTTATACACACACACATGTATATTTATCCCATTTTGTGTCTTGCCTTTTCACTTTCAATGTTATTTTTTGATGGGCACAAGTGCTTAATTTTGCTGAAGCCCAGTGTGTTCATTTTTCTTTTCTTTATGGTCAGTGTTTTTTGTGTCCTGTTGAAAAATCTGCTTGCTCCATTTGTGAAGATATTCTCCCAGCTAGAAGCATTATTGTTTTGCCTTTTATATTTAAATCTGAAATCATCTAGACTTGATTTTTTTAATATGATGTGAGGCAGGAATAACAGTATGGTTTTCCATATGGAATCCAATTGACCCCATTTATTGAAAAATCCATCTTTTGCTCTGTTGTACTGCAGTGTCACCTTTGTCATAAATCCTGTTGCTGTATTTGCTGTTTGTCGATTTTGAATTCTGTATTCGCTTCCATCAGTCTATTTATCTATGCTTGGGCCAATACTTGTCTTAATTACTACAGCTTTATAGTGTCTTGGTATTTAGTAGCGTAAGTCCTCCAGCTTTGTTCTTCAAGGTTGTCTTGGCTATTCCTTTATTCCTCTAAATTTTAGAGTCAATTTGTCAGTTTTCACAGAAATAAAACTTTTGGGATTTGATTGGTATTTCATTGAATCTCTATATCTATTTGTGTGAGAATTTCTGTTTTTATAATATCAAATTTTTAAATTGGTGCATATGGTTTATTCATTTATTTGGGGCCACTTTAATTTTTGTACAAGAGCCTTACAGTTTTCTGTAAGAGGTCTTGGCTAGCATATTGTTTAGGATTTTAGAATCGATGCTCATGAGAGATATCATCCTGTAGTTTTTCTTTCTTGTAATGTCATTGTTAAGTTATGCTGGCCTCATAAAATGAGTTGGAAAGGGCTTCTGCCCTTACGTGCTATGAAAGATTTTGTTAAGACTGTTGTTACTCCATGCTTAAATAAGTTTGGATGAACTTAACTAACAAGGCCATCTAGCCTAGCCTGGTGTTTTCCTTGTAAGATAGTTTTAAACTGAGTATTCAATTTATTTAATAGATACACATTTAAAATTTTAAATTTATCTTTCTGTTATTAAATTGTGTTTTTCTTTGTACATTTTGTCTAAATTGTCAATTTGTTGACATGTTATTCGCAATATCTTAGCAGTTTTTAGCATCTATTTAATCCACAGTAATGTCCCTTTTCTATTTGCAATATTCACAATTTGTGTCTTATCTCTCTTTTTCTTATCAGCTGTGCTCAATATCTATCGCATTTAAATGTCTTTTCAAAGAACCAACTTTTGACGTTGTTGATTTTCTTTGTTTTATATTTTCTATTTCATTCATCTCCTCTTTCTGTTATTTCCTTTCTTCTACATTATTTGAATGTGATTTACTGTGTTCTAAAAAATTGCTTGTGATGGATACTAGGAAGATATGCATTTAAGACACTTTCTCTATAGTGGTGATAGGTTGCATTATACTATTTGCCTTTCTCCTCATTGTCTTTTGTGGAACCAAAAGCATGAGTTTTCAAATGAGGATCCCTGAAGAAACGAAGTATGAAAACCTTATTTTTTTAGAGGGCAGCTTCTATAATGTAGAGCTGTGGCCATAATTATAACTGTTAATGGAACGACTCGAAATGTTGCCCAATGGTCTGGATGGTAGAGTTCATCTCTCATGCACCCAACTTACTATATAGTAGGAAGTGACTTATACAAAGAAGAATTAAATACTACTGGGCAGTGGCCTTGGACAGTATGTCATGTTTCATCTCCTTTCGAGATCAATCGATCAATAGAACTGCATTAGTTTCCTAGGCCTGCCTTGACAAAGTACCACAAACTAGGTGACTTGGAAAAATAGACATTTATTGTCTCACAGTTCTGGAGGCTGGACGTCCTGAATCAAGACCGTGGCAGGATTGTGCGCCCTCTGAAACCTATAGGGATATGTCCCCTCCCTGTCTCTTCCTAGCCTCTGGTGGTTTGGTTTGCTGGCAATCTTTGGTGTGTCTTGGCTTGAAGATGCATCACTCCAAACTTCTGTCTTCACACGGCCTTCTTCCCTCTTTGCATGTCTGTCTCTGTATTCAAATTTCCCCTTTTTTTGTAAGGACACCAGTCATATTGGATTAGGGTCCACCCTAATCACCTCATTTTAACTTGATTACCATTACAAAGACCCTGTTTCCAAATGTCATAATCTGAGGGACTGGGGGTTAGGACTCCAACATAGCTTTTTTAAGTGACAGAATTCCGCCCACAACAAGAACAATTTCAGTGCTGGTTGAGAAGCCTCCGCAGGTGGACAAATGGAAAGCCAGGCAATGGAGAGGGAAAGGAAAAATATCCCATAGACAGGCAGGTAAAGCCCTCTCCTTGAATATCGTTCCAGTGATTGAAGTGCTGCTTTACAGGTTCATCAGCCTTCTTGGGCAATACTATTTCCAGCATTTGACCCTATTTGTTTTAGTCCTTGGAGTGAACACCTAATCACATGTAGCTCCCATAGGAACAAAACAAATTGGTCCCAGGACTCAGCTCTATCACTGATAGGAAACCTGGCTTAACATTGTGAGGCCAAATCGTATGAATTGCTTTCAAACCTATGCATGCTAAATTAAATCTGTATTTTCAAGATGGCAGTCACCTTAGGCGAAAAGGACGTTTTTAGAGAATGATCGGAAGGTTCGGAAGCTAGTGTGCGCCCTTCTAGACTACATTGAAGCTTCTCTCCGGCACCTCTTACCTTTCAGAAATGTAGTACCTACTCTGCTCCTGGGATTCTCTGTGGTTGTCCGCAATGTTTCTTTCTAAATTGCGCTTCAGCAGTATCACCCTCTAGGCAGCATCAATAGATTTTTAAGAACAGAAAGCAGAGGGGCAAATGAACTACTAAGAATAGGTACATTCCTGGGTCAGTTAAATCCAACTCGACATCCTTAGTGCTTCTGTAATGCGATAATACCGATGATCTACCTCACAGCGATGTTGTGAGAAATAACAAATTAATGACTGTAATGCACTCTGAAAATAGAAAGGGCCCAATAAAAGCTTGTAATTATTAACGCTAATCATTTGCAAGTGACCTAGAGATTACTGTTAAGTTATTGCATACTTCTTGTCATCCATTCTTTTCTTGTAAGTTTTGGACTTCCGGCCCCAAATTCTGTGTTGAGAGAGATTATATGTTGCTACACTGCAGCCCTCAGGAGCCCTCTTAGCAGAAACTTAGAAGCAACACCATCCCTGCATCTCTTGTCTCTAAAATTTTCTCTTCCCTATTGTTGAAATTGGATATAAATTCTTGATATTTATTCATTCACTCATTCATTCATCCATCCATCCAACTGTTATTTATTGAGCATTGCAGGCACAGAACTGGATTCTGGGGATACAAAGATGAAAAAAATACACATGGTACCTATTCCCTTGGAGTTTATAGTTTTAGAGACAGAAATAAAATAACCTGGCAATTGTAAAGAATGTACAGAGTGTACTAAGATGGAAATAGCAGAGGATGCTAGGAGGGGGCAAATGACCCCACATGGGAGCTGAAACATACAGCCAGGGACTGGATTGATAGGATATTGTTGAATTGGAACATCATGCCTCACCCTTAAAGGTCATCCTGTTTCCTTCCATCACACTTTCCTAAAAGAACTGTACTTATGGATGAACTTTCCCACCACCTTATTTCTCCAGGTAACAATTCATCAATGTCCTTTGTACTTCCTCTCTTTAAAAAAATGAATGCAAGAGGCAGATCTTTTCTAAACCAAGGAGGACTTACCCTATCTCCCCAGCTACCCAGGGGGCAGAATGAATAACTCATAACCAACCACCAGAAAGACGTGCAATAATCTGTTAGATTTCCATGTCTGCTGGACCTTGAACATTTTCTGTGAGGAGTACGGAGCTCCTCGTGCAGGTTCATCTTTATCCCAGGACTAACTATGACCCTGGTTAGGGGAATATCCTAGTCAGGGCTTGAGGTTATTAGTCCTGCTATCCTCAATACCTCCCTGCCCTGGTACCCTGATCTCTCCTCCTTCCTGTGTCTCGGTGGTTAAGGTCGTAATTAATTTTCCAGTTCCTTGGAGGCAGGATGTATCCCTCGTTCTCTCTACACTGGGGTTTCCATCTTGCACCTCAGCCCTTCTTTGTGACTGGAGAGTTCCACCACCCACCTCCCCAGTCACAGCCCCTTTTCTGATGATTTCTATCCCACAGCAATAGGAGCTCGACTATGGCTTTCTCTCCTTTCCCGAGTCAGCCTTGGACGCCGGACTTGTTTTGAATGGTTTGTTAATGGTACTTGAATCTGGCCTGTTCACCCCTTCCTTACCTCCCCGCCTTCCACAAATATTTATTGAGTCCCTCCTCTGATCTCCACACAGTGCTTAACCCTGGGGACACAAATGTTTAAAGTAACATTCATCCCTCCACAACTTTTTTTTTTTCTTTTTGGCTGCGTTGGGTCTTCATTGCTGTGCACAGGCTTTCTCTAGTTTCGGCGAGAGGGGGCTACTGTTCGTTGCAGTCCGTAGACTTCTCTTGTTGCAGAGCATGGGCTCTAGGCACGCAGGCTTCAGTAGAGTAGTTGTGGCTCGCAGGCTCTAGACCGCAGGCTCAGTAGTTGTGGCGCACGGGCTTAGTTGCTCCGCGGCATGTGGGATCTTCCTGGACCAGGGCTCGAACCCATGTCCCCTGCATTGGCAGGTGGATTCTTAACCACTGCGCCACCAAGGAAGTGCCACACAGCTTTCTTTAGAGTCACCAAATACTGGGAGGATCCTTGCAGCTTCTCAGCCTACTAGGGTGGAAGGCATTTAAAAATAAGTTCAACTAAGGCCAGGGTTTGAAGCTGTCACTTCAGAAAGTGACTGCTCCCTGGGTACTCACCAGACCAGCAGGCTGCTGACTCTGACCAGCTTGGATCTCTCTGTTCTGACTTTGGGCTCATTCAGTGTCCTCTCAACTTTGCTCAGCAATCGTCTTTCTCCTGTGAGTACAGTCTGACCCAATAAATGGCCATTCTCTCTGCTCCACACATCCTCTAATTCCTGTAATTGCTCCTGGACTCTATAATGGGCTTTGATTGTAACCATGAATCGTTTTTCTGTGTTTGGTTTTCCCAAAGCCCCAAGAGAAGTGCTTTACTCTGCGATTTCTTGGATTTGACCTGTTGGGCCAATGTTTTAGGAGCTCAGTCAAGTATGTGGATACCAGCACCCATGGATCCTCATCTTCCTGCCTGGACTCCTACCAGCTGGACCCATTCTCCTGCTCCCACTGGAACGTGGTTTTAGCAGAGAGGGGAGAGTGCAATGATTTCTTGCTTGAAACTTGCTTCACGTAGTGGGAAGCCCAGGCTTGGAGCCATCATGGCATCAACTGGACGTCTCAAATCTCCATAAGGTTCATTTTTGTTTACTTAAGGTTGCACTCTGTTATTATCATCATGAAATACACTTCTGAACTAGACGCAGGAAAAAAGACACAATGGGTTAAAATCAACCAAGATTAGCAAATTCAAGGGAAGAGTATGGTTTTAGGTATTTTCTTTAATTCAGATCACTCAGAATAATGTGCCCTAATCGTACTTTGTAAATATCTGTTTATTCTACAGATAAATATATATAACAAGTATACAATAGATACAAAGAATTGAATGCTCTGTGTCCTGTCTTGTATAATTTAGGAATCAACCTAGGTCTAGGTCGGCTGTGTCCCTCATTGCCTATTTTCTAAACCCCAGGATTTGGAGAGAATCACTATTTTTTTTTTAAGTGCTTGTTAAGGAAAGCTTGTAAGGCTATAGTTTAGTACAATTATGATGTTAGATTCTGGGACTGCTAACCTGGCAGTCCTATGACCCCAAAGGATAAATTAATTTAAAGTAGATAAAGAAGAACTACAATTATTACCTTTTGTAGGGCCAAGGAGTGCTTGTTAGGAACAAAGTGTGTGATCGAATGCTAATGATGGTTCTGCAGGCTGAGCATTTCTGAATACTTTTGGAACACAAATTGCTCTTGGTGGATGTAACTCTTTCTCGTGAAATTTGCTCCTTGGGGAAGTATAAAGAAAAGTATGTCTTTCTTAGGTCTGTTGTTCAGAGAAAAATGGCACTGCTTTTATATAATGAGGAATAAGGTAGGAGAGGGAGATGCCTATATCACATTATCTCCATTTTGTCATTCTGTGTTGGGGATGGCATAGAGCCAGTGCATCTGAACATTATTATAGAACATGGTCGCTATTTATCAAGTACATTGCAATGTTTTTTTCTTTAATTTTTAAAAATTTTATAAGTTTTTATTTTATATTAGAGTTCAGTCGATTAACAATGTTGTGTTAGTTTCAGGTGTGCAGCAAAGTGATTCAGTTATACATATACATGTATCTATTTTTTTCCCATTTAGGTTGTTACATAATATTGAGCAGAGTTCTCTGTGTTATACAGTAGGTCCCTGTTGGTTATCCATTTTAAATATAGCAGGGTGTACTTGTCATCCCAAGCTCCCTAACTATCCCTCCCCCCTTATTTTGGGGATATAAATCTTCAGATGACATAGCAAGAATATATCCTCTTCAATTGTCACCAAAGGAGGACAGAACCCCAGTTCCTCAACTGTTCTAGACAGAGCCGGGACTCTGTGCCTCTTTTTCAAGTACTCTGAGGTTAAGTTGGATGATGTTTCTTGGAAAAGCAAGTGATGAAATATTGTAATAAAACAATCATTATACTCTGGATTTGTGAAATTTAAAAAAATAGCTTTAGATGCTTTCATGTGGTTTTTTTTCTTTTTTAAAAAAACTTAGAAATATTTTCCATTTATGCCTCTACATGTTAGAATAAAAATTATATGATCCTACATTATGGGATTGTTCACTCTGAGGTACTGCTCTACTGAGAGAAACCAGCCTTTATGAATGCTTAACCCTGGGCCTGGAATCTGTAGTTCATATGTTTTAGTAAATTCCTGGCCACTGCCTTGCTTCAGGTGGATGTAGACGAGTACTTTCACCTCCTTGGACTTTTATTGGTGTCTCCAAGAAGTGAGGGTTAATATAGAAAAAGTCATCCAATTGCTTGGCTAGCGCTGTTCCCTGTGCAATGTGGCATTCAGTGCCCCAAGAGTCCTACATGGACCTTCACCCAAGTTGTGAGGGAAGTTGGTGGTGAGGGAATGCAAAAGATGCTGGTGGATATAACCACCAAGAATCTGCCCATCTTTGCCTTCTGTACCTGCACATAGGGTACCCCAGCCTCCTCCACATGCCTCTAGCCTGAGATAGGAGTCGACATCTGGGGTTCTAGGTTACTTTGGTGGAAACGGCCACCAAAGTAGCCCCCCTCTAGACTCGGTCATGCATAGATTGTTGTGCCCTGGGCACGTGCCCAGGTAATTCATTGGAATGGTTGCTTTGCCCTGTGATCTTTAACACACCAAGATTTGTGGTCATCTCTGAGACTGCATTGCAAAGTCAAGGCCATGTCCAGTCACTCTTGAGATCTCAGCAGACCTGTTTTTCCCAACCTCTTTTCTTCATCCTATTGTTTCATTCTTTATTCCTTTGAAAGTGAGGTTTCAACAAAATGCTCATCTCAAAAAGAAATCAATGAAAAGACCTAATAAATTCATAACTTCACACCTAAAAGGCTACACAATTGTGCATGTTTTTGAAAGCCAGGTCTTTATATTTGCATGTGCTAAAAGAAACCTCTCAGACATACAGAATAAAATCCCCTATATTTCTTATTCTTTCTCAACTCCTTCTACCTTTTAGAATAACAAACTAAAGGATTTTAGGATAAAAGGAAATGTTCAGTATGCTGCCAAGAATGGACAACACCAGCTCACATCTTAAATACCATGAATTTTCTTCTCTACTCATATCTGTTCTTCGATTCACACTCACAGTATGTTAAGCTCTGAATTTCATCATAACGCACCACAGCATTACAGGTCTAATCCTCACCACTAAATCAGAGTCCTGAACTGATTCAACAAATTGAAGGGACTCAACATAGGTGGATTTGCTGGTGAATACCTTGCTTTGATCTCTCTAAGGATCTGAAGTTAGCATACTTGCCTTTGGGTGTCTGCCAGTCTTTTATTTGAAAAATCCAAACAAAGATATCTCCCCTCAACAGTGTATACCTTAGGGAGACTTCCAGACAACATCCCAAAAGACAGAGCTGCCGAGAGATAGCAAACAACGTTCAATAAATAAAACCTGTTAGGGTGAATGCCTTCCGGTGTTGTATGTTTTGGTGCAGCAAACTTTCCCAGTCAGTTAAGAATTGATGGACTGGGGCTTCCCTGGTGGCGCAGTGGTTAAGAATCTGCCTGCCAATGCAGGGGACATGGGTTCAATCCCTGGTCCGGGAAGATGCCACGTGCCACGGAGCAACTAAGCCTGTACACTACAACTACTGAGCCTGCACTCTAGAGCCCGCGAACCACAACTACTGAGCCTGAGAGCCACAACTACTGAAGCCTGCATGCTCTAGGGCCTGCGTGCCGCAGCTACTGAGCTCATGTTCTGCAGCTAATGAAGCCTGTGCATGCCTAGAGCCTGTGCTCTGCAAAAGAGAAGACACTGCAAGGAGAAGCCCGCACACCGCAATAAAGAGTAGCTCCCGCTCACCACAACTAGAGAAAGCCCGCACGCAGCAACGAAGACCCAACACAGCCAAAAATAAATAAATTATAAAAAAATAATTGAGAACTATTTGAACATATTGAGGTACAAATATACAACTTTAATTGGAAAAACTCTTATTTATCCTTATTCTCCTTCCCTCCCCCATTATGGTATTCTAATGGTGTCCTTCAGAAGTAATTCCAGGGTTTAAGAAGGCATTTTTTTCTTTTTAAAAAGAAGGCATTAAAAAATAGTTTTTCCTATCGTGATGGATCCTGCACACTCTCCAAGGAACTCCTCAGAGTTGATAATATCAGGTATTTTAAAGTTACTCTACTAAAAGAGAGTGGATGGAAACATTTTTAGAAAAATAATTATTTATAAAGCAATGTCTCTAATTGGACAGACAAGTGAGAGGATGAATGACTTGGCTGTTATTTTCTTGGCGGGTGGGGGGCTTTTTCCAGTGTTCTGGAAAGTTCAGCCCAAATCTCTCCTTATTCTGGGATGGGGCTGGCCACAGCTGTGGAAGCAACAGAGACTCCCTTTGTTCCTGAGACCGGACATTAGCTGTTAGAGCAGACAAGCCTCCACTGTTCCCATCAGGCGTGCAAAGGAAAAGCCTGGTGCAGAGCTGTGAGGATAAAAGCAGGAGAGCCAAGTTTTAATTAATCAACAAAGTCATCAGATAGGGTACAAGGTGGTTTGTAACAGTACCTAGCATACAACAATGCAGAAAATAAGCAAGGAAATCAAGAAGATTCATGGGTGAAAGAGAAAGGAAATGAAGGGGAGGATTAAGATGAAACTAGACGGGAAGTTGGTACCCAAAACACAGCTATAAAGCCCAGGATGCATAAAGAGGGCAGGATGATCCGTTACACTTAAAACCAGAGCAAGCCTGGTCTCGTGGGCTGCAAAGCTCTCCTCCAACTTCTGACTACAAAGAAATTCCTCTAGCAGCTTTTATCTGAAATATCTGCAACCTCATTCCTGCATCAAACACAGTGATCACATTTTCTGTGGTTATTTGGTTTAATGCCGTCGGTGTAGACAGAAGAGAGATCACATTCTCTGAAGTCAAATTTGTGGGACAGAGCTTTCTCTCTGAGACTCAACAACAATCTACCTCTGTGTTCTTCTTCTTCTCCTCTCCTGCCTCTCTCTTTAGCTCTCCACAGAAGAGGGAGGAAAAAGAAAAGGAAATAAATATTCAATTTTTCTTACTGTATATGTTAAGTGCTGGATTAGGAGATCTGCATATGTTATTTCATGTAGTCCTCACAATAAACCTATAATGGAAGTACTATTTCTCGCATTTTATAGATGAGGAAAGAGGACCCCATACCAGAGGTTAAAAAATTTACCCGATGCTGGTACGTGTTAGAAGCGTGATTTGGATCCACAGCTGGACTTTGATGATAAATCAAATATAGCTATAATTTCTGCTCAAATCAATCAATCACCAAGATCTTTCCAAGATCTTCCTTGTGTCCAGCTCTGGAGATACTCTATAACTCTACCAAATTCCCCCATTTATTTGCTAACTCTCAGCCTGGGGAGAAAAGGCAAGAGAAAATATCTGTGGATTAAAGAGGAGTGAAAGGGGGGCTTCCCTGGTGGCGCAGTGGTTGAGAGTCCGCCTGCCGATGTAGGGGACACGGGTTCGTGCCCCGGTCCGGGAAGATCCCGCATGCCGCGGAGCCTGTGCGTCCGGAACCTGTGCTCCGTGACGGGAGAGGCCACAGCAGTGAGAAGCCCGCATACCACAAAAAAAAAAAAAAAAAAAAGAGGAATGAAAGGGATTTGATCTTTTTTATATTCCAGTGATGTTTCATTTTTCTACTTTATTATTTTTTTCTGATCATCCACCCTTAAGCAATATATCTTCCAGGATATTAAAAATGAGCAGAAAACTATTTTTTTCAGCTACTCTTTATCTAAGCAAGGCATAGCTAGCTAGAGGTAATTTCAGTCCATTTTGGAGAACAGACTGCCTTCCTTGGCATGTTTTTATTCCTAATACTGTCAGGCTGTAGATGAATCCAGGACAAAGCGTCTTCATTGTATTATATGGGAGAGAAACAGTCAAAGTCATCTTAACTTTGTAATGAATAGCATTTGTCAGAGTGAATATTTGGCTCCTGGGAGCTTAAAGGAGAAACAGCACTAAAATGCTTTAATAGTCCAGAGACTAGCACAGTGAAATGAATTTATTGCTTTTAGGAGAGTCCCTGGTGGACAGCACATAATGAAACTCGTTATCTGATGAGGCCGCCTTGGTGTAGGAGACCCGCCTTGGTGTAGGCAGGCAGAGCAGCATACTGAACACCGGCTCCCAGGAACCTGAGGTGACCCTCACACCTGCCCCAGAGGTGGTGGATTCCTCTGCTGTCCGGGTGAATTGATATGCAGAATAAATGTTGAAAGCTCTTAGTAGGGGTGGTGGGGTGTGGTCACGGGCCTATCACAACTGCTGCCCGAGACCATCCATTTTCAGGGTTGGCTGTCCAGATATTAGACAGATTGGACACCAGTAGGACAATAACAGCCCGACTGTACTTGGATTAGCTACAAAATGAATCACACCAATTTGTGACCAGCAGGGAGTGTTTTTAACAAAGCCAGAGGCCCAAGTAAGCTCTCCGGACACTGAATAACAAAGTAAATGAATTGGGCACCTCTGACCTCCAAGCACAAAGCCACTCATTGGACAGAGGAAAACTGACAGAGAAAGAAGGACCAACAACTATTGGAAGAGGTGGGAGTGGGAGGTTAATGCTTTTTGATGCTGAAGAAAAGTATTGTAGGAAGGGGCTTCCAGTTTTGCCAAAGAATAAAAGGTTAAAACATTTCCACAGCCTCTAAGGTGAAGAGGAACCCAAGAGACTCACATAGAACAAACAATTTCAAAACTAAGAAAACAGGAGTGGAAGGAGAGAAATGCAAACATCTATCTAGATGTAACTCCAATGAGTAGCAATTGAGGGGGAGACAAATCCATTTATCACTTCTTCCTCATCACTAACAGGCATATCTTAAAGATTTTATTTCATTCTTCACTCCATTTATGTATGTGTAATATTAAATCATTTCATTATATTTTCCTATATTCCACTGGATTGAATGTTGTCTAAGAACAGAGACCATATTAATGTAGGGGAGAGGAGAGCAAATTGGTGCAGTCAATTTGGAAAACAGTTTGATATTATCTCCTAAAGTCGAACCTTTTTATGCCCTAATACCTAGCAATTCTACTCATAGACAAATAGCCAAGATACATTCCTGCTCATATATAGCAGGGGATACATATAAGAATGTTCGTAACATTGAAACCTGGGACCGAAGGTCTATAACTGAAGGGAACAAATAAATGGCAGATTCACATAATGGAATATTATATAGTAATCAAACAAATGAACCACAGCAATTTTGCAACAGTATGGATAAATCTCTGCAAATAATATTAAGTGGGAAAAACGAAGACTGGTCAAAATGAATATACCCTTTTTACAAAGTTAAAAACAATTTACAATATATTTGTAAAGGACTGTATGGATATACAAAGAACACATACACATATGAAAGCAGGGAATGATGGCCATGGAATTCAGGGTTGTGTGGAATGGGCTGGGGAGACCATGTAGTCGGATATGGGTTTTCAAGACTCTGGCTTTTATTTTGGGTGGTGGATTTACAGGTGTTTAATACAAATGACTAAATAATGAATAAACAGAAATGGGTCAACCATGGGCCAATAATGAGAGTGTGACCAAGGATTACGGAAAATCCAATTCTGGCCACCTGAGAGCCAAAGGGATGAAAGAGAAAAATAAGAATAAATTATGCTGATCCTAGAACACTTCATTTAGCACTTGCTGTTTAACGGAATTTCATAACCATGATGATGGAATAAAAGATTTGAATCTAATTAGGCTCCTTGGTAATAGGGTTACTCATAATTAGTACTCCAAGCAGACTGATTCTCATATGTTGGTCCAAGTCTTTGAGTCTTGACTCAAGCATTGGCATAATTCATATGAAGAAATTATTTTTTTCTAAATATTCCAACATTTATTTTTTTCAACATTTTATGAAAATTTCAAATTTATAGCAACATTGCAAGAATTTTACAATGAACATCATATACGTACCACCTACATTCTACCATTAACATTTTACTCTACTTATTTTATCAGGTACCCATCTACCCTTCTATCCATCTATCAACCTATCTCAGTTTTTTGTTGCATTTCAAAGTAAATTGCAAATATCAGCATACTTCTCCACAAATACTTCAGCATTCATATCTTTAACTAGTTTCAACTTTATTTTCTTTTCTCATTTACAAGGGGCTATAGATAAAAAAAAAAATCAGGCATTTTGAGTGAGAAAGAAAAGTGAGTGTCAAGTAGATTTGAAACAGAAAGCAATAAAAAAGAATGTGGTCTTTAAAAATGCTCTTAAATAGGGCTTCCCTGGTGGCGCAGTGGTTGAGAGTCCACCTGCCGATTCAGGGGACGCGGGTTCGTGCCCCGGCCAGGAAGATCCCATATGCTGCGGAGCGGCTGGGCCCGTGAGCCATGGCCGCTGAGCCTGTGCATCCGGAGCCTGTGCTCCGCAACGGGAGAGGCCACAGCAGTGAGAGCCCGCGTACTGCAAAAAAAAAAAAAAATGCTCTCAAATAAGTGAGCTCCAGCACCTCAGGAGCAGCGTGACCAGGGAAAAGAACACTGTCCTGTCGGCAGAGGAGGACAAGTTGATCCTGAACGTGGCCCAAGGGAAACACAGTCCAGGGCCGGGCAGCACAAAGGTAAATACACCTGCAGAACTGTTGACAGGCAAAATCAAATCCTCACACTCTGAATGGTCCCACGTCATTTTATGTGGCCTCTACAGTAGGAGCACTTACAGCCTCCCTGGAGCATTGATTTCAGCTTTTGTTTCTGAGCTGAACTGGATGTGATCCTTCAAGTAGGAGAAGCCCGAACACAAAAGACTCTTACAAGCAAACATGGCAGACTTTGGAAGGGCATTTTTTACCCCAATACACTATCACTATTATCTGATAAAGGAAGCAAGATCACTACAGCTATCACTGCCCCTGATCAGGGCCCTCCTGCCAGGTACTTTCAGGAGGTTGGAGGGACCTCTGTTCCATACTCTTTAAACTCCAGTTCAGAAGAGACTATTGATTGAGTTACTATCATACCACTTTAGCCCATGGCATAGACCTGCCACCTTCCACCAAATAATTCCTCGCTTGGCTTGGTTCTACCAAAGCCATCTAGGAAGTCCAGTTCTTGGTTTTGGGGGCTGTTATCAGAGGGCTCCAATTAACACACACGTAACTTAACGAGCATAGACGTTAACTTGGATGGAAGAAAAACATTAGTACGCTTAGTCTGTAAGATTAGCAATCAATCATTTAGAAGGGGGCAATGCTTTAAGACATGAGTCAGAAAACTATGGTTGGCGTGTCAAATCCAGTCCTCAGCCTGCTTTTATAAACAAAATTTTATTGGAACTCAGCCATGTTCATTATTTTTTACCTATTGTCTGTGGCTCTTTCACGGCCAAAAGCAGTGTGCAGTAGTTGCAACAGAGACCATATGACTTGCAAAGCCTAAAAATAGTTACTCACCGGCCCTTTACAGAAAAAGTTTGCGGGCCCATGGGTTGAATGCAGTGGCTTTCAGGGAAGGTACATTTTGATGGAGTGGATAGAGATCCATGAAGGCTTTTAGACAGTCCTACGGAGTCCCCTATGGATGTGTGTTCCTTTCCACACTTACACTCCATCAACCAAAGAAACTCTGCTCCAATTTCCTTTACACTTTGGGTTTTGGTATAGTGTTCATTTGAACAGAGTTCTACAGCTTTCAAAAGCTTAAAAACAAAACAAAACACTGTCTACAGCAATGATTCTCAACTCTGGCTGTATGATAGCATTGTCTGGGGGCCTTAAAACAAATACCAGCAATCTGCTCTAGAATTGAAGTAAAAACAAACTCCCCAGGTGATTCTACTGTACATCCAGGTTGGAAAATCACTGGTATAGGGAACAAGGTCAATTCCAGGTGAGGTGCCCCCGCAGAGGCCTTGAACAGTGAACGGGGTGGATGAGAGCACTGAAAAACTGTCAGAGGGAGACCCAACAGGGTAAGAGAGACACAAAATATAAGAGTTGAATCCGGACTCTCATAGGTCAAAGTCTGTTAAAGTTGATGTGTAGCTAACAGTTGTATCTTAGTCTACGGTGCAAATTGGCTTATTATATTCCCTCCAGGCCACTTAAACCAGGATGGCTGCAGTTAAAAGGTGCAATTCAGGAACATATTTAAAGTTGGCCTGGATGTAAAGGCATAACCTAACCAGAATTTTAAAATATGCGATGCTACCACGCACTGTCCCGTACCTGGTCCTGTCCTCAGGGCCTTGTGAGAGGTCATTTCAGATATCGGAGTAGATGATAAAATGGCATTGAGGAAGAAAAATAGGACAAAAGATAATACCTTGGTAGGAACTTAGGCTACATTCTTATTCTCATGTGAGATTTTCTCTAGCATGTTCTCTAGTGATACTCTGGAATTTTTTCCAGGGTCTTTGGAGCTCAGAAAGTCAGATACACACAAGGGAGGGGAGGAGTGTGGAGGGGCTGGGTTAGCATGTTCCTATGGGGCAGAGGTGGTGACTTCTAAAGGCTTCTCTGGTAAGAAGCATCTCTGATTCTACAAACAAGCAACCAGGAACAAGGCACTCAGGGATCTCATTCACAGTTGAGGGGAGAGGTTTTTCCTTCCCTTCTGAGAATTGTGATGTAAGTGAACTGACCCCCTACAGAGTTCCTACCCCTGCCTACTGGGGCCCAAAGTTCCCAAATGCAGGGCAGGAAAGACAAACAAGACTCTGAAATACTTGTGAAGGCATTCCTTTTTTTTTTTTGAGGTGTAATTGACATATAATATCGTATTAGTTTCAGGGGTACAACATAATGAATTGATATTTGTATACATCGAGAAATGATCACCACAGTAAGTCTAGTGAACATCCATTACCATGCATAGATACTAAATTTTTTTTTCTTGTGATGAGAACTTTAAGATCTGTTCTCTTAGCAACTTTCAAATATGCAATACACCTATTGTTAACAACAGTCACCGTACTGTACATTATCTCCCCAGGACTTGTTTATTTTATAATTGGAAGCTTGAACCTTTTGACCCCCTTCACCCATTTCAACCACCCCTCACTGGAAGAGATTCTTTTTGAAAGCCCACAGAGTGTGCTTGGAGAGAGGGGATGGGAAGGGGAGGGGAGGGGATTGGGTGGGTGTACACACAAGTAAGAAGGACAGCAACACAGCCCTAAAAGTGCATTCTTCACGGCCCTTTTAGACTTCAAATTTTTATTTTCAGAAGTTGTTTCTTGCCCTAGGATGCCTTCCATCCTCCTATACATGGAAAATTTTACCCATATTTCAAGACCCCTTTAAAAGTCATCTTCACTGTGAAATCTTCTTGAGTTGGCCCCGATGGAGTTGGCCACTCCCACTGTGCTGCTTTAGCACTGATTTATTTCTCTATTTCAGTATTGTGATGATGTGTCTTCAAGTCTGTTTCCCATTGAGCTGTGAGCCTCTAGGGATGTAGGCAGTGTCTCAGTTCTCTTTGCACCCTCTTTGCCCAGCCCAGAGGAGACATACAACATAGACCTAGGAAGCAAATCTATCCATCTTTTCTTAAATCAGTATCTTAAAACTAATGTTTAAATTGCCTGTTATAAAAAAAGAGGTAAATTATGACTTAGAAGGTATATTCAACTGTAAACATTCATTAAGAACCAACTCTGTGCCAGGCATGGTGGCCTGTGTTGGGAATGCAAAGTTAGAGGTAATCAGTATGGTTTCTGGTGTCTAGCAGGTTATAGTTTAGTGGGGAGACAAATCGTTAGGGCAAAGTGTGCTGAGCTACTTCAGAAGCATGAGCAAGGTAGTGTAAGAGCAAAGAAGGACGTGTTTACCTCTTGTGGATAGCCCAAGAAAACCGGCCTAGAGAGAGTGTGAGAATTTTCCTAACAGTGAATCTTTGTGTGGGGTGGGTGTGGATGTGTGGATGAGGTAGAGACAGGGAAGGTAGGTATGCTTTGGGGGGTGAGGGCTACGTTTTAGAGGGTTTGGGTCTAGAACCATGGTGGAAAAGAGTACAAAAATGTTCTCTCAGCTGATTCCTCGGAGGGGAACCGACTCTCTTTTCCTGGACAATGACAGTTCAGGAGATGACCATTCCTAAGAGAAAAAGGAAGAAAAGAACCACGAAAGAAAAGAACTCACTAGTTTGAAGAGAAAAAGGAAGAAAAGAACCAAGGAAGAAAAGAACTCACTAGTTTGACCAAAAAATTGGCAACCCCCATTGCAAGGGATCATAAGGTAGAGAAAGCTTTTTTTCCTGTAAAATTAGTTGGATTTTACACAACCCAGCAAGCAATAACAAGGCCTCCTACATCACTTTGTCAGAGAGAGGCCAGTAGTTTTCAGGTGAGAACCGATCCATTTACAAAATAGTAGAATTTCCCTCGTGTACAAAGTGCTCCATAGCAACGTGTGGCCTCACAGAATGCCAATTTATAGTTCCTGCAGGGGCAGGAAAATTAGGGGGCAGAGTGATTATTACTCTAATCGCAAAGCTGAAGGATGCCTTGGTCATACTGGTCTATTTCACCTTTCCTGCCAGCAAGGGGCTGCTCTACTTGGCTTTCAGGCTTGAAGAAGCAAAGTGAAAAGGGCCGATCAGTTCCCCTCTTAGATATTAGCTTTCAGCTTGAAGGTCTCCTCATCAGCCGCTAACTGTAGCCTAGGGTCTGAAGTCATTACCCAAAATAATGCCCCATCTTCATTTAGAAAATATCTTTAATACGTCTTTAGGGAGTCAGCCGGGGCTCAGGAAGCTGGATTTCAATGAAAATGAGGTCCCCAAAGAAGCCCTGACTATATTGCATAAAAGCTGCCCCATCATCATCTCTAAGCAGTTCATTTAAATGTTGTATTTTATTCTTGCTAAATACCTGGATGGTTCCCAATGTGCACTTTGCAAGGCAGAAGTAAACATGATGCCCCAGTCCGGATTGTGTGGAGAGGTATTCGTAGCATGTTCTCCCTTTATTGTGCTCAGCTAATTGCTAATTATGTAGTGATGGATGTAAATTGCACAGTTGGCACTTTAGGCTCACAGGCTCACTATCCGTTTCTGCTACTTAAAGGACAATGGCTGAAATAGTAAGAGATTACCAACCATATCTCAATCCATGAAAATACAGTCTAAATGGGTGAAATAACACTTCAGAAGAGCAGAAGAGGTTTTAGGGAAGAGGATGCTAGAGGTAGGTCCCGCCCAGACTCTGCCCTGATATTACAGCTTAGGGTTATGAAGAAAATGTTCCGTGCGTCTCAGTTAACCTGGAAAGAAGAATAGATGCTCTTGTTTGCCGGAGGAGCAATACCACCAAACATTTTGTTCAGAGGAGAAGAAACGGCACTAATAGTGATACCAGGTCTTTGAAAGTCATGTTGAAATGTTAAGCCTTTCTCGCATATTACCTCCTTGAATCATCTAATAACAAGATTGTTGAGTGGGTCATATTGTTAATTCCATTTTGTACATGATGAAATAAAAAACCGGAGAAAAGCTGGTAATTCACTAAGCCACGCTGCTAGTTAATAGTAAGGTAGGCAGACCCTCACATCACATCTGTCATCAGTGTCATGCCGATGTGGCCGTGGCTAGGTGGCTGTCTCTCTTCGCGTCATATTTATGTGATTTGGAATTTTGGTTTGTAGGTTCATTTTGAGTAGGAAGCTTTTGATTTATGACTTATTTTTTCCTTGCTCTCTATCACACCCTTGATGTTGAGAAAGCAAAAGCTCAGACTAAGAAAGTAAATAAAATATCTGCCCTGCTACTCGTCACTCTGGGCTAACAGGTAACAGACAAAGCCAGCTGCAAAGTGAAGAGCAACCAATATTTCTCCCAAGGACACTCTGCCATTGTAAAAATTCACAACCACCCCCATTTTTTAAGGGGTGTTTCTTTTACTTATTCACTGTGAAAACTTGTTTTCTAAAATCGCAGACTGTCTGAGATTTTGCAGTTTGAAATTATATCAGGAAGAATGAGCATTCCACTTTTGCCTGGAAGACCTAAGTCATTCTGCAACAGACAAGCAGCCTCAATGATCAACCCAGGCACCGAGGCTGAGATGAGGGGTTTCTGAACACAACATTTCACTTTAACTTAACTTTGCAGTTTCCAAGGAAATGAGACCCTGAGTCCACTTCACAGTCCTAGCCTGGTGTTGACCCTTTTATTCACAGGCCTGCTTAGTGTTGAGTCTATCAAAACAGCACTTCATTCCATAACGAGACACCACTTTCATACCTACTAGGATGCCTATAATCAAAACCATGGAAATAGCAAGTGTGGGTAAGGATGTGGAGCAATTGTAACCCTCATGCATCGCTGGTGGGAATGTAAAATGGGGCAGCTGCTGTGGAAGACAATTTGGTGGTTCTTCAAAAACCTAAACACAGAATTACCGGATGGCCCAGCAATTCCCACTTCTGGATATATGCCCCAAAGCTTTGGAAACAGGGACTCAAACAGATACTTGTACGTCAATGTTCATTGCAGAATTATTCCTGATAGCCAAAATACGGAAACAACCCAATATCCATCGATTGATGAATGGAAAAACAAAAGGTGGTCTATACATACAATGGAATATTATTCAGCCTCAAAAAGGAAGGAAATTCTGAAACATGATACAGTGCGGATAAACCTTGAGGACATTATGCTAAGTGAAACAAGGCAGTCACAAAAGGAGAGATATTGTATGGTTCCACTTACTTGAGGTACCTAAGTAGGCAAATTCATAGAGACAGAAAGTAGGAGTAACTGCCAGGGGTGTGTGGGGGGGAACACAAATGAGGAATTAATGGTTAATGGCTACAGAGTTTCAGTTGTGCAAAATGATAAGTGTCCTGTAGATGGAGGGTGGTGATGGTAGCACAACAATGTGAGTGTACTTAATGCCACTAAACTATACACTTCAAAATGGTTAGGATGGGGCTTCCCTGGTGGCGCAGTGGTTGAGAGTCCGCCTGCCGATGCAGGGAACGCGGGTTCGTGCCCCGGTCTGGGAAGATCCCACGTGCCGTGGAGTGGCTGGGCCCTTGAGCCGTGGCCGCTGAGCCTGCGCATCCGGAGCCTGTGCTCCGCAACGGGAGAGGCCACAGCAGTGAGAGGCCCACGTACCACAAAAAAAACCAAAAAACAAAATGGTTAGGATGGTTTAAATAAACACCCTCTTCATTTAAATTTCACCTAAACTCCATTCTTGTCCAAATGCTATGCTAACCCTATTTCCCCCTTTGGTGAGACACTCACAGTTTCTCTGGGGTGCTGTCTTGCTCGTAGCAATGAGTAAATAAACCTGGTTTTGTTGGACTATAGGTTTGTCCCTGGTGCACTTTTGTTGATTGGACTAAGAAAGTGTTCACTATTCTCTAACAAACCAGATCTATCATAATGAAATTTGGGGAAGAGTGGCACATGGTGACCTTGGGGGTATTGAAGATCCTTCCACTGAGCCAAGAGGAAAACTTAAGTCTCCAGTTGAGGACTGGTTTGTTCTCCCTTCTCCCAGAGCCCTGAGTTTCCATAAAGTCATGGCTCCACGCAGATGGTGGCAGCATTTGTGTTCAGCATCTTTTCAAGAACAGAGGACCCCATCCTAGTCCCTGGGCTCTCCATCCATGTGGCTCCAGGTCCATCTAGGGAGAAGCACTGTTTATCCTTGTCATTCTGAAGTTGTGACTCCTCAGGTGCCATTGCTGGCTTCCTGACCCAGATCCTAGTGGGGCTGGGGCTTCTGTCTCTTTCACCGTTCTGAGGTCCTGTTCTGCTTCTGGTCCACAGAGATATTTATCTTGTTTTCTTACATTGACTATACCCATTTATTTGTCTCTCATTGTTGATTTTGATGAGGGGTTGAGAGTGAGGCATAGGGAATGCAGCAAAGCATGAAGACACTGAGTCATCCTGACCAGAAGTTCTAGTTTAAATGCTTTAGTGGCATTGAGCTCTAAAAACGATTATGGAACCTTTCAGCCATGTGAATTTAAAATGAAACACCGAGCTATAAAATAGGTATAAAGCCATCTGACAATGTTCTGGCTTTCTTAAATGAAGTCTGCTTTGATTTTTTAAAATATCAACTATCAAATTCTTTCCATTTTCCTTGCTGCCTCTGCTTTGCTAGTTTCCCAGCCATTTATATAGTGTGCCTACTAGGTAACCCAGCATCTCACTACCACAAGGGAGTAAGTACATATAGACTTTGTATAATAACCTAGTCTTGCAAGTGGCGAGTGATCAAGTTGAGCAGTAGCAACTCTGGCCAGTAGAACAATAAATAGTGTTAATTTAGGGATTTTACCTTGTAGGGACTGTCAACTAAGATCACCTACAACCAATAATATGATTAAACATTGTACACAGTGTCAACTTTTCCAACACCAAGCTTCAACTTTGGTCGGCTTTGAATTTGATGGGGAAAAAAAAAAAAGCCGAAAGTCAGGTTTTTTTAAGGTAGTATGTCCATTTTATTTTATTTATTAATTTACTTATTGGCCATACCACACGGCTTGTGGGATTTTAGTTCCCCAACCAGGGACCAAAGGAAGCCATGCCCTCTGCAGTGGAAGCACAGAGTCCTAGCAGCTGGACCACCAGGGAATTCCCAGACTCAATTGTTTTTATTTTTTTTAATTTACGTATTTATTTTTTAGCAGGCAACTTTTATACATTTTTTAAAAAATAAATTTGTTTTTTTAATTTTTGGCTGCATTGGGTCTTCGTTGCTGCATGAGGGCTTTCTCTAGTTGTGGCGAGCAGGGGCTACTGTTCATCACAGTGGGCGGGACTTCTTGCGATGGCTTCTCCTGTTGCACAGCATGGGCTCTAGGCACGTGGGCTCCAGTAGTTGTGGCATGCGGGCTCAGTAGTTGTGGCTCTTGGGCTCTAGAGCGCAGTCTCAGTAGTTGTGGTGCACAGGCCTAGTTGCTCTGTGGCATGTGGGATCTTCCCGGACCAGGTCCTGAACCAGTGTCTCCTGCATTGGCAGGCGGATTCTTAACCACTGCGCCACCAGGGCAGCCCTCAGTTGTTTTTAATAGAGCCTATCTAGGCAAAATTGTGAAGTTAGTGATGTTACTTTATGGTGCTTTCCCTTTTTCTTTCTGGGACACACCTACAATTCCTGTTTCTTGCCCTGGGTATCTCATGTCTCACTGTTGTAGAGCCTTGGAAAGAAACAGGCACAGAGTAAGGAAAAGGTACTAGATTGGAAATTTAAAACATTAAGTTTTAGTTCCATTTCAGCCAACAGTTGGCTTCATGACCTTGGATAATATCTTTGAGTTTTTTACTCAAATTTACTCATCTTTACTCAAATTTACTCATCTCTAAATTCGGAGGAAAAGGAATAATTGCATTACTAAGCTCTCTTTTGTCTACAAATTTCAACAGTTTTAGGATACATCATCTCCAATGATACATTAGCTGATGAAGAGTCAGTTTTCTCTGAGATTTAATAGGGAAATCTTGGAAACCAAAAGACGTTTAAATCCTTACATTTTTAACAATGATACTTTCACCATCATGACAGGTGGATGGAGAAATAGTTTTCTGTGGAAATCTTTCAAGAGACCTTAAATCGCACAAAAAAGTTGATTTACTTGTTTGTAAATCTGCAGTGGGGAAACGAATGGAATCACAATTTTTAATTTGCTGGTTTCATTACTTTAACCAGTTTGAAATTTGACGGTGTGTCAAGTACTAATGTGACAGCCTGTGATCCCTTTCTCTTTTAATGGAACACATTTTGTGTAACTTCTCATTTTTCCTCCGTTTTTCTCTGGTGTTTATTATGACTTTCACGATATACATTGCTTGTGGTTAAATTTATGTTGCTAAATAATACTGTTGTAAATTAGGTACCGTGATTCCCTGGGCTTGTTTAGATCTCATCAGTGGAGCTCTGTTAACTCGGAGATATTTTCAGTCACAGATAGATTGCTCTGTTCAATTTGCATTTGAGTAATTTTCTGATTTAGACATGGAGTTGGTAATGGGCATAATAATTCAGGAAGGGTGAACGGAAGGGAGGAAATCTCCTGAAAGTCTTGCATCCTTAGCAAAATCCCCAAATAGTTACCATTTTCCACTATGCAGTATCTTCTTATATCTGAATAAATAAAAGTTGATTATCTTTATAAAGCAATGTTGGAAATGGTATCCACTATTTTCTTCTCTTTGTATATCCTGCTGCCCATTTGAATTCAAATTGCTTTGGTAAGGAGTTTTGTCCCAGGGTCCACTTTAATGTAGCATTCTGATTTGTCATAATTTACTGGAGTACATGGATTATTAAAACAAAGGCCAACTGTTAGAAGAAAGCCATTGATTGCTGGTTATGTGGTTTGATTTCTGCTGTAGCCTCTCAAGGCTTCACTCTTCCATTAAATCTTTCCTGACTGTTTATATTGTGTTTATATTGTTTCCTTTGTGTTTATATCGTTCTTTCCACCTTTTCAAAGAGTATGAGCATCTTGAGGCAGAGACTTAGTTTGTTTACTTGTAGGACCTAATCCAGTGTTGCACAATTGTAGGTACAAGGCAGATAAAATAGACTTACCTATCTAAATCCCAAAATATAGTATTTGTCTAAAGAATAACACATAGACACACACACACACACACACACACACACACACACACAAATGAGAAGCTGTTTATTGATTAGTTAGTTGCTTTGTCTTCAAAATGCCAAACAAATGGTCTGAATATTTTTCTATTATTGAATTTATGTATATGTACGTGGGGGATAGGGAATACTTAATCAACTATCCTGACAGGTTGTTTTCGCCGTCTGAAAACAGTTTTAAACAAAAAAACTGGATCTGTTAACTGATATGAAATTGCTTTAACTCCACGCACTGCACGAAAGGTGATGTGGGTGTGCGCGTGCGCATGTGAATAGATTCACACACACAATATTGAAATTATAAAAGAGAAAAGAACTTGACCATTGTCTTTTAAGGTGCTTCTCTCTCCTTTGAAAAAAAAAGAAAATGTCATACATGTCATGAAAAGTAAACACTAGAGAAAAGAATATAACAATAACAAAATCTCCCGTTCTTCAACCTCCTGGAACTGCTCCCCAGAAACAATAACTGTTAACTGCTTCTTATATGTCCTTCCAGAGATGTTTAATGGACACACACACACACTTTACAGACTGCTTTGGGGCTGTGAGGAAGCTCTATGCTCAGGGGCAGCCGGGCAGTAGAGTAAGAAGTTGACAGCAGGGCCTTCCCCGTGCTCCAGCAGTTAAGACTCCACGCTTCCAACACAGGGGGTGCAGGTTACGTCCCTGGTCGGGGAACTAAGATCCCACATGCCACGGGACTGAAAAAAAAAAGGAAGCTGATGGGAATGTTGAGAGAAGAAGTTCAGCATATAGGAGACCTGCTTTTGAGTGACAGCACAGTGGAACAGTTTTAGGAATTAGAGGTGTGCGGTCAGAAGAGGAATGTACGCCGAATGGGGATAAGGGTCCAAATAATGAGGGAAATCTGGGCTTCTTGAGGTGATTGATATGAACCAGGATAAAGGTCATGATGGAGACTAGTGCTGATGATCTCAAAGAGGTAAATGGGGGTGAGGCTATGAGGGTAGAGGTGAGGGGGCTGGGGAGCTGAAGGTGGGAGAAGAAGGAGCCTTGCCATGAGCATATAGGGTTTTAGGGAGGTTTCTAACACTTGCAGATAGAGGTATGAAGGCCGAGTGAGGGGTGGTCATATGTGTTGCAAATGCCTTTTTTCTCAGATTGCTGTTTGTTTCTTACTTTATCATAATAATATCTATAATGTTACTAATACATAAATATATTGACTTCATTAATGTACATTAACATAAATATATTATATTAATATTGACTTTATTAATATATGTTTGCAGAGGTTTTTACTTTTTATATTGTCAAAATTATCAATCTTTTTCCTTTATGGTTTTTAGGTATATTTTCTACTTAGGAATGCCTTCCTTATTCCAAAATCATAACACATTTTTAAATGTTTTGTTTTAATATTTTTATTTCCCATCTGGAGTCTATTTTGGATTAATGAGTATGTAGGAATCTGGATTTTTGTTTTTTCTACAGCTTAATGTCTGACACCATTCATCAAATATTATAATTTGTTTGTTTTTTTCTATGCTTTGAAATACCCGAAGTTGCCCTTTGAATGTTTATTTATTATGTACTCACATCTTTCCCTGTCAGCTCTTAACCCAGTCCTGGACTAAAATTTTCAGTTCACAACCTTTAAAATAAATTTTGTACACTTAGCATTCTATCTCTCGGTTTATATAAAAATCTGAAAACAAATGTTTTCTACCTTTAAAATCCAGATGTTCCTTGGACATTAAGCATCTTGCAGAGTTTGGCTGCACCCAGTATTGGGACATTCTTGCTAATCTTACCATTTGTGTTTTGGGGGCCAAGTTGGTAAAATGACTCTTGAAGAGAACCCCTCTGTCGGTATTCTTTTTCCTAATGACCTGATTTTGACGAACGTACGTTCTCCAGAAGAATGTTAGAATGCAGAGCCTGGGAAAATGGGAATATGATATTCACAGTCTGTTTACAGAATGGCAACTCCAGTAACTGTTTATACTTTAAAGGCTTATTGGGGGTATCCGTAGAGTAGGTCAGAAGGCCCTCCAGCTCAAGCACATCCCATTGCTGCACACCCCACAAAGCTACCCTTATTTTTGTTTGTTTCTTATAGCGTCCCCTCACTTCTCAAATTCTTAAGAACTGCCTTAAACCTATAAGACTTTCTGATTCTGAAAAAGAAGATGGAACACTAAACAGCTTTGCCCTAGAGAAATGAGGGACAGGCTTGCATCACTGACACTTGTAATCCATCCCGTCAGATGGGAGCCCTACACTCCATCCCCTTCCCATGCTCTTGATCAACCTGTATGTTCTAGAGAGTCACTATGGTCTTCCTGCCTCCGGCTCTCTCCCTTCTAATCTGTGGTCCAGATGGCCTCCCCAGTTCTTTTTCCAGTATGCAAATGAGAACACGTGGCTCCCCTGCTTGGGAAGTTCTCACAGTTCTCCACTGCCTACAGCAGGAACCCAAACCCTGGAGCCCAACATGTCAGATTCTTCCCACTGACTCTAACCTACGACTTGAGCTGAATCTCCTGCCATCCCCCTCCATGCGCCCCATGATTGACCCCTATCTAGCATCCCAAGCCTTGTTTATAGCGTTCCCCACACCTGTGATACAGCCCCATACAACTTCTCTCTGCCAAATCAGGGAACTTGAACAGATCCTGTAAGGCTCAGCAGAAATGTCATCCCCTCTGGGAGCCCCCTCTAGTCCCTCAGGCAGAATCCTTCACTTCCTAATTAGTATTCCTGTAGAACTTAGTTTATATCATTACTAAAAGAGTGCTCGCTGTTTCTTAGCGGGTTGATTATGACACTGGCTCTCCCACTGGACTGGGACTGCTTCATCAGTAGAAACACATTTAAATGTCCTGTACCAGCACAGTTGCACTGTCTTGAGCACGTCATGCTTTATTTCATTTCATCTACCAAACAATCCTCGGGGCAGGATTTTCAGATAAGAAAATCGAGCCTGGAAAAGATTAAGTAACAGATGTGCTCACAGATTGTACATTCACTCAGCGTATTCTGTGCCTGGGACTCAACCCCTCTGTGTGGCTTCTAAGCCCGTGAACGAATGAAAGAACTGTGTGCAGCTTAGTGACTTCTTGAGAAATTTCCTTGTGTGGGAGCTCCATATGGCACTGAGAGCTTCTTCCAGTCTGTGTGACCTTGGGCAAGTTACTGACTGTCTCTGAGTCTGTGGGCTTACATCTGTAAAACCAAGATAATGAACTGCTTAACTACCTCACAGGGCTTTTGAGAGGATTAAATGAAATAATGTATGCAAAATACATAAAGGCTGGCAGAATAAGTTAGTAATGGATACTTTCTCTTCCCTTCTCCCTCACTGCCTATTCCATGAAGACAACACACCATCTGTCCTCAGATGCCTATCTTGTTGCCTTGACCAGAGAGGAAACCAAGCAGGGGCCAGAGAGATAAGTAACCAACAGGATGGCAGTTTTAGACAGAATTATCCACAGCGCATGTCACTTCCATGAGGATCTCAAATGAATAATGATCTTAAATATGCCATACCATTGCTTTTATCTCCCATATTCATTTTGGGGAAGAAATGGCCTCCTAGAGTACTACAGAAAGAAGGAAGTAACTGGAAATTTCTCTCACTTGTCCTAAAGGGACTGTCATTTCTTGCCACAGGATCTCAGTGTTCGGACACTGGCTTTCAAATTCAGGAGAAGAACAACCCCTTAGAGAGTCTTTTGATTTGCTTTTTTGGCACCACTAACACCATTATCAAATGACTTCAAAGTTCTGGGCTTCAGTGATAAGACTGCAGCTCTCATGGCCGGTGAAAAGATGGGGAAGAAAAAGTGTTTTAACACTTTGGGGGCATGGTTTTATAGCACTTGGTGTGTGTCTTTATTTCATTCAACTTTCTGAAATCAAGTGTATGTTTATAACACCTATGGCGTGTGAGGAATTAGAGTATAAGGGTGAGAACGGTCCCTGGACTTTTCTAAGCTCTTCTAGGTCTAGCGGCAGAGGCGAACAGGTAAAATATGGCAACTCATTTGGAGTGTTTGGTGATTTGAGATACATACACACAAAGTGTCAGGGGAACACAAGAAGAAATGCCTGGCCCAGCTGGGAATCAGAGTGGGTTGGTAGTGGCCAGGAGCTCCCCAGAGAAGATATGCCAGGGTCAAAGTCTTGGAAGATGAGTAGGAGTTAGCCAGACTAAGTGGGAAGAAATGGTCCTTCTTAGCCTAAGAGTCACACCTGCTATTGGATATGGGATCAAATCTTTAGTGAGTACTTAATCCTGTTATGAGTTTCCTAGACAGTATTTAATTTACTCTTCACACTGATCTTTTAGAAATGAGGAAACAGATTTTGAACAACCTCTCTAAAGTTTCCATTGCTAGTCAGTGGAGAGGTTGGAATTTGAATCCAGGTCAGCCTCTAAAATATTTGGATTTTTATTGTGCCAATCTAATTTTACAAAGTTCCCAGTAATATTTGCATTCACCACAGGACAATTATATTGATCACGGTGACATCATACAGTCTTAAAACTGGATTGAGATATAATATATATATGTATATTTGGGGGCTTATTTTAAAAGAACAAGAGAGAAATCTTTCTATGTGTGATTAAATGTGGTAGTGATATAAATAGAATTAATGAGAATATGATTATTTTGGCCAAAAGCATGTAAGAATTAGTTCTTTAAAATTAATGCAGGGGACTTCCCTGGTGGCGCAGTGGTTAAGAATCTGCCTGCCAATGCAGGGGACGTGGGTTCGAGCCCTGGTCCAGGAAGATCCCACATGCCGCGGAGCAACTAAACCCGTGTGCCTGCGCTCTAGAGCCCGCAAGCCACACTACTGAGCCCGCGTACCACAACTACTGAAGCCCGCGCGCCACAACTACTGAAGCCCACATGCCTAGAGCCCATGCCCCACAACAAGAGAAGCTACTGCAATGAGAAACCTGCGCACCATAAGGAAGAGTAGCCCCTGCTTGCCGCAACTAGAGGAAGCCCGTGCACAGCAATGAAGACCCAATGCAGCCAAAAATAAAATAAATAAGTATATTTATTTAAAAAAATTAATGCAAAGTATATGCCATTATCAGAGTTGAGTTATTCCAATTCTATACTCAATGCTATGAATCTGAAATAAGCATATTAGTAGGTGCACTTAAAGTTTCAATTAAGTATAAAAATTTGGATTAAGATCCATGTGAATCTCTTTTTTTCTGTCAAATCACTCAAATCTCATAATACCCCTGTGAATGAATCCCCTTGTTTCCTGTTGCTATGGCAGGTAGCATCTTCACTTGACAGATGAGGAAACCGTGTGGTTTTGCAGCTCATTCAAAGTCTTAGCTGAGGGCAGTGGCAAAGTTATCATAGAACACAAAACTTTTGGAAGCAAAAGGAAATTTATGTGCCCGGCACTGTGCTTGGAATTTTCACATAATTTATATTTAATTTCTATAATAACTCTATAATTATTCTAAAATAATTTCTATAATTACTATAATAATAAAAAACATAGGTGTCTCCCTCACTTTTAGAAATGAGAAAACTGAGGCTCAGAGTTGGAATATGACCAAGTTAAAGAGCTTTCAAGAGGCTGAGTTGGAATTTGAACCTGGTTTTCCAGAGCCACACATCTGTTGTAACATTTCTGTGAGCTATATATTTCAGCTGTATTCCAACACTGAGCATCATGCCTGTCACATTGTGGGTACTCTTGTGCCCACTTGTGTGGAATGACTAAGTGATAAATAGAATGTGTACTTTAGTGGCTAGCAAGGAGGCAAAAGAATACTGTATTTAGTGAAGGAATGTATTTAGTGCTCATTTTAATGACAAAGGTAGAAGGCCTGGCCAAGGGAGTGAAATGCTACCAAATAAAAGTTTATTTGGCAAAAGGAAGTAGAGAAAGTATTGCTGAAAATATTTCTGAGTCCTTTGCTCAGAGTCCAAAAGCATGGAATTGTACAAAATGCTTCTCTGGACACCCAGATGCCTCATTTATGGAATTACTGACTTTGCCTTGGCCCCAAACACCTATATTCAACAACATTATTTTAGCCCTTTGTCTGACCCTGTAGGCAATGCAAAACCTCTTCAGTTAATGTTTGGTTGGAGCCCAAATGCAAAATACCTTTCCTTATTTATTTATTAAGGATGCCATGTTTCATAGATGGCCACCTCCTAATGAATAACATCGCCTTTGTTGATGGAATTAGATTCTCAGTTATTCAACAAATATTGATTAAATAGCTATTATGCACAAGAGAGGACATTATTAACTTTCTATTAGGTGACAGAAAAAGCCTGTGGTTGTGTAAAGTTCCCCCGACTCAGAGTTCTAGTCCTGGGTTCCAGTACTGCCTCTGCCGCCAATCAATATATAATCTGGGTTACTGAGCATCTTACTGTGGATATCTGTACATTTAAGACATTCTCTGGATATCAGTTTGTGGCTTAACTGTGTTCTTAAGGGATATCTGGGAATGGGTGCGAGTGTTTGGGGTCATCAGATTATTGAGGGATGCTCCCGGCATTTAGTGCCCAGAGACCAGGGATGATAAATTCCCTGCAATATGAGTGTCAGTCCCCCACCACAAGAATGCATGTTCTCCCCAAGATGGTAACCGTTTCTCAGTTGGAAAACACTGAAATCCTAAATCCTAAATCCCAGGTTTAGTGTTCTGTAAGACAGTGACTGAGAGGCAAATTAGAGTTCTGTTAACTTTGACAAAGTCAACAAGCGAGGATGTTAAATATAGGCAAGCTCCTGGCAAAATTCCTTCCAAGGAGCAGAAACAAACAAACAAAAAAAAAAACGGGAGTGTTAAATACAAGTGCTCTTTGCAATGCATACTGGCAAAGAAGTTACTGAAATACCATTCATTATTGTAGCACATTTTCTATTAATTATCTTAAATAACTTGTAAAGCAATAGCTTGAATGCCAAACGGAAAGTTAATTTTGCTAATGAATTCAGTGACTCACCATAATTCTCACCGTAATCTTAGCTCCGTACCATCTTGGTTCGTATTAAAGAGCCCTAGGGCTTCCCTGGTGGCGCAGTGGTTGAGAGTCTGCCTGCCGATGCAGGGGACACGGGTTCGTGCCCCGGTCCGGGAAAATCCCACATGCCGCGGAGCGGCTGGGCCCGTGAGCCATGGCCGCTGAGCCTGCGCGTCCGGAGCCTGTGCTCTGCAACGGGAGAGGCCACGGCAGTGAGAGGCCCACGTACCGCCAAAAAAAAAAAAAACCAAAAAAAACATATTAAAGAGCCCTAGACTCAGTAAACTTGCCTTCGCACCACTGAATTCCTTTCATAACAGTAAAGGGAGTGCTATGTGCTCCAGAATTACTGTTGCTTAATTATTTCATTTTGCCATTAAAGTTAATTGTCAATAAGGATAATGAAAGTGACTCCCAGACATTTTGGTAATGTGAATCATCATAAGCCTCTTGGTAGCATGATGCTGCCTGGCGCTGCCATCCTAGACCAGTTCTATTGCTGTTCAGAATGCATCCCCTCTGGGACAGGCCCAAATGTAGCCTTCTGTGCCTTGCGAGATTATAGGGTTCCAAAACTTTTTTGCAGACAGTAAAATCTATTTTAAAAATATGGGCATACATAAAAATGTTCTTACTGACCAAATCAAAGTTTTAAAATCTTTCCCCTTTCCACTCAGTTCAAGAAAAGGTAAACCAACCTTCTCATCCCACATTTTGGAGTAGGGCTACCCGGCCTCATTTCCTCAATTTCTGTGGATTTGGGTATTCATTATCATCACCACATAATGTTTGATCATGAGGGGCCAACACTATTACCATAAACAAACATAGATTTTGTTTGGAGAAGCCATGAGTCCAGCCTCAGGTGACGGATTGTGCCTGATCATGATCAGTCATGACAAACCTGTGCCCCAATTTCCCCAATTTTTACCTTTCTTGCAAAGAAGAGCTGCCATGTTTAACTAGCTCTAGCTTATGAAATCTTGAGACCTAAGGGGAACTCTTTTGTAGGGATTTCTAGGAAAGATTCTTTTTATCTGGGAAAAAAAAAATCAAAAACAAACAAAAAGAGGCAGTTGGTGATGCTTTGTATTTCCACTTGAGTGTGGACATGATGCCTGGAGATGCAGCAGCCATCTTGAGACCAGTAGGCAGAGCAGAATGATGTAAATAGCCTGGTTCCTTGATGGTATCTTTCAGTGCCTGTCTAGACCTGCCTGCCCTACTCAGGATGTCTTGGAATGCAAAGAAAAAAACCAACCTCTATTTGCCTAAGTCATTTGGCAATGACTATTTGCCTAAAATTTTCTGTTATTTGCAGTCAAATACAAACCTGACATATGTTTTATGCTCAGTTGAATATATAACTCTGCGGGTCTTGGAAATTTGGGCAGCAGTATAGTGTAGTGAATTTAACATTAATACTTTAAGGCTATGTTATGTGAAACATTCCTTCCTTCCCCAGCTGGTGGAGATTTAGGTATATCAAACATGTTTGGATAAAGTAGGTGCTGCCATTGCCCCAGAGGTGCTTCAGGAAGACAAACAAAGTGTCAGATAATAAGAACGTAAAAATGTCGGGACTGGACATCTCCAAGGTATCATTTCTATAAGAAAATGATGTACCTGGGAGAAGAAAAGAAAACAAATCTTTGCTGGATTTAATTGAATTGAATTGAACATACGGGAATATAGTTGTGAGTTGAAGTGTATGTATGTCATATTATTCAAGTGACTGAAGAGGGTTATAATGGTGCTTCCCAATGGAAATAATTTACATTTTTATTACTGGATTTTAAAGTATACTGGGAAAAGCAATGGACCTTAGTCAACATTTCTGAATCCTATTTGTACTCCACAATTTTATTCAATCTCTCCCAGTTCCGTTTTCTCAACTATGAAATGGGGGTAATAACTCATGTCTTGTCTACACAGAATTGCTATAGAAATCAAATAAGATGAAATGTATAAAATTCCATTTTATACTATATTTCCTATGCAAATGAGAGATGCCATCACATCATCATAATCATATCATTCCACATTTTACAAAACAGATGTAATCATTATTGTCATTTTATCATTTTGACTTGAAGACAAATCCTTGGTTGATTTCCACTTAGGTAGCCTCTCCCAAGTGGATAATCTACCATATGATGGATGTTGATGCTTTGGGGTTTAAATATCTTGGGTTTCCATACACATGGCTGGTGGAGACAAACACTGGTATGTTTCTACACTGTATCATATTAAGCAAAAACAATCCGTTACTATTCTCATTTCAATTCTATTAGTCAAGTTATTATGCTAGAGGACACCATTTAAGTAGAATGTATACTTTAAGGCAAGGTTTAAAGAAATATAAGCAAGAACATATATTTAACTCTTCCAAATGTTAAAATTTTACATGAGGAAATATTTTTATTCTTATTAAAGGAAAGTTAAAATCCCATCCATTCATAGTAACAACTCCTAAAGGTTTAATGGATGTACTGGAGGTCCAGGTGGCTGCCAGGCAGGTTCACCTTATCCTCTCAAGTCATGTGGTTACAGGAAGCCTCTACATAAGGGTGTTCATGCTTTGGGTCATCTGGTTATGCAGCCCTGATCATTGCTCATGGAGCCAGGCATCTGTGACTGTCCCAAAGGCAGCAATATGCAGATCGGATACCAGGAAGCCAGAGGTTTCTAAGATGATTTCTTTTTCTTTTTCTTTTTTTTTTGTTCTTTTCATTCATTTATTCCTTTATTTATTTATAATTCACTTATTTCTTTTTTAAAAATTTTTTATTGGAGTACAGTTGATTCACAATATTGTGATAGTCTAAGGTGATTTCTTGTCAGAACTTTGAGCCAAAAGGATGCCCTATACTGGATCATGAAGAACAAAACGAATCAGATCCTTCTTTTGGAGCTAGAAAAAACAAAACAAAACAGAGATGGATGTGGATGGTAGAGAAGCTAAGTGGTGAAGAAAAACAAGGAGGGAAAGAAGTGACCAGAAGCCAGGAGGCCGTAGGAGCAGTGGGTAAGCAGAAACTATGAGTGAGAGAAGGGAGCAAAGAGAGGTGTGGTTGCAGCAGTAGGCAGTGGCAGAAGTAAAGACAAGACAGAAGGGAACCGGCTCCTGTGAATAACAGAAAGAACAAAGCAGAGCTCTCTGAGGGGAATGACAAGGCAAGTTGCCACATGATTGTCACATGAGTTGTCACATCTCTTCCAGGTTTGCCAGATTGGAGCATAGAGTCACTGCTCTGTTACGAACAGTGATGAGGACCCTGCAGTTCCATAAGGACTAAATGAGCAGCATTAATAGTTTCCCTTTCGGGCTTCCCTGGTGGCGCAGTGGTTGAGAGTCCGCCTGCCGATGCAGGGGACACGGGTTCGTGCCCCGGTCCGGGAAGATCCCACATGCCGTGGAGCGGCTGGGCCCGTGAGCCATGGCCGCTGAGCCTGCTCCTCCCAAGCCTGTGCTCCGCAACGGGAGAGGCCACAACAGTGAGAGGCCCGTGTACCGCAAAAAGTTTCCCTTTCATTTATCCTCTTGAATTTATTCTTATATGTCATTAGATGTAACCTAAACCTATGTCTTTTCCAATCAGCCCCAGAAACCTTAATATAGGTTCTACTTATATAGGTACGTGGGAGCGTATTTTGTTTGTCAGTATTTTATTTTATTTTGGGGGGCGCTGCGCCTCCTGCGGCATGTGGGATCTTAGTTCCCCTACCAGGGATCGAACCCGTGCCCCCTGCATTGGAAGCACGGAGTCTTAACCACTGGACCGCCAGGGAAGTCCCATGTTTGTCAGTATTTTAAATGAGAGTATCCATTTGTTCTGGTTGTTAACTTCTTTTCCCCTTACATATATCAAAATACCTTCCCATATTAATAAATATACTTTTATAATTTTTAATGATGGCTCCAATGTGCACAGAAAACTTTCCCTTCTGCACTAATATACAGAGAAATTATGGATAAAATAACAAAAGGATATTAAAACTGTATAGCTGTTTTTGAAAATAGGGGAATCATGGTAAAGAGCAACCGAGGGACCCCCAAGCATTCAGAGATGGATGAGGGAGTAAGTTGCAGTAAAGGGAGGCCAACACTTTGTGGTCCAGTGGGAGCTGCAAATATATACCACGTACCCAGGGAAGCCACTCCTAGAATGCTGTGTGAAGGTCATGCTTTATACTAGAGGATGGAGGATGTGACATAGCCTCCAGTTACAGCTTGCACTGGACCAGTTGCCAGAGGCCAGGAGAGGAAACAGATTCTCTCCCAAGATAGGAACCAGATCACGTGACTTTAGGTCTAGGGCTTGGCAATGTACCGTCTCTCAGGGGAGGGTCCAGAGGAGAGTCAGCTGCCTGACTGTTCAGCACTTACTCTTTGTAGGGCTGCAGGGGAGCCAATCCTGAAATTGAAAAGTTCTAACAGCAAGTGAAAATAAAGAACAAGGAGGGTTGGCAAGGAGCTTCTGACCAGGGATAAGATGTATTATAAAGCCATAGCAGGGTTTCCCTGGTGGCACAGTGGTTGGGAGTCCGCCTGCCGATGCGGGGACACGGGTTCGTGCCCCGGTCCGGGAAGATCCCACATGCTGCGGAGCGGCTGGGTCCGTGAGCCGTGGCCGCTGAGCCTGCGCATCTGGAGCCTGTGCTCCGCAACGGGAGAGGCCACAACGGTGAGAGGCCCGCGTACTGCAAACAAAACAAAACAAAACAACAAAAAAAAAGCCATAGCAATTGAAACAATGTGGCATGGGGGTAAAAGATAGATCAAATAGATCAATGATAGAGAATAAAGAGCTCAGTAACACATCCCTGCACACCATGGAAACATGATTTAGGATAGAGGTGGCTTAACAAATTAGTGGAGGAGCAGATCCATTGTTTAATAAATGATATAGGGACAACTGGTTTTCAAAACTAAAAAAAAATAAAGTTTATACAAACCTCACAACACACACACACACACAATTCCAGATGGAATAAAATTAAAACAAGAGAAAAATAATAAATTTAAGACAACTGGAATAAAATATAGAATATTGTTATAAAGATTAATACAAGGAATAATATTAAAAGCATAAGCCCTAAAGGGAACTTTAAAAATTTGACTACATCAATCAAAAATTTTATCTTGCATGATGGAAACTCTATGTTCATTGAGCAGTAACTCCCCATTTCCCTCTCTCCCAGCCCCTGGCAACTTCCATTCCACTTTCTGCTTCTGTGAGTTTGACTACTTTAGATAACTCATATAAATAGAATCATGCAGTGTTTGTCCTCCTGTAACTGGATTATTTCACTTAGCATAATGTCCTCACGATTCATCCATGCTGTAGTATGGCAGGACCTCCCTTTTTTAAAAGGCTGAATAACATTTAATTGAATGTATACACCACAGTTTGCTTCTATCAATGGACATTTAGGTTGTTCCCACATCTCAACTATTGTAAATAACTCTGCAATGAGCACTGGAGTAGAGATACCTATCTCTTTGAGATCTTGTTTTCAATTCTTTTGGATAAATACCCAGAGGTGGGATTGCTGGATCGACTACTTAATATTTTGAGGAACCTCCATATTGTTTTCCCTGGTGGCTGTAGCAATTTACATTCCCAGCAACAGTGCACAAGAGTTCCAATTTCCAAACACTTGTTATTTTATGGTTGGGTTTTTTGTTTGTTTGTTTGTTTTGGATAATGGACATCCTAACTGATATCTCATTGTGGTTTTGATTTACATTTCCTTGATGATAAGTGATATTAAACATCTTTTCACATACCTGTTGGTCATTTGTATATCTTCTTTGAAAAACTGTCTAATCAGGTCTTTTGCCCATTTTAAAATCAGGTTATTTGGGTTTTTTTGTTTTTTTGTTTTTTTACTATTGAGCTGAAGGAGTTCCTTTTATAGTTTGGCTGTTAACCTGTTATCAGATATATGGTTTGCAAGTATTTTTTCCCATTCTCTGGGTTGCCTTGCATTTTCACTCTGTCGATTTTTTCCTTTGCTGTGCAGAAGTTTTCAGTTTGATGTAGTCTCTCTCTCTCTGGTTTTGTTGCTTGTGCTTTTGATGTCATAGCAAAGAAATCATTCCCAAGAACAATATTATGAAAATTTACCCCTATGTTTTCTTTTAGGAGTTTTATAGTTTCAGGTCTTATGTTTGTCTTTAATCCATTTTGAGTTGATTTTTGTGTATGGTATAAGATAAGGGTTCAATTTCATTCTTCTGCATGTGTATATTCAATTTTCTGAGCACCATTTGCTGAAGAGACTATCCTTTTCCTATGATATAGTCTCAGTATCCTTATTGAAGATCATTTGATCATATATGTTTATCTCTGGGCTCTCTATTCTGTTGCATTGGTCTATACATCTATTTTATGTTAATACCATATTGTTTTGATTACTGTAGCTTTGTAATATATTTTGAAGTCAGGAAGCATGAGGCCTCCAGCTTTGTCCTTCTTTTTTGAGATTGTTTTGGCTATTTGAGGTCTTTTGTGATTCCATATGAATTTTAGGATTGCTTTTTCTCTATATGTCTGTTAGGTTCATCAGGTATATAGTGTTGTTCTCTGTTTCCTTATTGATCTTCTGTATGAATGTTCTGTACATTATGGAAAGTGGGGTGTTGAAATCCCCTGCTATTATTGTGTTTTTGTCTATTTCTCCCTTCAATTCCATCAATATTTGCTTCCTATATTTGATTGCTCTGATATAGGGTGAATATATATTTATAATTGTTATCTCTTCCTGGTGAATTGACCCTTTTATCATTATATAATGTCCTTCTTTGTCTCTTGTGACAGTTTCTGATGTAAAGTCTATTTTGTCTAAGTATGACTACCCCTGCTCTCTTTTGGTTAACATTTGTATGCAATAACTTTTTCCATCCTTTCACTTTCAGCCTACGTGTGTCCTTAAATCTAAAGTGCATCTCTTATAGACAGTATATAATTGGATCTTATTCTATGTTTGGGTGTTTTTTTAATTCATTCAGACTCGGGTTTTTTGTACTAGGTTTTTGAAACCCAGCGTCTGTTTTACACTTACAGAATATCTCAATTCAGACTAACCACAGGTGTTCAACAGTCACATGTGATTAGTAGGTAGAGTAGTGGACAGCATAGACCTACAATATAGAAATTACTCCTATAAACAAGTTTAAAAAGAACCATAATAATAATTTAAGACTATTCAAAAAGGAGAAAATCTGAAGGACTATAAACATGTGAAAATACATTTTTCTATTATGGATGGAGAAATACATATTAGAAAAATAAGATACTATTTTTCATTTATTAGATTACCAAGGAGTTTAAGAGAAAAAAAATGTGGAACTCTTGCATGGTTCTTTTTGTGGCTGCCTTTTTCCAAATAGAAAGAAACATTCTTTTCTCCTTCTGCCTGATAATGAGCTAATTTGCATTTACGTCTTCATTTGAAAGTAATAAGATGGTCACACAAGTTTGTTCCTTGTACTTACAGATGAGCCTTTGATTTAGTCATTTGATTAATCAAATTCCATTAGAATCTAGCTTTTAGAAAACAAAAATATGCCTTAAATTATTGTATACAAAATTCTGTTTCAGCATAAGTTTTTATTATAACCCAAGGGTTTATTTACATTTCTGAGAGATTTTAATTTTTGATGGTTCTGACAGGTTGACTTTAAATTTCTTTTCAAATTAATTTTTCCTCTCCAGTGAATCTTCTACCAATCTTTAATTATAGTGAATGATCTGTAAGCAATTACCTACAGGAATCAATCTTGGGAGGATTCTTTTTGTAAAGAAGCTCTTACGTGCTTTCATAATCTGTTTGAAGGTTCAGGTTTCCGCAGAATGAGTATTTTTAGATGGGGGCTCACCTATAATGGGTAAAAGATTTCAGGCCACCAGCTTTAAGATCTGTCCACATATCTACCTGTGGTTAGCCTTAGTCCAGCAGAGCCATTGATGAGAACAGGAATTCCTTCCATGGTTGAAAACAAAAGGACTAGGGGAATTGCCCTTAAAATAAAGACAAAAAGAAAAAAGAAGGGCAATGTTTTATCCCCTGGGTACCGTCATTTGAGAAGAGACCAGAACACAATGAGGAAACTAAAGAATGGATGTCATTGAAACAAGAAATCTGGGCCAGACTGGCCTGGGGCACAGGAATTGCGGGGATCCAGTGCTTCTGAATGTCACTTGAAAGGGCTCCACCAGGTACACACACCTTAAATGATGTTCCTAATTGTTCTCCCCTTCCTTTTTTTGCTTTGGCAAATCACAAAGAAAAAGGGAAAAATTGCCCAGTGGGAAGAGCCAGCTGCTGGCCTGTTAGGAGCAGAAAGAGTGTGGATATGATGCTAATTTTGCTTCATTTTCTCACCCTCTACAAACGGCTGGCTGGTGGGTGAGCCCCCTGCCCAGAGAATCTGGGGAGTTTTGATCAGGAACAGCAGTCTGTCAGGGTGGCCATATTCTCTAAAACTCTCCACCAGCAAGGGTAGGAGAAAAGAAACAAAAGCCAATATGATTTGCATCAATTCTCCAGGCAATAGCTCGACAGTAGATTGGGGCAAAATAACAGGCTCTGCTCTCCTCAGCTGGAGACATTCAGCTTCTAGAACACCGGCACATTAAAAAGAAGCTGAAATGTGTACTGTGATGACTTCTGGGGAAGAAAACAGGCTTTGAGCTGTACTTGCATCAACACCCATAGCAAAGGAGGCCTTTGCCCAAGCTAAGGTACTTCTGTGTGTGTGTGTGTGTGTGTGTGTGTGTGTGTGTGTGTGTGTGTGTCTCTCTCTCTCTCTCTCTCTCTCACACACACACACACACACAGCCAGAGGAGCAGGATCCATTGCTAAAACCACAGTGGTCCTGATTGCTCTTCATGCAACGCAAACGCCAAATGTTGGGGAAGAGCGAGGGAATGAGAATTCTTTGTTTAAAGCAAGAGGAAGAGCGTCCATTTTCCTGAGAGCCTCAGATCTCCCCGGGAAGACAGAAAGAACGGTTCACAGTTTTGTGTTTTTTCCAGGTAGGACTGTCCAGACCACATATCTGACCTAACTGGCTAGCTTTGGGGCCGGTTCTGTGTTTAACTGAAAACCATGCTAGGCGTGCCAATATTTCTTTCTCAGGTTTCAGAAAATTCACATGTGCCGCCACCACTTTTCAACTCAGACAACCACGTTCTCTCCAAGGGTTGAAAGTCGTGGTCCTGGGTCACTTCAGGCAGTTGGGCAGCTCACATTCAACTGTGCACCTTAGTGCACTGGCCTTGCAATTTCTTCTCCCCAGGCGAATTCACTGGCCTGCTGAATGAAGAGGTTAGCCCTGCCTCTGCCAGCCCTAGCTGAGATCATTCACTTTCAGTCCTGCCCCCTGCACACGTCAGGCTTGAAGGGGGCAAAGAGTCCAATGCCAGAGTGTGCAGGTCAGCTGTGAGGTCCAGATTAGAACTGCTGCTGTAAACCCAGAATCTCTGCTGTGAGCCATGGGCACCTGCATTCCTGTGGCGTTGAAGATGTCCCCAGATCCCAGAGGTGTTCCCGCTCCCCGCATCAGTGCCAGGTCCTAGGAAACCGCTCAGTCCTCGGTAAACCAGGAAGGTTGGTCCCCTTGTGCCCTAGAATTACTGGGTTGGGTCTCCGGTAGACTGGGCAGAAACGCCCAGCTGGACTCCCAGTTGTGAGACAGGGGCTTAACTGGTGCCTGGGCTCAGGCGTACTTACTAACCTTCTGAGGTAGGAAGCTCAGACTGAGAGCACCCCCTGACTGTGTTGGTTTAGGACACTCAGGTCTGAAAAATATACTAGCACTTCCTGTTTGCAAGGCTGACACGGAGCAGAATTATACCGATTGCCTCACATTTTCTGTAACTTAATAGGGATCTGAGGAATCCCACACTTAATAGGGATCTGAGGAATTCCACAATATGGTGCTTCACGGATGCACTCAGAACTGGTGCCCTCCAGTCTGTCATGTCTTCTGATGTGCGTAAGAGCAAGAGCTATAAACATCAATTCTTTCCTGGGTCTGGAGATTTGTATGCAGATTACGGTTCAGGTGGAAAATGGCAGAAGGGCTTGCTTTTCTACTTCCCCAGAAGAAGAGGTTTTGGAGAGAGAAAATAAGGAGCTAGATTTTATAGAGCTGTAGAAATTACACATGTTGCCAAGGTAATTAATCAACATTCAAAGACAACATAAAATCTCATCCTGTGCCGGCACATATATTCTTCTAACCCCAGTAGGCGTGAGTAATAATATCAAAATGAAGGAAATTACCTTAAGGAAATTGCCTGAATGGGGCTGTTATAAGAGGAGGGTAGGACTTACTTAATTAAAGCACAGTTTAATTATTGCTATAACTTAAGGAAACGGAGCGAGTGCCATGCAATCATATGGGAGTATGAGAAGTTTGGGTCTTGTTGGATAACAATTTCACATCATTGGGAAGGGCGCTGGGGAAGGCATGATTAAATACAGGAGCAGGCTGATAAATGAATCAATGGGGAAGTGCATTTTTAACTAAATGGAAATGAGTCTAGGAAGAATGGGAAAAAATCATTATAATTATCATTGTATGGCCTTGTTAGGGAGAAGAGAGAGGATGGTGTCTGGGTGAGAATAAGAGCTGAAAGACTGAGCTCTGGGCTCTCCCTCTAACGGGACCCCTGGTGCTCTTGGGTACAGTCCAGGAAGTGGTAAATGCTGACTACATCAGGGCTGCTCATGAGGACCCGGGGCCTCCTCTAGCCTTGGGCTCACACCCTACTACAAGCCACCACTTAATTCCAGAGGTCTCCAGGGAGCCACCGAGTGTCCTAGTGCAAAATCCACATCGGGCTGCCCTCTCCCCTGCCTAATCCCTGGCAAGGATGTTCTCTTCCTAGCACTTCTAGTTTTCTCTTTTTTTTCACTTATCAACTGGGAAGAAAAATTCTCATTTCTTACCTACCTCAAAATAAAACTGTGTAATGAAACAACATATAAAGGTATCAGCAGGGGAAGAGATTTATCTGGTCAAAGATGAAGATGAGAATAAGAATATAAAATGTTGTCTTTCATTTAAGAGAATTGTCCAAAGTGAATGAGAATGAGAAAAGAGACAGGAAAGCCCTTAATCCATTCAGGAATATATATGTATAATTTTGTTTAAAATAAAATTTTATATATTTAAATATAATTTAAATAAATTATGTATATATATAATTTAACTTATTATTTTGAAATAATTTCAAATCTACCAGAGTTCAAGAATAATTCTGAGAATTCTCATATACCCTTTACCCAAATTCACCAATTTTTAAACTTTTTGCCTCATTTGTTCTCTCTCTCCACACAAGTACCCACATACACCACACAAACATCATTGTTTAGAGCAGGTTGACTGTGTCACTGTGCTTAAAACTTCAATGTGTGTTTCCTGAGAAAAAAGTTATTCTTTTATGTAACCACAGTGCAGTTATAAAATTTGGAAATTTAACATTGACTAATACTTTATCAAATGCATATTCCAATTTTGTCAATTGTTCCAATAATGAATTTTAGACCATACTTTTTTCCTCCAAGTTAGGATACAATCCAGAATCAGGTATCATGTTAAATTGTCGTGTTTCTTTATTCTCCTTTAATCGGGATTGTTTCTTAGCCTTTCTTTATCTTTCAGAGCATTGGCATTTTTGAAGAAAACATGCCAGTTATTTTACAGAATGTTCCTCAATATGGGTTTGTCTGGTGTTTCTTCATGATGAAATGCATCAGTTATCCACTGGAGGCCAGAATGCCACAAAGCTGATACTGTGTCCTTCTCAGGGTATCATATCTGGAGGCATAGGAGGCCCATCTGCCCCTCATTACTGATGTTAATTTTGATCACCCAATCAAGATGCTACCCAGTTTCTTCACTGTATAATTACTATTTTCCCCTTGCAACTAATAGACATTCTGTGGGGAGACACATTATACCAAGTAAATATCCTGCTCCCATTTCTCCCCTCAAATTTAGCATCTATTGATGATTCTTGCCTGAAATAATCTTTATTGTGATCATCGCAAAATAGTGGTTTTCAACTCCATCACTCCCTACACATTTATCAGTTGGCAAGGGGTGATGCAGTTGCAAATCACTATTTTTTAAAAATAAATGGGCTACATGGATGAACTCTCCCTTCATATGTACATGTGTATGTATGTATCTATCTATCACTTTACCTACTTACCTAATATCCACTATCTCTCTAGTTATCTACCATCAGTATGGACTCATGATTTCTATATTAAATAGCAGAATGTAACCCAGTATATTTCTTATTTATTCTGATGCTCAAATTATCCCAGATTTAGCCAATGGGAACCCCTTCAAAGCAGCCTTGGTATTTAGAAACCAGTATCTGGCCACTAGGTCCTTTTAGCAGGTAGTACTAGGAAATATATGTATTTTTATTTTTGAAATAAAAGTTTATGCTGATACTCAATGATGTTTGTCCTTCCCTTAGCCTTTCTACTCCATTCCATTATCCTTTGTAGGTTACAAATTTCACTGTTTTACGATTCATCCTTTTTGTGTTTTTTTCCCCAAAATAGCAGATTTATGTATGTTTTCTGATTTTCCCTTGTTTCTTACACAAAAGGTACTGTATTATACAAAATCTTTTGCATTTTCTTTTTTTCATTTAACAATATATCCTGGAAATCACTCCATGTAAGTTTATAAAGATCTTCCCTATTCTTTTTTCCAGCTGCATTGTACTCCTCTTTGTGCATGTTCCATAGTATTTAACCAACTTTCTATGCTTGGGCATTTAGGTAATTGCCAATAATTTGAAATTACAATGAATAACATTATGCTTGGGTATTTTTGTGTTGTTGGTGGTGTCTCTTCAGGATAAGTTTATAGAAGTGAGATTGCTGGACTGGTTGAAAGGTAAATGCATGTGGAGTTTTGGTATGTATTGCTAAATTTCCCTCCATTGGTTTACCATTTTGCATTTTTTCCAGCAATGTAGGAGTAAGAGAAAGAGAGACAGAGAGTAAGAGTAAGCACCTTCTTCCTCAGTCTTTGCCAAAAGGATATATTGTTAAACTTTGAATTTTTGCCTATCTGATAGAAAGCCTAGTATTATGTATTTATATAGAATATAACTTTTATTTTTAAATCTCTGCATCTGATATAATGTTTATTGTTATCTTTTTTGTTCATTAAGTCTTTCTGAGGCTTATCCATTATATTTGGCTAAAAAGTTCATTCAGGTTTTTCCATACCATCTTATGGACAAACCCAAATGAACTTTTTTGGCCAACCCAATATAATCCTTCTCAATGACCCAGCATGTGGTCAATTTTTTAATGTATGTTTGTATGAATGAGATATATTAGAAAGAGCAAATATCAGTGGATGGAATATAGTAGAAATAGGGCAATGTTTGGAGTCAGACAGACTTGAGCTCAAGTTCCTTTCATAACTTAAGAGCTGTGAAGCCTTGAACAAGTTCCTCATCTTCTCTGATACTCAGGAGTCTCATTGGCAAAATGAAATAATAGTAAAATCTGCCCTCTGCATCTGTGGGTTCCACATCTGTGGATTCAACCAACCTCAGATCAAAAATATTAAAAAGAATTCCAGAAATTCCAAAAAGCAAAACTTGAATTTGCTGCGTGCCAGTAACTATTTACATAGCATTTATATTGTGTTAGGTATTATAAGTAAAATAGAAATGGTTTAAATTATATGGGAGAGTGTGTGTAGGTTATATGCAAATACTGAGCCATTTTATATAAGGGACTTGAGCACTGGAGGATTTTGGTACCCATGTCCTGGAACCAATCCCCTGAGGATACCAAGGGATGACTGTACCCAATTTTTAATTTTGGAAGGATTAGAAAATGTATATAAAAGAACCTGACACATCGTAGGTACTCATTATACGGAAGATGGTATTCTTTTTGCTCTTAACTTGATTATTTCCTTCCTTGGGACCTTTTTTTTCTTTCCTCAAAAATCTTAACTTTACAGCTTAGCATGTGTTTTTCATTTTTATTTAAACAATTGAAGTTTATAAATTTATTTCTCAATTCTGCTTGGCCTCATTTCATGATTTGATATGTATTCATTATTTCCATTATTTTCTAAATGATATATCCTTGTATTATTCATTTCCTCTTTGGTCTAACGGTTATTAGAAGACTTAAAAGAATTCCAAATGGTTAGGGGTTTGTTTTTGGGGTTTTTTGGTTATAATTTAAATAAATTGCTTTTAGTTCTATTGCATTATGTCTAGAGAATGTGGCGTATTGAATTTCTATTCTTTGAATTTATTTAGATTATCTTCATATGATTAATATTTGGTAAACATTCTATGGCTCTCTCACAAAGAGAAGGTCTATTTTCTGCAGAACAGAGCAGAGTCAGGGGTCCCAGCTAGATTAAAATTCAGGTTCAATTATTCCAGAGCACAAAGCTGGGCAGTACCAGCCACACGCCATATGTGGCAAGAAGCCCTCTAGCAACAACTTGAAATCTGTCCAAACGGGGATCTAGGCATATATATGCACATTTAGTGGATTGGGGTGCTGGTGAGTCCATTCAGGTTGCTGGGTGGAATTAGGCGGTTAAATAAAGGTACCGTAAGAGAGAACAGCATCAGGCATGTGGGTTGGACTCTCATCATACTGTCTGACGGGGGAACTGATCTTGGAGCAAGGCTGTGCTACCAGGTACAGGCACCTAGCAACACCGATGCGCCCTGGAGTTTAAATAACCTTCCTGGGAGCTCCCTCTATAGCTCCATAGCCTAGGAAGTGGAAAAATTGTCACCAGAGCCCAGGAAATGTTGCTGTTTTCTTTTCTCTCTCCCTCCTCTATAGAAAGGGCACCTCTAGGGTGGATCAGTGCTACAACAGGGCAGAAACGTAAGTTACAGATACAAGTGAAGTTATATAATAGTATGAATTATACGGGAGGCAACTCCCCTCCTCCATCAGGGGAGAGGCCTGAGTACCAGCCACTGGCAGAGGAAGGCAAGGACAGGATGATATTGCTGAAGTGACTGGAGCAGACTCTGTGCTCAGCACTTTACATGCACCATCATAGTCAGCTATTATCATCATCCCATTTCACAGCTGGGGAAGCTGAGGCTCAGGAAGTTGAAGTGTTCCTCTTTTTTATTTCCTAACCTATTTCTTTAATAATAGCTTTCTTAAGATATAATCCACATACTAGACTCACCCTTTTAAAGTATACAATTTAGTGGTTTGGGTAGATATTCATAAGGATATGCAGCCATAATGACTATGCAATTTTAGAACATTTTCATCATCTCAAGAAATCCCATACCCATGAGCAGTCACCCCCATTCCCTTGTCACCCTGGCAACCACTAATATACTTTCAGTCTCAGTGGATTTGCCTCTTCTGAGCATCTCATATAGAAGCATTCCTCTTAAGTGAATTGAAGAGCTGAGAACTGAAGTGTGTAAGGTGTGTGCCCAGAGCACCTTACACTTTATGCTCTACTGCTTTTTTCCTGAAAACACAGGGACCAGCTAGTACAAAACTACACCCAGGATCCCATCCCTGGAAAGATTATAAATATCTACATTTATATATTTATATATATATATGCATATGCATATGCATATATATATGTGTATATATATGCATATATACACATATATATATGTGTATATATGCACACATATATACACACATATATATACACACATACATATACATTTATGTAAATATATAAAATATCATTTTATATATGTACATATATACACACATACATATACATTTATGTAAATATATAAAATATCATTTTTAAGTTTACGTTGCTCAAATACATTATTAAATTTGGGGGACATCTCTTTTCTCTGTCATAGACTGACGTGGCTTTTCATACTAATGGTTTTTGCTCCAGGTCTTTTGTTGCTGTTTTCTTGGATACATGACAGTTTGTTATTATTATGGCTTTAGTTTTTCCTTGTGTTTTTTATAGAAGTGCTATTTTACACACTGACTATACAATACACATCAAAAGGACACATGCACACACATCCAAAGGTTTTTCCACAACCCATGCATCACCACTGTACTTGTGATCTGTCACAGTTTTGTGTGAGACGATCATATGCCATCTTTATATGACAAGTGAGAGAAATAGTATTTCTCAGTGTAAACGCTGCTGTCTTTCAAAATGTGGACACTTAGTGTCTCTAAAATCTGATTCATTGGTCCATAGATCTTCATTTTAATGTTTTTCACCGTACTTTTCAATAGCTCCTGGTTAAATGAGTTATCACTTCTTTGCAAAAATGAGACCATTGGATACTTTGGGGTGTGGGGATGTACAAAGGAGGCTTTGCGTCCTGATGTGTTTTCATAATGTCCCATAACATTTGTGTTAAAATGTATTTACCATCTTCAGACTATAGGGGTGGAGTATCTTTGAATATCTGTTACAATGCTCAGAAAACAGAATCAACCCAGGTAATTACTGGGCAAGTCAAGATGCCTAAAAAACCACACCAGTTTCTAAAACGCAATTGGATGATGATCTACAATGTCTGCCACTGTCATTGCATGATTGCCTTCTTTTCTAATAAGTTTTCAAGTTCCTTCCCTGCTGTTAATGGACTAAGATATAGAACAGGTATAGGATCTGGGCTTGAGAGGTGCCATTCTACTCCTAAAGTCTCTGCAGCTCCTTGTCAAGCTGGTGGGCTGCCTGTAGGAAAGAGCTTGTATCCTCCAGTATCTTCCTATCTGACGGTCATGAGTACCAACAGTTTGGGCCATTGGAAATATGAGACATTTTGATATAGCTGTTGTTGATCTGTTAACAGGGATCTGAATACTTCAGATACATGACTTTTCCTGCCATTTAGATGTGCTGTAAGATCAAACTTCCCTTGAACAGAGGTACAGATGTGTCAAGACCAGAGGCTGATGATGGGATGCAAGACTGCCTTGTCTGACTTGAAGAGGAAGATGGAAAATGCATACTTTCTGTAGATGGGCTTGACTTCAAAAAATATCTTTGCAGACTCCCAGAAATAGTATGCTTGGAAGACGAAATCTTCGGATGACTGCAACACCAAAAGCAGGGGTGGTGGCAAAGGTCAGGCTCTCTTGAAACCGACCTGTGGGCAGCCAACATTCAAAAAGAGGCTGGAGGAGAGGGCTGTGGGCACAGGTGAGATGCCCTCAGACAACTCCCAGAGCAGACTGGGGACTTGGGGGAAGGGGCTGAGGGCCACCCAGCCAGCACCACGGGTTTAAAGATAACATAACCTAATCTGTACTGTCTGAGGAGTCTTAGGAAAGTTTGGCTTATAAATGAATAATAACTTAATAGTTTTGAATAGAGGACATGTGTAAAACACTAAAACTCGCATGCTCGTTAGAATTATGTTGTGATTAGGTGCTTTTGTAAATTTATCAAAGCGTTGATGGGTAGCTCAGGGTAGGGGCGAACTTCCCATTTCCTGTGTTTATCACCATGGAATCAATCATTTGAGTGGGCCTTGAACATGGAGCGTTCACCTTGAAAGATTAAAGTCCAGGAGATAAATGTGTTTAATAAGCAATAGAGGGAAGGCTGGCTGTCCCGCTGCCAGATACTTCAAAGAGGAATTCACCTTGGTGCTTTCACCACACAGCCCAGGGTCTGGCCCTTTGTTTTTCAGGTGCAAAAGCTGAGAAAATTGGTTTTGTCAGCATACTGAGGTAAGATCAGTTTACTGGGCCCTCAGTCATGCTAACCAAGTTCACAAGAGACAGATGTGTAAATCAAAACACCATTTTATTAATTTACAACGACAAGTGGAATCAGCCAGGAGATCAGACGCATACTCTGTTTCAAGGACATTCTCTCCCTGCCGTGAAGTCTACGTGGGAAGTCAAATTATCATCAGTAGACAGGCAGCCTGCAATCCGAGGAAGAGGGAGGTGGCTGTCTGATTGGAAGGTTAAAGGAAGCCGGATGCTTCGCTGTCTATCAAAGGGATTTACCTAGAGGGGATCAGACGACTGAATTCTCGTGGCAGCTCACTGCTCCAGCACCGACCTGGGCGCTCCCAACTCCCTCTAGCCGTGGACACCGCTTTGTCCCGAGCTGGCCACACCTCTGGGCCGACACGTTCATTCTCCAGCTGTGCCGATTTCACTGACTAGCTTACAGCCCCGTCACCTAGTGAGGCTGGAAAATGGACAGTTGTCCCAGGGTGACCCTAACCTAGGGTCTGCAGTGCCTGTCGCGCGCTGCTGCGGTTAGGAAGCCTTATATAATCACGTGTGATCAGTGTGTAGACCAAACAACCCCTCCAGGCTTTGCCTGTCAACATCTAGGCCAGTTCCAGCCGGGCAGAGGAGGCTAATGAATTGTTAATGATGGGTGATCAATGCTTTTATCCCAGAACACGGGCTGCCTCTTCTCTGCTGCCCGAATTGAACCCAGAGTGAGCTGCTGCTGGGAGCCGAGTTGATGAAAGAGCCGTGCTACAGTTCTAGAATTACGGGCTCATGCTCTGCCTCAGCCCTCGTGCATAATATTCGAAATGCTCAGGATGTTAACTGACACTTTAATGAAAGGAAGGAAATAGCCTAAAGGTAACAGCTCTGGGTTGGTTTGCGGGGAAAGTGGCGTTCAGGGCATTCACTGCTTTGGGCGCTGCCCTTTGGTCTAATGTGACTGTCTTCCCCAATCATCCCTTCCATAGGCACCTCTCTTCCCAACAGAATGACCCATGTGAGCCTCTACTTGACTTAAATACATTAATAGATAACAGTTACTGAGGCCTGTCATTTGCCAGACTCTGTTCTAAGTCCGTTATATATTCATTCACTGACTCTCCACAACGATCCTGTGGAGTTGGGTACTATTATTATCTTCATGTTACAGATGAAGAAATTAGACAGAAAAGCAAAGTAACTTGCCCAAGGTCACTAGTTAATAAGTGGCAGAGCCAGAATCCAATACCCATCAGTCTGACTCCTGAGCCTGTCCTTTTAGCTGCAGTGTCCAACGAAGCTAAATGGTTTCTCTAAATGTCCTCAGCTCTCCCCAGAGAACTGTTTAAATTTTAGCAGACTAGACTAGCTCATACTGAATTTCCAGGAATTTGCTTAAAAATTGGGATATTTTAACAACAAATATTTGATTCTACTAGTTGTACATCCTTGCATAAGTCCTTTATCCCTCTGGAACTCAGTTTGTTTAAAATGAGAGGGCTAGACTCTAACTTCTCTTCCAATATTGACTTTCTGAGTTGACTACCATGACCTCTGCTACTACCTTGTATTTGTAGGACTGTTAACCATTTACATAAATTCCTTTAGTTTTCCATTAAAAAACCATGGAGTCAAGAAGTAATACCTTTATGTTTTCAGAAATAGCTATCACAGTGTTGGATATCATAGGTACTGCTTATACATTGATGAACTGATTCTCATAATCATCCTGTAGGATGGGCAGGAAAATTATTATCTTCATTATACAGATGAAGACACTGATGCTTAGAGAGCCTTAATAAATAACCTAAAACCATACAGTTCATTTCTATACCCTGCTTCATTTCCATCCATCCCTCTATGGTGTTGTAAATGTGCCTGTGCTTCTACAGCAGCAGATTCTCAAGTAATAAACAACAGTACAGAGTGCATTTCCTAGACAGCTGTCTGCCAGAGAAACAGGAAGATTGTGCCTGGTATAAGGTAACTTTTCTAGCTCATTTAAGAGAACAGATTGAATACTGAATACTGCAGGTAAATGTCATTTTCAAACTGAGGAATTGGTGGCAAAAGGTGAACGTTCCGTTGCTCTTTGTTGACTGAATTAGAAATCCTCAGTGTTGAACAATGACTCATGCGAGGTCACCAGGAATTTGATGCAATGAGAAGATAGCTCGAGTGACTTAGACTTCAACGTTGTAGGGCAACCACCTTTTGTTATGTGCTAAAGTAGTCCAGATTTCTACAAACCCCAAATCTAATGGAGATGAAAACAGCTCGTCAAAAATTGGATTCACACTTTGATTAATTAGGGTTTTATATGTGATCCTTAATGACTTTCACCACCGAAGATTTTCCAAAGAGATACTCTTTGAGCAGGGAAGAAAAAGAGTGCTAATGATCTTAAGATCTTTCTAAAGTTTTATTCCTGGAGGCTCTGTTCTCTGAGAGCTCTTCAGCTCCTCCAAGCTTCAGAGTCTCCAGACTTCAAAAGGAAAGTTGGCCTCAGACGGGATGATCTGATGGGAAAACAGAGCTCCATGAATACATCAACTCTAATTAGCAGCATGAAAAGAATCTTCCTTGGAGATGCTTGGGTATGGTCAGGACTGAGAAACATGTGACAGGAGGAAAGGGCTGAATGAGATGAGAAAGTCTGAGAGTGACTTTAGCTGGAAAGCATAATGGGCAGCTTGAACTCCTGTGGCCCATAGAAAAGCAAAGCCTAGAAATATGTCTGGCTATTACGGGCAGCTCTGCGTGCTTTTCTTCCTGGCGAAATGGTTAGGCTCCTTTGCAGCTGCTGTTCTTTTTCAGAAATGCCTTTGAGGGGCAAGAAATAAATAGCTGGACATAGTTATAATGGCATATTGTTTACCCCATTCACCTACAGAAGTTTGTACACTCATGTAATCGTGAGCAACTTGAGGGCAGGGATATTTTCTTTTAATGTCTTTAGCTCCTTTTTTTTCTCCCCCTCATCCCTCGTTACTATCCACAGATAGGTTCACATTGTTTCTTGAATGAATCTCCAGTGGGGTCCCCAATAATTTTTTAATTAGAAAATAGTCTTCCATGAATAATACAAAATTTAAGTTCACATGCGCAATATCTGCTGAAGAGTGGTATACTGAGGTGTTTTATGGCTTTTGTTGCTATTGCAGATGGGTTTTTCCCTCACATGGTATCTTTTAATCAGTTATTTTTAGTGGGTAGGAGACCTATTGCACTGATTAGATGTTGCCACAAAAATGCTGTATAACAAACCACCTGAAAACACTGTGGATTACAGTGACAATCATATTTTCTCATGGTTTGGGGGTCAGACGGCGGGTGGCTCACCTAGTCTGGACTCAGCCCAGCAGCTCTGCTTTGAACTGTGGATCCATCTGGCTGGGGCAGCTCTTACTCTGTAGATCTTCATTTAGGCCCAGGGTGAAGGCAGTAGTACTAGGTACCAAGCAGAAAAACCAAGTGCTTTTTAAGGCTACTGTGGGTTGACTTGTGCCCCCAAAAGATATGTTGAAGTCCTAATCTACCCCCTGCTACCTGTGAATATGCCCTTATTTGGAAGTAAGGTCTTTGCAGATGTAATCAAGTTAAGATGAGGTCAAACTGGGTTAGGGTGGCTCTAATCCAATGACTGGCATCCTTATAAGATGAGAGAAATTTGGACACAGACACACAAGGAGAAGGGCATGTGACAATGGAGGCAGAGATTGGAGTTACATTGACACAACCAAGGAACTCCAAGGATTGCCAGCAACCTCCGGAAGCTCAGACAGAAGCATGGAACACATTCTCTCTTTGAGCTGCCAAGAAGGAACCAGCCCTGCCCACACCTTGATTTTGGACTTCGGGCCTCCAGGACTGTGAGGGAATACATTTCTATTCTTTAAATTTTGAGCCACCACGTTTGTAGTAATTTGTTACGGCAGCCCCGGGAATACAAGGCCCAAGCTTCTCACTTCTGCCCACATTTCCTGGGCTAAACCCCAAATCAAGGGGCAGCAGGAACATGCTGAACCATTGTGAGGCCATGGCAAGAGTGTAGATACTGGGAGAGGTGGAAATGGGGATAATCATTTAATCTACTACACATAAGATGCAGAATATATAAGAAAACTTTATATTTTGAGCTATCTTTAGGAAAGACAGTAGAATCTAATGGTTAATAGCATAGGTCTTGTGTTAAGAAAGTTTGGGGCTTGAATCCTTGTTCTAACACTTCCCACCTGTGTGATCTCAGGTAAATTACTTAACCTGCAAGCATTGTTTCCTATATTTGTAAAATGAGACCAATAATTTTGCCTATCTCACAGGACTCATTAATATCATGTGAACTGATGTTCATTATTTTAGTTGTTGACATAAAGCGGGGGCCAATATATGTTACCTGTTACCATTATTATTGTTATAGTGATAAAACAGGAAAGGACTTGGAAATACAGGTAATATTTTCCTATTGGGATTTTAGAGGTGAGAAGGTGGTCAGCTCTACAAAGGTTGTGCAAAATCAAAGTGTGATTTATAAAGCATAGTTCGATCTATGTTAGTGATCCTTTGGGTAGACATGCGTTGTACCTCATGAGGAATGGGGAGAGCCTATTTGCCTGGAGAATTGCCAGTTAAAGAAGAGTTTGAATTGAATATACAGCAGGAGGAGATAAAGTTCCCAGCTACAGAGGAATAAGGGGCTTGGTCAGGAAATTCACAGGGAGAAACACTGAAGTGGGGGGCTGGGGAGAGGCAGAAACAGTACTCAGAGCTTTTGACATCTTTGTGCCACCATGCAGAGCCTTGGAATTAAGTGGCTAGAACATAAAAATATAATCTCAGGAGCTGATTGCCTCGACCTATGTGATGGAACTCAGAATTTTAGTATGGGGATGGGATAAATATGCCTTTTTCAAAGGAAACCAGTATATGAGAAGGGGATGTGGCCCTGTGTATGGAGCAAAGTTCACCTGCTGGGGGAGCCACAAACCCAGGGAAGCTTGCACAGAACCTGTGGGAAGAGATCAAAGAGAGACTCAAGATGATATTGTTATTTGAGTTTTCTTTATGTCGCATGATTAGATGAAAAAAGTTATTGTGTCAATTTCAGCAAATGTCAGATAATAATACAGATAATAATGGGGGTGGGTAGAGGAACGGGGAACTTTACCTCCCAGGACGTGGAGGTTCCTCATTAGGCTGAAAGCAGCAGATACCACAAGATTTTGACCTTCCTTAAGCGTAGACGAAGCCGAAAAGGGAACAGTTATTATAGAATCTTATTTTTTACAGACAGTGAGGAATTTGGGGGAAGTATTATTAATAAACAAGAGCTAAAATTTGCTATGTGCCAAGCACTTATGTATATCATGATATACCTTACCACATTTAATCCTTGCAGTGACTTTATGAGGTTGGTGCCTTTTCATCTTTGTTTTACAAGTGAGGAAATTGAGGCAAAAGAGGTTGTCAATTGCTAGAGGTCACACAGGAAGTGGCAGAACTGACTTCAGAGTACGTGCCGTTCATCATTGAGTTACCCTGCTCTCACTGCCTAGAGTGGGCATGATATTTATGTGTATGGGAAACTTTGGGAAGAAGGTGACCCCAGGGAGTCTAGTGGATGGTGATCGGAGCAAGCCACCCGGTGCTGAAGGTCCGGGAGATCGGGGATCAAGTGGCCCACAATATAGGATTAGGAAACGTGCATCTGCAATCAATGCTTTTACCAATTTGCAAGTAAAATCACACCTTTGTTCAAAGACAGACAACTGCCCTCTTGTTATATGTACTGACTTCATCATCTCCTGAAACTCTCATGCAATTTTGCACCTTAGAATCTTTGAAAAGACTGTTCCACTGCTTGGAATAGCATTTCATCACTCCTCTACCTGGCAACCTTCTACTTTTCCTTTAAGGCTCAGCTCAAGTGGCGTCCCCTCTTCTGAAGCCTCTTCTATCTCCTTGACCAACTGTGAGCTCTTTGGGGCAGAGACAGTGTCCTCCTAACCTTGTCTGAGCTCTTTAGGACGAGCACCGAGCTTGGCACAGGTAGGTATCAATGCATATTGAATGGATAGACACATCAATATAAGCCCATATATTAGGCACAATTACATAATCAATATGAAATAAGCGGCACACTGGGCTATCCATCTAGTATTTTGAAAGCATGCTATTGCTTGTTCTAATTGAATTGCAAAAGTTAAAGATGCATGCAACCTATTTTCTTTTTGAAGGAAAATCTGTCTTGCTGTTTCATGCAAGTGGATATAATATACTCATAAAACAATCTGTTATGAGAATGGCAAATATTTCAGGGAAATTTCAATGGAATAAGTTCTTTGTGGTTTTATTACTTAATCCTCTGTAAAAATGACTGAAAAGGGCTTCCCTGGTGGCACAGTGGTTGAGAATCTGCCTGCCAATGCAGGGGACACGGGTTCAAGCCCCGGTCTGGGAAGATCTCACATGCCGCGGAGCAACTAGGCCCATGAGCCACAACTACTGAGCCTGCGCGTCTGGAGCCTGTGCTCCGCAACAAGAGAGGCCATGATAGTGAGAGACCCGCGCACCGCGATGAAGAGTGGCCCCCGCTTGCCTCAACTAGAGAAAGCCCTCGCACAGAAACGAAGACCCAACACAGCCAAAAATAAAAAATTAATTAATTTTTAAAAAATGACTGAAAAGACAAAAGGCATTAAAGAGGGGAATGGCTCCAAATATTATAGAGGGGAGCAGAATAGCTGAACAGGAATTTATGATTAAAGAAGATTTATGCAAATCTCAAGAGCACCTTAAAAGTTAATCTTTAAAAACAAATCCCTTTAGTCTGAGCAGATTATGCTTAAGAAAATCTTTTTTAGTAAATCCATGGGAAAATTTGTTTTAATTTCACAATTTAAAGGAAAATAGTATACATTTGTAATAGCAGTTTAGGATTTATTGTTTTAGGTAAAGTCACACCAAAAACTGTTTCTCTTTGATATATCCTGCCCATGTGTTTTCTAGGTTAGAAGTTCTCATTTCAGCCAAAATATGTTATTAGTTACAGTGAGTCATCCAGATTTAGTTTTCAAGTAAAATACTATATCAGAAAAGAAAACTGGAAAAAAAAAGAAAACTGTTCTTTTTGAAGGATAAGTCAATTAAATGTTGGCTTGTTAGAGTTCATAGAATAGGAAATGGGATCCAAGTATACATTTTCTCAGATAGGGATAGAATAAAAGCAATTACAACAAATCTCATTACTTGTTGACGCATACCCTTGCTCTAATCAACTAAGAAGAAAATAAGCTACCAACATGTAGAAATGTGAATTTTAAGCATTTATGTATCTCATAGTTCCTGTACAGGGTTTGAATGGAGTGAACAATAATAATCTTCAAGTCCACACCAGACACATGTGGCAAACATGCCCTCCTCAAAAGCTCAGGTGGCTCTGTGCTATTGTCTCTTCTCTTTGTAAGGTGTTCCTACCTAGACTTTGGAGACTAAAATAGACTAGATCAAGAAATTTCAGGATTGGGAGGAATTTAAAAGCTGATTGCAAGAGCTCTCATTTATTGAGTGGTTACTACGTCCCAGTAGCTGTGGAAAGCCCTCCTCATGAGTTATCTCATTTCATTCTCAAACAGCCCTACTAAATCAGTATTATTAGCTCTAGGCTTACAGATAAGGAAACTAAGGTTTTGAGAAGTAAGTGCCCCAAAGTCTTAAGGCTGTTAAGTGGTGGAGCTGGAATTAGGATTTAGGTCAGACTCCAGCGTCCCCTTTGAACCTGAACATTGCATTACTATATGCTACTATGCATTTGAAGTTTTCTTACAAAAAGTCCCACAGGTGATCCTGGCCCATGTTTGAGGACTGTCATGATATTGTGAGCCCTGTCAGATCAGAGATGGTAGGGATTTTTTTCTTACAATTGTACATGATATATATGGCATACAGCCTCAAAAGCTGTTCTTATTTGTTGAGTAAACAAACTCCCCTTATGTGCATATCAATTCTTCATGTGTCTTGAAAGAATTAATATAATCATACAATTCTTCTGGTCCATTAAAAAACATAGCTTTTAACAAATGAGAAAACATAAGTCTAAAAAGATTGAATGAGTTGACCAGTGTCCCACAGCAAGCAGTCAGTGGCTTATATCTCTCTCCCATGTCTATGCTTGGTGCCAAAAGATGTCTGTCTACTCTGTCTCTGATTTTCTGTTTGCCTCCACTTTCTGTCTCTCTGTTATTCCGTGCCTTTCTATCTCCCTCTTCTCCTTTCTCTCCTGTAAGCCAGAGAGCAGAGACCGTACCATTTTATGTGGCTTTAACCATCTCTGCATCCCAGAACCTAGCAGGCTCTTAAAATATTGATTGCTTAAATGGATGAATCACTAAGGAAAACATAGTTTTTATCCACAACACCATCATTCACTCTCTTTTTAGACCCAAGACCACTCTCTGCCGTATAAATACTTCTGTAATTTGTAATTACCGAATGTATTTCTGTAATGTATAGATGAATTTGTAAGTCATACTTTTGTGAAACAACAGGAAAGCTGCAAAAAAGAATGCTCACCTGATGTGATTCAATGACCTCTTAAGTCTGTAGTAGTTGTTGTTTTCAATCCCTGAGAAATTGTATTTGTTTTAGTTAATTTTCTTCCTTGCCTCATTGAGTAGTGTAGATGAGTATACTGTTCAGAGCTGTGATCTTAGATTTGTCTTCTAGAGAACTTCTAAAACAATCAGGATCATTGCACAGATGGGGTGAGAATATGCAGATTTCCACCTTTCCTGAAAGCAGCTGACAGTTCTAACATGTGGCTCTGTGTTCTGTGGCATAGTGAGAGGGATTCCCCCCCTACAAATCACAAGGCATCCGTTCTGTAAAAAATGCAGGCCGTGTACAGTAGCAGGTGCAGAATTGCTGGTGGCCTTCTAGCTCTAAGGACCATATTGCAGTTCTTTCATGCTTAGAAATGCTCTGTAGGAAGATTTCAAGGGTAAATTTGAGAAGCACTAGAAGGCTAGCATCTTGTGCCCATATGCAAATAGGCTAATTTGTGGGTTCTCTTGGCATGGTCCTCTCCTTGTTTTGGCAATGAGATGGCTAAAGCACCTTTAATGATTCCCACCAAGTTTTGCCCCAAAGTATGATTGCAGGCAACATTAGACATCTGCTATGAGGTAGCTATGCCAGCATTAGCTATAGGAATGGAGAAAGCATCTCAACCCTAAACAAATTCAAGAAAGTCTTGGGCTTCCCTGGTGGCGCAGTGGTTGAGAGTCCGCCTGCCGATGCAGGGGACACAGGTTCGTGCCCCGGTCCGGGAAGATCCCACATGCCGCGGAGCGGCTGGGCCCGTGAGCCATGGCCGCTGAGCCTGCGCGTCCGGAGCCTGTGCTCCGCAACGGGAGAGGCCACAACAGTGAGAGGCCCGCGTACTGCAAAAAAGAGAAAGTCTTAGAGCCACACTACCTCGCAGGAAACACCAGACATTTCAGAGTCCCATGTCTGCTGGCATCTTCCTACCCTACCTGCCTACAAAGATGTCTGTGCTGGCAGGCTGCTCACAAGTGCACCAGTCAATGTGGGCATCTCAGGACACCTCGTCCTTTAATGTGAAGGGCTTCCAAAGATGAGAAGCTTAACCTCTAATCATTTTATGTTGCACAAAAAAAGGAGGGGCCGGGGGAGGCAACCACGCCTTCCACTCTGGAAGTGTAGCAGAAAGAATCTAAGGCAAGTAAAGCTAAAGCCTGTGTCACCCAATGCTATTTGTAAAAGGGATGAAGGTGAGTGAAGGGGAGGCGAGGCACTTAAATTGTTACATGAAGACAGTCTGGGCTCTAATGCCTTCCTTTGTCAGTTCACTCAGCCCTCTGTTATGTTTGCCTCACTTGACTGTGGAAAGGGGCTTGTGTCCCAGTTCTCCATAATTTTTCCTGGTAATTCTGACTATTAAGAAGGTTTTCTAGGTCGTGGTAGTAATGGACTGTTTTTCTTCATAGTCAGGAAAGCTGCACTATCTTTCTCTAGTCAACATGCTGGGAGGAGGTGCAAGTACAGTTGCCAAAGTTGCTGGTGGGGGGCGACCCCTGGTTGCACAGCACTTAATAGCTTAAAAGGCACTGTGTGAAGTGTCCCTATTTTACGGACGATGAAAGAGAAGAACAGTGATACTGAATGACTCTACCGGGGCCTCGGGGCTCATGAGTGACAGAGGGGGCTTGAACCCAGGTTTCACAACTCTGTGATCTTACTAAGCGTGTTCTCCAAAAGCAGTGTCTTCCAACACATTTCCTTTGCTCCTTTTATTTTTTTATTTTTTAAAATTTATTTTATTGAAATATAGTTGATTTACAATGTTGTGTTAATTTCTGCTGTATAGCAAAGTGATTCAATTATACATATATATATTCTTTTTCATATTCTTTTCCATTATGGTTTATTACAGGATACTGAATATAGTTCCCTGTGCTATACAGTAGGACCTTGTGTTTATCCATTCCATATATAATAGTTTGCATCTGCTAATCCCAAACTTCCAATCCATCCCTCCCCCACTCTCTTTCCCCCTTGACAACTACAAATCTGTTCTCTATGTCTCTGAGTCTTTTCTATTTCATAGATAAGCTCATTTGTGTCATATTTTAGATTCCACATATAAGTGATGTCATATGTATTTGTCTTTCTCTTTCTGACTTATTTCACTTAGTATGATAATCTCTAGGTCCATCCATGTTGTTGTAAATGGCATTATTTCATTCTTTTTTGTGGCTGAGTAATATTCCATTGTATATATGTACCACATCTTCTTTATCCATTCATCTGTCTATGGGCATTTAGGTTGTTTCCATGTCTTGGCTATTGTAAATAGTGCTGCTATGAACATAGGGGTGCACATATCTTTTTGAGTTATAGTTTTGTCTGGATATATGTCCAGGAGTGAGATTGCTGGATCATATGGCAACTCTATTTTTAGTTTTTTGAGGAACCTCCACACTGTTCTCCATAGTGGCTGGACAATTTACATTTTCACCAAGAGTGTAGGAGGGTTCCCTTTTCTCCACACCCTCTCCAGCATTTGTTATTTGTAGATTTTTAATGATGGCTAATCCTGATTGGTGTGAGGTTGTACCTCATTGTAGTTTTAATTTGCATTTCTCTAATATTTTGCAATGCTGGGCATCTTTTCATGTTTTGCTCCTTTTTTGACTGGTGTGTTGTCACGGTGGTTAGGACTATAATGAACAGGCAAGAACATGGAACTGCAAGAGACTGTGACCATGGGGTAGCTCTTTTTATATGTGTGCTCCCCTCAACCAGCAGCCCAGGAGCTGCACCCTCTGCCCTAGGACCCCCAGGCTCACTCCCCAGGCTTTGGAAACTGGTTACACCTCAGCTTCCAGGTGAATTTTCCTCTCCTTTTATCATGCCTATAGCTTACTGCAGCCCATACCTTCAGCAATGTCACTCAAAGTCTTTGAGATATAGTGTGAGTCTTTCTTTCTGTAAATAAAAATTTCCTTGTTGCTGCACAAAACAGCATCGTTAAACATTAAGCTCCCATATAACAAGTATCGCCTTTCCTCCAATTTCCAATAATATTTCTCTCACTTTCTATTGGGCCTTCCCCAGCATCCTCCTCAAAAACTATCAGGCTTCTACTAACAATATCTTTAATATCCTCTAGGCTTTCACTAATTGTCTCCTCAAGGTCCTTCCAGCTTCTTCCCACTATCAAGTCTAGATCCACACCCTCGATTTAGGTTTATGTTACAGCTGCACCCACTTCCAGGTACCAAGACCTTCATACCCCAGATTTATCCCAAAGCTTAGTGACTTAAGGCAACAATAAACATTTATTATCTTACTTGGTTCCTTTGGGTCATGAATCCAGGAGTAGTTTAAGCAGGTGGTTTTGGCTCAGGATGTCTCATGAGCTTGCAGTGGAGGTGCTGACTGAGGACTGACATCATCTGAAGGCTCGACTGGAGCTGGAGGATCCACTTCCATGATAACTCACATGATTGGCAGGTTATGTTGGCTCTTGGCTGGCTCTTGGTTCTAAGGCTGCTTAAGTATCATCACGTCATGGAAGCTGGCTTCCTCCAGAGCAACTGATTTAAGAGACCAAGCTGAAAGTTCCAATCTCTTTTATATCATCATTTCCACAAAATCCTGGTTGTTACATGATCATTCTCATTAAACATGGGAGATTATACAAGGGGCATGAAAACCAGTAACTGGGGATCACTGGGCACCTCTTGAAAGCCAGCTATTACCACTTTTTCCTGTAATTAATAATTGCCTAATTTTGTTTACTTTTTCAGTTTTATATGTATTAAGCCCTCCTTTCCCCCTAATGCTTCAACATCTTTCAAACACCTAGGAATTATTTTTCCAAACACTGAAATATATCAGATTATTTACATTTTTTCCCTTATGGACATGTTCCTTTCATATCCCTCCATCTTTCTGCTCCATCTGATCTAGTTCTATTCTAGGCTTGATCCACTCTTTGTCATCCTAGGTACTCCCTTCACCATTATTTTGTGTTGTAATTCTTGTTTTCTGAATTCCAAGTCTTTCTCTTTGTAGAGTTTTGCCTTCCTTTTGCCAAAGCACAGGCTCCAGGAGTTTGAGACGTACTGCATGGGAAATAAATTTTTTGAGTTCTGTATATTTGAAGGTATCTTTATTCTACCCTCACTTAACCCTTGGCTGTCCTCTCATGAACTCGGTGCATGTGGGTAGAGTTTGTCCAGTTGTAAGGTCCTTTGTAGGGTGTCAGGGAGCATGCAGATAATATTGTTTCCCATTGCTAGACCCTTACTATTTATTGTGTAGATATCACTCCTCTGGGGCTACTTATTTCTCCAAAGAAGAATCGTCCCCTCTCCTCCCTGGAGTGCGAGGGAGATATACCAAACTGCTGCATTTGAGGAGCAAACCAAGGCAGAGGACTAAGGGCTTCACAGTTCACCATGTACGCCCTTAATCACCCTGCTTGTAGCACCAAGCTTCCCTGGCCCTTATCTGGGCCTTGTGTCCCCAATCTCCAGTTCAGTTGCTCCAGAAAACAAATCAAAATCCTCCCTTTTCTCATAGGAGAATGAGCAGAGGGATGGTTACCTGGCTCTTCAAGGTAGGGTGGCTCCTGTTGGTTCAACAGCTCAATGTGGACCTTGGAGATAACTAACCCGTTTTCTACCCTGCCCCATTACCAACTCCACTAGCAGCTTTTTATGATCTACTTTCGTCTTCTAAGCTAAATCAATCTCTCATGGATTACTCTGCTTGGGCTGCCATAACAAAATACCATAGACCGAGTGGCTTAAGTAGTAGAAATTTATTTCTCACAGTTCTGGAGCCTGGAGGTCTGATGGAGGTACGAGTAGGGTCAAGTTCTGGTGAGGATCTTCCTGGCTTGTATGTAGCTGCCATCTCCCTGTATGCTCACATGACCTCTTTGTGTGCATGCACTGAGAGAAAGAGATCCCTCTTCTTATAAGGAAACTAATCCTATCAGATCAGGGCCCCTCCCTTATGACTTCATTTTACCTTAATTACTTCCAAATGGCCATTATATTGGGAGTTATGCTTCAACATATGAATTTTAAGGGAACACAATTTGGTCCAAAGCACCCCATCTGCTTCCTATTTCCCCCCAATTTATAGAAATCTTTTAGCTTTTGTTTTCCCCTTTTCCATTTCCATTCTCTTTGCCCATAGGTTAATACCTTTTTTCAATTTCTTTCCTATTTTTTAAATTGGGGATTTGGAAGGGAAAAAAGATAACAGTAAGTCCAGGTAGAGGATTGCAACCTGTGAAACAAAAATCATAACACAGAAACTTGAAATAAAAGAAAGTCAACCAAAAAAAAAAAAAAAAAGTCAACCAGATGGGCTGGTGGGTGGGACCTACCCATGTTGCCCCAAATGAACACGCCCTTTCACAGCTCCAGTCTTGCAGAAGATGAACCTTTACACCTTCACTGAACAGGAAAACACTGTCCCTTCTCTGGCACCCAGCCCACTTTCAAGCATCTGTAGCCAGTGCTGCTGGCCTGAATTCCAGAGCCAAAGAAAGCAGATGGCTTTCAAACACTGATTAATCACTGCTCTTCCTTCACTTAGGTTTCCAGCTGTAATTCATTTCTCCTTGCTGGCATGGAGTCATTTCTGCTGGTTTCTTTTCTTCCTGGCCAAATGTGAGAAGTACTCCTGCCTTTTACTAAATTTCTTTGGTCATCAGCTCCACATTGCTGGTGGTTGGCATTGCTTTTTAGCTTATAGCCACCCTTAGGCTCTAAAGTTCATCTGTTATGGCGTGAAGAAAATCTATCCTTGTCTAGCTCTTTGACCTCTGATTTCATGGTGTGGTCAATACGAAGCAGAAAGTCAAACTGCAGGAAACCTCTATGGATCAAAGAAGTCTTTCTGTATGTCTCCTAGAGTTGGACCCAAGAGAGAAGTCACCTTCGGGCTTTTTAGCTTCTTGTTTAGCCTAATTTCAAAGTCACACGGCATATACAAAAACAAAATGGAGCGATCAATGATGAAGCCTTAGAGTCTGGTGAATTGTTAGTGCTGAAATAGTACATCTTGCCACATGGTTCGGGGGGGTGGGTGTAGCAATCTCTCTTAACCACCTCTTTTCTCTAAGCAGTGGCTCTGAATCAGAGATGTACATCAGGATTGCCGTGGGAATTCTGCCATAAGATGTATGTCCAACCCCTACCCTGAGAGTTCATTAGAGCTAAAGCATTTGTGTTTTGGAAGAGCTCTCCAGGTGATTTTGATTAAGAAGCATTGCTCTAAAGGAATATCTCTAAGGTGAAAGAGGCAGCACAGTAATAATTATTAAAAAAAATAAAAACTCTGGATACCTGGGTGTGGATTCTGGCCTCAGCTACATTGCTTCTCTCGTTAGTAGGGAGACCATACAATTTATCGTCCACATCAGGATACATCTGAGAGTAAAAGAGGGAGCTATTAATAACCATGTCGGGACAAGAGGCATAAATTGAAACTGTCCAGACAAACCAGTCACCCTACTCATTAGTCAAATGAGAGATTGGATTGGACAACTCTGAGGTTCCTTTCAGAGTTATGATTCTATAATTCATGACCGCTGGGACAAGTACAAAATATGTTTTCATTCCAAATGCCTGCAGGACAGAGTTGTTTAGGCATCACCTACTCTCAGGGAAGCTGAAATGACAAACACATGCAGCTTAGAGGCTGAGACCTGACAGCACTAAGGCTGAGAGGCCAGGGAGATAAAGCCAACAGGAGTGGGTGACCTTCCCAGAGCAAAGGCATCAAAAGGTGTGGGTCAAAAAAAAAAAAAAAAAAAAAAGGTGTGGGTCAGCGGGGACAGATTCACAATCAGGATTTGTCAGAAGCAGCTGCTATTGCCATTGGAACCCCAAGGATAGGAATGAATGATATTCGAGGTCTGTTGACATTTATACACACTTCTGGATCATACTCCATTATACTCTGAGACATTTACACACATTTCTGTATTATCTTCCAATATGTTACACAAAGAATTTGTATAGCTATTTCCATGGTGCTTCTCTGCCATGTGACACCATTAGGGAAGAAAGAGTTTAGGTCCATCACATGTTCTGGTTGGTTATAAGTTAGTATATAAATTATACCATAGACAAATTACCAGTTTTCTAAAAATCAAGGTGTAATATAATACCCCTTCAACCCCCCCCCCAATCCTGTTCATTTTATCTTTTATATTTTAGAAAGCACTTCAGGGCTCTGCACTGGCATAATAAAAATCATGTCACGCTGTAGCTGGGATTAGCCTAATAGAATCCATGATATCAACAAGTTTTACTGAATGCAGAAAAGTTAAGCTCAGTACAGTCTGATTTTTACGGCTTTTTTCTACTTTATTTTTTATGTTGGTGCTTATCGAGTACATATTAAAGAAAATCTTTAGACACCAGGATATAGTGAGAGGGACTAAGTAGATGACACTATCGTCACAAAGCCACGCAACAGTTTGCAATTTCAGGAGAGCGGGCTGAACTCTTTGGCTTGTGCAGTTTAAGGCATTAGGAGAATTAGCAGAATTGTGGGGGGAGAAGATGGGAGAAGAGAAAGAGGGGGAGGAAGGGAATGAGGAGAGGGGAGATAAAGAGAGAAGGAGGGAGAGAGGAAGGAAGGGAGAGAGAGAGGAGAGAAGGAAAGAAAGAAGGAGGAGGAGAAGGATGGAGGGAGGAAATAAAGGAGATACTTAAATATATAAAAAGAGAAGAAAATAGAAATATGGAAACAGTACCAGAGAGGGGAAGAGGAGGCGGGTACACACACATACACACACACACGCACACACACACACACACACACACACGTGTGTGTGTCTCTAGGAGAACAAAAGTAAATCCTAGGTTAGAATTTTTAGTCAAAACAGAGAAGAGTCCTGTATCCAAACATAAGAAGCGGAATGGCTCACGTCGCTGCTGAAGCTATTTTGATGAACACGGTGCAGCTCATTTCACATGGATTTAGGCTCACGCTGTTTGGAAGGAGAGTGCACACCGCGGCTGTGCTTTAGGGGTGTAATCAGAGGGACTGGCATTGATGGAGAGCTTCTCCCACCGCTCCAGGAGGAAGTTGGCAGATTCTGAACAGCTCTGTTTCCACAACTGTGGCTGCGTCATCTGTTTGTCAGAATTCGTGCCCTGCATGCATGCGGGATGAGAACACGCTTAGCCCAGGATTAGAATTCTGGCTGCAAAATGGGTTTTGCTTCTTACCGATTCTTACCTGGGGCAGAGAGCAGCCATACAGCAAGGAGAAATTGCTATTGTCTGGCGGGGGGGTGGGGGTCAGACAGCCTTGGAGAGAGTCTGTCCCTGAGAATAGAGGAGGAAAGGAAGCCAAGAGGTTATCTTTTGGCTTATCTGCTGACACGGGTTGATGTGGCCACAATGGCCAGCATGAGACTGGGGGCTCCAGGAAGAGTTTTGGAAACAAACACTTGCTTTTACTTGAGGGATGCTATGCGTATTCTCATCTCTGCACTTCAAGAAAACTCTAATGGAACAGGAGAAGGCTCAGGGAGGGGCCCGTGAAGTGATCAAGGGGTTGGAGGACTGGGCAGAAGGGAGACACTGGGATCTTCGGTCCACAGGGGCAGAGGCAAAGCGGGTGGTAGGGCGGGAGATGGATCTCTGAAACGGGGGAAGGGTAACGATGGAGATTATGTGTGTGGTCACAAGATTCTTGGATATCAAACCCTCTAGGGTTTAGAAAGGCCATTTTAGGAAAAAAGAAATAAAGCATGAATTTTTCTAGTGGAAACTTGTACATGTTTGCTAAATACCACTGATCACGACCCCATTGACTCTCATTGGCTTTGGGCATGAACTCTCCTGATTAAATACAAGCAGGTGGTTAATAATTTGTTTCTCTGTCAGTGCTGAGTCTGTATCCTGGTATCTGCCCTAGGATATAGGGAATTTGCCCAACAAAATTCGAACACCCAGTGAAAGGTGTAACACAGCCAAGTGGCAGGTACAGAGCAAGGAAAAGGAAGGGCATGCTTCTCGAAGTGAGTTCAAAAAATGCCATACAGAAACAGCCGGCATAGACCACGATAGGGAATCATGGGATGATGGCCCAGGAAAAGGCCCTTGGGTAATTTATGATTCACCATGGAGGATGGGGGAGGATCCAAACCTGATCGGCGGGCATATTTGATATACTTAATATCGTTGTAATTCTTAAAAAATAGATTAAATGTATCCAAGTCTTCTTGATTGGTGAAGCTATTCATGAAACAGACCGAGAAAGCATGGCAGGGAGCACAGGACAAGAATATTGGAAAATCAGTCTGGTGCAGTGGTCCCTCCTCTGTCTCCCATAGTTCCCAACACTGCTGCATCCTGACACTTACCATGCTTCCGAGTAATGGTGTGTTTATTTGTCTGATTTTTTTGCCACTAGATTGTGAGCTTCGTGATGTCAGAAGCTCTGTGTCACTCATCCACAGACCTACTGGGCACATCCGCAGTGTCTGCTGGAAGAACAGACCACGTCAGCGTGGCTCTGGACAGGATATGTGGTTGACAGTGTATCCTCCACATGGTTCACCTGCTTCTCCTAGAGCCCCTAGCACCCTCCCTGGAGCTTCTCCCCTCCCCATCCTCAGGTACAGAAACATCTCAAAGAGGATTTGACAAGTCCTTAGGGAACGTGGAAGACCCCCCCCCCCCACACCACCCACTTCACAGAGGAGGAAAATGAGGTTCAGACAAGGAAAGTTAAGCCAAAGTTAAGCAGCTAGCCCGTGGGACATTCCGAATCAGAGCAGCAGAGCCCACGTGATCCCTACATCCTCTCCTGTTGCTAGACAGCGCTGCCTCGAACATTCAAAGTTTGCCGAAATTCTAAAATAGCCCACGTTAATTGATTTGCTCATTTTTAGCTTTGTGTAGGGGAGAGGGTAGAGCTGAAATGGGTGAGTTAACACTTCATCAACACTCTTAGAGATAAGCTTTCATTTCCCACTAAGTTTGTGACAGGGGTTTGTGCTGCAGTGGGTGGTACCCTGTGAGGGGAGAGAAGGAGGCTGCTGCAGGGAGAGAGGAGCCCAAGGGCCTGCCCAGGGTTTTTTGTTGCCCTTTCTTGCTTATGAAGTTCAATTTTAACCAACACGGCTCCTTAGCCAAACGTTTAATGTCCTTCCTGATCTGTGCCTGACCTGCTTTTCAGGCCATATTTTTCCTAAATAACAATGATAGTAGTAGTTTAGAATTTTCAAGTAACTTTCACATTCACTATTTAATTTGGTCCTTCCAAGGACCATATGAGGGAGAAAATGTTGTCAAGAAAGGAAACGCCAGAGTCCCGGCGGCCTGCTGACTTTTCCCAGGACCCATGCAGAGTCCTGCTGGCTCCGTGCCAGGTCAGTGCAGATGCGGAGTCTTCCTGATTCAAGGCCCACCTTCTCCACGAAATCTTCCTGAAGACTCTGGCCCTAAGGCTCTCTTGGTTTTGGTGACTCTAGCTCACTCAGGTGGCCCTTAAGATGGGCTGGCTTGGATTACTGGATAGCTTTTATGCTTTCAGGTCTGTCTCTCTGGAAAAGGTGGATGCAACATACCTGGGTTTACCCACAGAGACTCGCGTGGGCCTGGACCATTGTCAGAACAGGTTGATGGCTAACACATCCTCTAGGGATGTGACAAAGAGCATGAACCCAGCTGGCATGTCTTGAATGTGAGGAACCCGGCGGATCCTGCTGCCTGCCTTGTGGGGAAACCACACCTGAGACTAGGACCTCAAACTTCATTAATATTTTCCACTAAAAGCACCATTTCCCAATCATATTTGGAGGGGAATTGCTTTCTAGAAATGCAGCTTAGGGGAGGAAGTGACTTCCTAAAACCTCCCACTGAGCTGTCACAAATGAAAACACCTCTGGCTACCTGGAGACCAGTCAGGAGATTAGACAGAGCTCAGGTGAAGGCTATCTGATGAATCACACAGTCTTTAGAGGAAAAGCCATGTTTGTATTCACATTGGCTTGCCAAAGATAAAACAGAATTTAAAAGACCGATAATTCAAAGAGCTCCAAATCAAAGGTTGAGATGCTTTAGAGACTTTGAACTATGCCAAAGGAAGAGCCAGTAGTTTATTTCATTTGGAGAAGAGTGCTTACAACTTGTGTAGAGGACTTCATACATTTTCATATTTTATTACTGTCAATCCATTGATGTGCTCATTCTTTCATTTACTCATTCACTCAACGATGACATTTTTCTGCATTTTCTCTGTGCCAGGCACTGCTCAATTGGAGAGCAAAGTTTTAGAGGACACTGTCCTGTGCACAAGAAACTCTGGTAGTAGACTGTTCTTACACAGTAAGCAGAAGAGGTTATTTCCATTTTACAAAAGAAGAAACCAAATTTCAGAAAAACTTGGTGAATTTCTCTCTCTCAAATATATAATAAAGGCTTTAAAAGATTGATGTGAGAATCCTCTTCTCTTCCCTCAAACCTTGACAATAGTTCCCAAAGATCTATAATTTATCCTGTAAACAATAGTTCTGGACTTGACACCTCTATTCTCTCTCCCCGAATCACAGTATATCTTGATGCTGAGAAGAAATTGAGGGCTTGAATTCAGGTCTGCACATCTTCAGAGTTCAGGATCATAGAGCCAAACTCCATGGCCTCACATGGTGCTGTGGGAGACAGGACTTTTAGCCCAAGAACTGGTGTGTTCCAAATCGATGTGAATAAGTTGCTTCCTATAAAGAAAAGGAATACTTTTTTTGGTTCCAACAGAGCTGATCTTAAGGTCAGGAATCTTCCCAAAGAACCTGGCAGAGACATAACTCTGCAGAGTTGGCCAGCTCATTTTAAGTTTGCATGAGAGGAAATTTCTTCCTCCCTGCAGCTCCCTGATCTGAAAGAAACATCTGTTACTGACATAGAGAAACAAAAGGATCTTTCCTCCAATTTGATATTATGTTCTATTCTGTGAATGACAACAGGAGAATTAACCCTTGAAAAGAGAAAGAGAAATCAGCCCTCGCCCTTCTCTGAGGGGTGCTGTACCCATATACAGGAAGAGATGGAGCTCTCTCTTTATGGATGACCATGTTGATTTAAAAGTGGGCTTTTTCCATTTTGTTTCCTGCTTATTAATGGAAGGAACCCATGTGTAGTACAGTTGCCTTGATGTGGCTGATTCCCAGCTGTATTTTCCTACTTGGAGGTGAAAGATGAGGAAGCCAAGTGGAGGGGAGGGGAGTGACCCCGTATCCACAGTCGATGTCTTATTACAGAACTGGATAGTGTGATAGTTTCAAATGCTGGGCTCCTGATTGATTTGTCCTTTTCTTGTCTTCAAGAATTCATGTATAAATCTTTGGGAGGATTGCTAATGTCAAGCCAATGAATCACTTTGAATGCTCTTCTTTGGGGGAATAAATAGCTGTAGTTTTCTCTTGCCTTGATCTTGTTCATCTTTTCTGTTGGCATTTTGTGGAATAAATGGACAACATTTCTCTTCAACTCCCCTTATGCAGACACACACAAAGACACACAAAACTACACATACACACAGATTCTGGTTTAGAATTTTTTTGCCCTCTAGCTTACTTTTGAAGGAGTCTCTTAAAGCTGGACTTTGAATTTTTTACAATCTCATCTGTCTATTAATTCTCCTCCAATACATTTTCTTTAGAAAATAATTAGGCTGGAAGTTCAAAGGCTTTTTTTAGCTTAGCACAATGCTGGGCATAAAACAGACCAACTATTGGCTAATTGGGCACCCACTCTGGGGAAAACTCTCTTGAAGCCACATACAGTAAGATGTCTTATTCTTTTTTTTTTTTTTTCTTTTGCGGTACGCTGGCCTCTCACTGTTGTGGCCTCTCCCGTTGCGGAGCCACAGGCTCCGGACACGCAGGCTCAGTGGCCATGGCTCACGGGTCCAGCCGCTCTGTGGCATGTGGGATCTTCTCGGACCGGGGCACGAACCCGTGTCTCCTGCAACGGCAGGCGGACTCTCAACCACTGCGCCACCAGGGAAGCCCAAGATGTCTTATTCTTAAAGAAGAGACACCACAGTAATTTGGGAAAGACTGTTAAGGATGAGCAATCACTTAGCAGACAGCCCTTACGGAGTAACTGTTCAGATCATGAGCTTTGGGACCACGTCAAAGGCAATTCGAATCCTATCTCTGTTGTTTACTAACACTGTAACCATGAACGAGTTACTTAAATTTTCTAAGCCGCCATGTCTTCATCTGTAAACTGGGGATGATATTACTACTTACTTCATAGAGCTGTTGTAAGAATCAAATGATGTGTGAAGTGCTTCGCATGGCATCTGGCATCTAGATAACACTCAATAATTGAGCTGTTGTTGTTATTTTTATAACTATCCAAGTAACCCAGAGACATTCAGGAGTTCGCTTGTGATTTCTCATGCTCCAAAGTTAATTAAATCCTCTCTTCCCACTACAGTTCAAGAGGTAAAAAGTCCAAGTTTGATGAAGAGTGTGTCTGCATAATTTATGGATTAGACTGGAGGCTGAGTTGGAGAAAAGCTAATAGGAACGTTTTCTGAGGAGAGATGTTCAGCCAGCTTCACTAAGAGAGACTGGACCATCTTTCTTTTTTGAAAAGCTTTTTGTGAGAAGCTACAGATGAGCCACAAAACAACTAGATCCATCACGTTGGCAGGATGGTTATCCAAGAGCCCTCGATCACTGACTGTAACCCTAAATGGTAATCTCTACGTATCTAGGACAATTTCATAGAAAAAGAAGACAAGCAAAACCACTTTTCATAGAGTTTTAGCTCCTCATTAACTCTGTACTGAATTCCTGAACAACTTTAGAAAAAAAGGATAATATGGGGCTTCCCTGGTGGCGCAGTGTTTGAGAGTCCGACTGTTGACGGAGGGGACACGGATTCGTGCCCCGGTCTGGGAAGATCCCACATGCCGCGGAGCGGCTGGGCCCGTGAGCCATGGCCACGGAGCCTGCGCGTCCAGAGCCTGTGCTCCGCAATGGGAGAGGCCACAACAGTGAGAGGCTCGTGTACCGCAAAGAAAAAAAAAAAAAAGGATATGACATTTCACCTGTTTCAATGACGATTTCCTTCCATTGCTTCTCAATATTCCCCTTGATTTTTACCAGCAAATCTACACTGGGGACAACTAGTCATAACTTCCTTCTACTTAAGATGATGGTATATGTATGTTTTCATGAATTGACATAGCTTACGGACTCATCATTTGTAATGTTGTTCAACTATGGGTTTTCTCTCTTTGTGCTATAAAACTAGAATTATAGAATAATACAGCTGGAGAGATTTTAGAGCTATATTATACGTAATAAGAACCAGTTTTTATCGCACTCTTACTATGTGCCAGACTCTGTGTGCTAAGTGCTTTGTACGTTTATTTTATTCAGTCATCCCAATAATCCTATGAGGTAGGTTCTACTAATCTCTCTATTTTGCAGATGAGGAAACTGAGGCTGAAGGTGTAAATGTCTTGTTCAGAGCTATGCAGCTAGTAGGGCTTAAACTCAAACCCAGGCTGGACTGAGTCTATACCCACACTTACTAGTATGTGATATGGGTCTTATATTTCAGATGAGGATCCTGGACGCCAGAGGAGTAATGTGAGTTTGCTCAGAACCATCTAGTTAGTGACAGGCTGGGCTGGAGCCTGCTTCTTTGGCCCCTGGGCGCCTGCTTCCTCTAGTGTATACTTGATTCCACCTCTCATATTCCACCAAGAGGGAGAGCTCCTGGGTCCATTTGGAACTCTCCTTTTATTCCTGTGCTCTCAAAATTCACAGTGAGTACTTGAATTGAAAATTAATTTTTTTATGTAAAGTCCCTTTTAAATTGACACGGTTTCTGTTTTTCCATGACTCTTCTTCCAGTCTCATTCTCTTGGGGCAATTTAAATTTTTAGAAGTTTTAGATTCAGGAAGTTCACTTTGTTTTTAAGATTAAAACAATTTTTAATACAATTTATAAAGATTACTTTCCATTTACAGTTATTACAAAAGATTGGCTCTATTCTCCATATTGTGTAATACATCCTTATAGCCTATCTTATACCCAATAGTTTGTACCTCCCACTCCCCTCCCCCATCTTGCTCCCCCCCGCCCACTGGTAACCACTGGTTTGTTCTCTGTGTCTGTGAGTCTGCTTCTTTTTTGTTATATTCACTGGTTTGTTGTACTTTTTAGATTCCACATATAAGTGATATCATTCAGTATTTGTCTTTCTCTGTAGGAAGTTCACTTTTTTTTTTTCGTGGTACGCGGGCCTCTCACTGTTGTGGCCTTTCCCGTCGCGGAGCACAGGCTCCGGACGCGCAGGCTCAGCGGCCATGGCTCACGAGCCCAGCCGCTCCGCGGCATGTGGGATCTTCCCGGACCGGGGCACGAACCCGTGTCCCCTGCATCGGCAGGAGGACGCTCAACCACTGCGCCACCAGGGAAGCCCAGGAAGTTCACTTTAAATAAGGCATCTCTCCCTAAACACCTTCCCCAAGAACTCTCCGGATTCCTCAAAGAATAGCTCTCAAGCACCAGGTTCCTTAGGACCAGAGAACAGACCATTCCAGTGCTCAGTTCTCAGGCCTTTGTTTCTTTAGAAAGAATAAAACACAAATGTTCCACCCAGAACGGAACTTAAATGAAGAAAATGATCAGATAAGAAATGAACCCAGATTCAAATTAAATTTTCGTTGCTTCATTTTCAGCCTGTTCCTTCTATTCTAGATGTATTTCCAATAGATCCTTAAGTAAGTGTTGTCGATGTTTATTACACACACCTGTCAAATATCTCATAAGGTCCTATCAGATCAGACTACCTCTGTTTGGATCCGAGAGGAAAGTGATGAATAACATCTGCTCCTTTTGTGTGTCACTGTTTATTTACTTTCTGGATGAATTCATATTACAAGAAGATTCTGGAAGGGCTGTTAATGATCCCTGTAATCTAATTTATTGCTCCGGCACCTGATATGTTCTATACCTTAGATAATGTTAATTTTATTCTTTGTGAGCTGAACCTGGTGTTCACAAAAAGCTATAAGATGTAATTTATTTCTCCCCACTTGCATTCTGAATATTAACTCTATTGAAAAATGATTAAATAGATTATGTAAATCATGGTTGTTGCATCCACTTTAAAGGTTAATCCTGACATTGTGTAGACAGATAATTAATTTGAATTTGTTCCTGAATACTAATTCTCAGGGAAGCCCAGGTGTAATGGTTGCAGTAGTCTATTATGGATGTCACTGCATGCCTACCTGGGATAAAATCTGGAAGAAACAAATCTCAAAGCTTTGAGAACAAAATTCCTTAGGGCCATTGAGAGACTCGTTGCATCATGGGATTAGAGCTATACTTTCTCTAGATTTTTAGGAGATAGACTTGACCAACGCATCCTCCTCTTCCTTGAGTTTTCTTAGGTGTCACTTCCCTTGTTGGGAAGCCAGACCTAGTTTTTCCAATCCATTCTCTCCCTTCTACTGCCCCACTCTATGCCCTGGGACACCGATCCCTGTGGACTGAATCCCTGGCCCTTTGCTGACTGGCTGCAAGTGGATTTGGTCCAGGGGGATAGTGCCAGGGTGTCAGAGAGGCAGCAAATGGCTAACCCCCTCCATGACTTGTGTTCCTGCCAGGTGGTCCTATCTCTACCTTTATCTCTCACCCAGCCCTGGTACCTCTATTGCCTCCTTGTCTCTCTGCCTTAGGGGTGATAATGGCTTCCAACACTGCTAGTCTCTGGATATCTTTTTTTTTTTTTTTTTTTTGCGGTACGCGGGTCTCTCACTGTTGTGGCCTCTCCCATTGCGGAGCACAGGCTCCGGATGCGCAGGCTCAGCGGCCATGGCTCACGGGCCCAGCCGCTTCGCGGCATGTGGGATCTTCCCGGACCAGGGCACGAACCCGCGTCCCCTGCATCGGCAGGCGGACTCCCAACCACTGCGCCACCAGGGAAGCCCTCTGGATATCTTTGTTCTCTGGTTTGTTTCCTTAATCCTGCTCATCCATCTGTAGAAAGTTCTTCATCAAATCTCTTCATTCAAGCCACCTGAGGTGAATTCTGTATCCTCCCAGGACCCTGAATGATACACAGGGTTTTAATAAAGACCAAACAGCCCAAACTTCGGCAAATGTACTGTCAGCAATTGTCTTCCCTGTGCCCTGGGAGCAAGGTCACTATCAATCGCTTTGGACTCCCTGTACTCTGGAGCTAGGGAAAGTTTGCAGTCTAGACTCTGAGAAAGAGGGCCAGGGTTCCACTGGTGGGCAGTTATCTGGCCCCTGTGACATGGTGACAGTGGAAGGTCATGGCCGATGAACTCAAACCAAATCACATTCAGATTGGTTAATAGTGATCCAAAGACGAAGGGAAGTTACAGGGCTTCCTTTTCTAACTGGTTCATCAGGAGCTTACTATTTTGCCTCCACCCACCCCCTCCCCCTCAAAAAAGCCAAAACCAAGATACAAAAACAATGAAAGATACTCTAAGCTTAAAGTTTAGCCAAAAAAAAAATTAGTGTTTAGCTTTGGGGTTTGGGACATCAGGGTAGTCTGTTAAAATCTCAGTTCACAGTTGTCATCCTGTGATTGCAGGAAAACAAGAATTCTTCCCGAATCATCTCTGCCGTAACCATGTTATTTCTGTGCGTGTCTTGCCTCTTTGTCTTCTAGAACTCTCTTTCCTGCACTCCATGTGATCTGTGGGTTCTGCCACCTGAGGGGTCTCACTGCCTCTGCCATGAGGATGGGCACGCAACCCAGTCTGACAGATTCAATTATTCTGGAACCAGTGAATGGCCTAGGGACAGAGTCAAGGCTAATCAGAATCCTTTACTGACATAGATATTGGAAAAGGAGCTTTAAGGGCAGAATAAGCTCAAAGCTGCCTGCAGCAATCTGGCTGTCACAAGAAGAAATTCTTTCAGCGCATAAAGCCAAGCAGAGTGGGAGACGAAAAGAGACAGAGCGCCCATCTTATCGTTCAAACCCCTGAATCCGGCAATGCCTGGAGCCCAGCCCTTGGACTTGTATTTACGTGAACCGATGATTTCGTCTTTTAAAAAGGAGCTAGTTGTTGGATTTCTGTTACAGTTCAGTGAAAAGTTCTCAATGAATCCTCCTCCCTTCAAGAATAGCTAAACCCCAGTCAATACAAGGGAGTATGTTGCTTTTTCTTTAAGGCTTTAAAAAAAGAGTCCTTGCTCTTTCAGTGCAAAAGTCTTCCCCTTACGATCCCTCGAAATCCCTCCTCTGGCAGCCTGACTAGGCTTCCTTTGTTCTTTTCTCAGCGAATGTGCGAAATAGCTGGTTACCCCTTCTACCAAGCAAGGATGGTAGGGCCATCTTTGTATACATTTAGACAATTAATGGGTTACCCTGAAGCCAGTTTCCTCCAGGCTAAGAAATCCTACTAACTTAAGTCTATTGCAAAGATTTTTTTCCCAGCACCTTTCTCTCTAAATTGCAGAATTTTCATCTGACCTGGAGAGGTGGAGGAATGCTCCAGAAACTTGTAGAGGTCTTTATTGATAAAAAATTTACTCCAATCATAAGAAATTCTATTCCTGAAGTTTCAAGATTAAATAAATGTATAAGTAAATAAGGTATGAAAATTTTCAGGCGGGAAAATAAAAGTAAGTATGTAGTCTATAAACCAGTTTTGGGTTCAGTTTTAAAAGAGTTTAAAAGCAGATGGAAGTTTCCTGGGGATGCAGTTAGTGGCTGGGTTTTGCCATCCGGGTTGATGTCTGGTCCATGTGAAGAAGGAGGTGAGGGAGGCTTTGATGGCTACAGGTGGAGGCTTTCCGGGATTCGTCACTGCCTGAGTATTCACACTCAAAAATAGAAGGTTGGTTACTCCAAGTCTCAGGGGATATAAGCTTTTAAAAAATCAAAAGGACTAGAATTTCTGGGAGCATGGCTCCTACCAGAAAGCTTAAATTAAAGAGTGGGAGGTATAGATTTCCTTAAAGAAAGACCTCTGTTCAAGATCTATTTTTAACCTTAGTGAATATGCTATTAATTAAAAATTCTGTTGGATAAGACCCAAGGAATTACCATGAGATTACTGTCTTCTACATTTAACCTAGGAACATGACCCAAAATGCTTTAAATAGAAAACTTGTTAAATTTAAAAAGGACTTTCTCTTGGTAAAGTAATGTTCAGAATAATTAACTTCCAGTTTGCTTTAATTACTTTTAAACACATATACATTTTCAAACACCAGGATAACACTGTGTTCCAGGGAATCTTGGGGGCCAGGGGTACCAGTGGGGGTCCCCGAGATGAGCTGTTATTTCTGACATCCAGCAACAGTCCTGCATGCCTGCCCTGCCCACAAATAAACTATTTAATAAAAACTCAACTCTCCTTTCCCCCATTTCCTTTCTTTATCTAACTTCTAAATATAATTCAATCATCGGTTTGAGTAATTTAATTAATTAACTATCCACCACTTGCCTAAAGAACGGGTGTCTATTCCTGGTTAGCTAAATTATTTTGAAGCAAATTAAACATTTAAAAAAGTGGTTTGCATCCCATCAGCAATTAGCATTATCTGGGGAGCTTTAAAAAAGAATATCAATAATCCTGGTATTTTGGTATCAGAACCCAGAGGTTCTGTTTTAATGGGAGTGGGAGGAAGGGCAGCAGCTATTAGTACTTTTTTTTTTTTTTTTTTTTGCTGTACGCGGGCCTCTCACTGTTGCGGCCTCTCCCGTTGCGGAGCACAGGCTCCTGATGCGCAGGCTCAGCGGCCATGGCTCACGCGCCTAGCCGCTCCATGGCATGTGGGATCCTCCCGGACCGGGGCACGAACCCGCGTCCCCTGCATCAGCAGGCGGACTCTCAACCACTGCTCCACCAGGGAAGCCCAGCTATTAGTACTTTTTAAAGTTCCCCACGATTTTAACCTGCAGTCGGGGTTAGGATTCACTGATTTAGAGACTGAAAGAAATCACACCCCCAGTTCAAAAGCAACTCACCAGAAAGCAGTATGGCTACACAGGGAAAAGCCCAGGATTCAGAGTTGAGGTTTTAATCCTACCTCCACTCATTGTCCATTGTTTGGACTTGATCATGTACTTAGCCTCTCTGTGCCTCATTTCCTCATGGGTAAAATTGGGATAGTTGTGCCCATTTTACAAAGTTGTTTTGAGGTAAAGATCTACCTGGTACATGGGGGAACCTCTTTAGCAATAGCCTAGAAAAAACATTTCTCCTTGTTCCCTTTATTTGCCTCCTCTGTGCCAATAGGAATCCAAATCCACACCGTTCCTGGAGACCCTGAATTCCCTGAACATGGATGGATGGCCCTGGCAGCTACACTGGGCTTGCAGCGTCTTAGGGTTAGAAGATGAGGCACCTGTTCCTTCCAAGCTGAAGCAATGTGGGTCACTGAAATGAGTCTGAAAGTCTGAGTCCAGGTTGGTCACCACCTGTGTTATGATCTCTGTTACCATACAAAGTTACCAACGAGCTCTGGGCCCCTCCATTTCTTAATTGGTAAAATGGGATTAGACTAGATGCTCTGTCCCATAACGTGAGTCTATGAGCTTTAAAGAGTCTGTAAGACTCAGATCAGATAAGTCTGAAAGTACTTTTACCTGTCTAGTGAATAACAGAGTGCCCAAGCAGCTTCTACGATGAGGAGGTCCCATGAAGACAGTGGATAGTTTTCTTCTGGAAAGCTGGGCTTTTTGCAGTTAATAGTGGAAAGGGTTACCATCCTGACTTCTGGCTTGGGGACAGTGTGCATGAGTTACCCAGTCAGTCTCAGTGGAGAGTAAGGTCTCAGGATTGACCACAGGGTTTTATTTTTTATTGGGTCCACAGGAGAGACGGAATAAAATTGCCCATGCAAGATTTAGACTGAAATTATCTGTGTCATCTGGATCCTTAGAAGCTCTCTAGGTCAGTGGTTTTTCCAACTGAGCATGCATCAGAATCCGCTGGAGGGCTTGTTCAATCGCATATCCCGGGACCCCAACCCTAGAGTTTCTGATCCTGTAGGTCTGGGCGGAAGCCTGAGACTTTGCATTTCTAACAAGTTCGCAGGTGATGTAGGTGATGCTGGTTCCAGCACCACACTTTTAGAGCCACTGCTCTAGGTCTAGGATGCTATGATCCACATGGAACACTTTTTAAAATACTAGTAGCCAGATCCCTCCAGTAAAAAGTCTGATTTTGTACATTTACAATGAGACCCAAAGGACAAACACATCTGAAAGATGCCTCCTCTTCCCCAAACTATCTCCTCCTGCACAGATGTCTGCTGGCAGCCTAGCCATTCTGTCACCCAGGCTTACTGCCTGAGAGCGGTCTTTTCTCCACTGCCTCTGAGATCTGATGGGTTGGTGAATCTTAGAGACTTCATCTCTGCATCAGTTCTTCCCTTTTCATCTTCACTGCACTATTTCTGGCCCTCATTCGCTCCTCCTGTCTTTATTTTAATTACAAAAATGTCACATGCTTGTTTCAGAAGAAGCCAAGAGCCAAGAAATGCAAGGAATGCAGCTCTGGAAGCTGGAGAAGGCAAGCAAACAAGTCCTCCTCTAGAGCCGCCTTGATCTTGGCCTAGAGAAACAGATTTTTGGATATCTGACCTCCAGAACTCAAAGAGAATAAATGTATGTTTTTTTAAGCCATGAAATTTGTGGTAATTTGTTACAGCAGCCATAGGAGACTAATACAGGTTGTTTCCAAATTTGGGGACTTGTAAACATTTTAGTACCTCTTACCTCTTGACAGGAACCCTTGACTCCAATCTGACCTGGCTTCACTCTGCCCGCTATGGCCACTCCTTGACTCCCCACTTCTGGAAAATGAAATCCAAATTCTTTAGTGCAAAGGCCCTCCATGCACTAGCCTAACCCACTTTCTTTTAGCCTTAAAGTTGACTATTCTATGATCACTCCCACCCTCAACACACATGTTTTCTACATTCATTGCTTGACTCACAAGATTTTCTATGTATGACAGGCCTTCCTTAGCACATCTAGGCAGATGGTGCTCTAGCTCAAATAGGACGTCTCCCCAAAAGGGCCCTCTGTGTCTTCAGCCCATTCTCAACGAGATGTGATCTTTGCCTTTTTTGAACATGAATAACATTTTGCATCTCTCTTGGGGCATATATCAATTCTATCTTGTATCTGAGTTATAGATTTATATATGAGCTGCCTAGCACTTCAATACTTTGCTGAGTTATTTGCTCATTAAATATCTGTGGAATTGAATTGAAATGTGAACCATGCTATAGAATGAGGTCTAGTTCCTATTTGTGTTATAATTTGATACCCATGATGGGATGGAAACCATCGATTTTAACAATGAAAGATGGACATAGGAAAGAAGGGCAGAGTAAACTAACCACGCTTAAATTATGCTTCCAATTTGTCACATCTCATCCTTGCCTTGTGCCTTTCGAGATTCAAGAATAAATATGATGGTGATTCAGGGGTAGAGGACTTGAGAATATTCGCTGACCCTAAGCTCAGTAATGATTCTCCACTATGATTCAATGCCATCTCAGGCTGCATTCACAGGAGTGCAAGTCCAGAACAAAGAGGGGATTGTCTCATGGGTCTTCCAGATGCATCGTCTGAGGGAGGTTTGATCAATGCGACCACTGTTTCCTAGAATTGACACAACACCAGAATAACCTGGCACACTGTTAAAAGATACAGATTTCTGGATGCCACCTCCAAGAAACTCTGAATGAATAGGTTAGGAAAGAGCCTTGGGAATCTATATTTTAACCAGTATGAATTGTTTGAGGCTCACTGGTCTAAAAAAATCCTTACAGTTGTTTCCACTTATGGTATTCTATTATTCAGAGTATTGAGTCCAGTGTCTGGTTCCATGGTCTCAAGCTCCCAGCTTAATGCCTCTACTGGTTCTTACCATCGTCAGCCCCAAGTTCTGGTCTTCTGATGCTCTTCCTCTGGGAAAGGGAGCACCTAGAAATTGGCCAACAGGTAAGTTTTGGGGTTTTAGCTAATGGTTCTTTTAGAGTTTTGCCATTCGTAATGAGGGCTGTAACTCACAAGCCCCAGCCACTCAATTTATCTCCTAGAGATGAAAGAAACAGACTTAGAATATTATCACAGCAGAGAAGCCACCAAAGACAAAATATGCACGTGTTATCAGGTGGCCTTGAGTACCTGAAGGGGAGAAGACCCCAGGAGGTGGTGGCACAGATAGAACTGGTATCTCATCAAAGCTGATCCTGTATTCTAGAAGGAGACCTGAATGACTCAAAGCAGCTCTGTTGCCCGTAGCCTTTCCTCACCCCAGGGGCAGAACTGGTGTTAGCCGTTCCCAGTGATTGGGGTGGAGCAGCTTGAGGAGTAGAGGAAAGCAAGGCTGGGCAGCTCTATGCCCTGGCCCTCTGGCCGTTCTAATTCCAGAGATTTACTGCTACCTCCTAAATAAACAAAACTACTGAAGCTTTAAGAGCCCAGTCCAGACAGATGACCAAGAGAAACAAGTCATTTTTCAGCCTTAACACTATTTGTTTATCGTGTGTCCTTTGTCATTAACCCCTAAGAGTGAAAGCAGACTGGTCCACTTCATTTTCTGATTATCGAGTTTATGGCATTTTTAAAATTAATTGAGTGCTTATCTCGGCACATAACGAGCAGACCATGTGGGGGACGCAGTTTTCCTGGAAAAATACTGGTGGAGGGTCTGAGTGTATTCTCTCCATCAGCGTGGTGCAGTCCAGTCTCTGGTCCCACGCAGGTCATGGAATCTTAGCAAGGACAGTTGTGCGGTTATGGTGGTCACGGCCTATTCTCAGCATTGCTGCTTCTCCATAGAAGGCACTGCAAGACTGAAGCAGTGCTTGGAGTCGAAGAGGAGAGAGAAGACAATTTGCACATTTCTTTCTTCCGGATTAGAGAGGAAGTGGAGAGTTTCTATTTGGGATGATGACAAAGTTTTGGATGTGGGTAGTGGTGATGGGCGCACAGTATCGTTGAATGTACTTAATGCCACTGAATTATGCACTTAAAATAGTTAAAATCTGGGGGGTACATTTTATGGTGTATATTTTACCACATTTTATTTTAAGGCAGTGGGTTGGGCTTATCCACGGATTATCACAGGGAGGGGGGTAATTAACAAACATCAGTTGGCTCAGTGACCTTCTGGCCCTGCTGTAGCGTTGACTTATCCTGGGAGCAGTGCCCAAAGCTGCCTCTTGTTGTAGGAACCATGCAGATGCTTGTGCTCAACCTAATTCTGGTGCATTTGAGAGCAAATGGAGCTTCCCTAATTCCTGAGACTTAAACACGTAAGTATTGGAATGGCTTGAATGCCTTTTATCCACCAAAAGATGGACCTAAGAGTTTGTCTCTGGGGTAGACTGTCCTTCATTTCCTATGGAAATGATAATGATTATCATTGAGTGTAGGTACTCAATACATTTTTTGGAATGCTGTTGCCGGCTCCCCCTTTTTCTCTCACTTCCAGGACTGAATACTTTAGTTCAGAGCTGGAATAGGTAAAGGTTTTTGGATTTGTGGCCCAAACTCACTTCACTCTGCCCTATTTGGGCTTATGAATGTCTTCACCACACAGAGTTCAAAGACTAATAGAATCACAAGGTTGGAAGAGGCTCAAAAGGTCCCCTGTTTACTACCCATGGTTGGAAGAGGCTCAAAAGGTCCCCTGTCAAATGATCACCCACAGATGTGGCTTCTATCTTTGACAAAGGTCGTACCCTGTAACCATTACTCATTCTTTCTTCTCAGAGAGCCCCTTAAAATTGCAGACATAAACACATTTTTAAGGTATCTTCTGGGACTTCCCTGGCAGTCCAGTGGTTAAGACTTGACTTCCAATGCAGGGGGTGCGGGTTCGATCCCTGGTCGGGGAACTAAGATCCCACATGCCTCAGGGCCAAAATACCAAAACATAAAACAGAAGCAATACTGTAACAAATTCAGTGAAGACTTTAAAAATGGTCCACATCAAATAAATAAATAAAGTGTCTTCCGCCAATCCAGAGACTTATAGTTTTCTGTATTGGGTTCAGATTGGGTTATTTTAATATTCCAGGAAGATGTTTTTCGGTTGAGAAACTTCAGTTCAATTCAGATTTTCTACTTGTAATTTCTAGCTGGAAATTACCTATGGCAGCTGAGTCACCCACCTCACCTCCTCCCCTCGCTCCTGGAGCCTGCTGGCTGTTTCCAAGGCCCTCCTCATTATTCACACCATGAATAATGGCCACAGAAATACCAAAAGCAACACCTGATGGCTGTGGAAGGTTTTTATCCTCACAGGTCGTGAATACTTTCTGTTTATCAGCTACACTAAGGGTTTGTGACTATCTAAGTGTTGTATTTCTAGCCGCTGTATTCTGAAGGAAAGCATCCTGCCCTGAGGTAAGGACAAATTCTTTATTCATATTGAAAATGAAAGCAAGTAAAGGGCAAGGATTTTTTTTTTAATCCCACTTTCAGTATGTTCAGAATGAAGTTTTTTGAAATAAGACCTTTAAAGTGTTTCCTTTCACTGTTCATTTGGGAAGAGATTTCACAGATGGTACAGACACCCTGAAATGTTGCCTGGTCTGAAATCTTTTATCTGCAGCTTTAGAAGAGCAAAGGGTATGACATATGGAAAGGAGCAAACAGCCGTGGGAAGGCATGGCTAGCAACAGGGACAGGAATGTAAATTATAGAACTGATCCTTGCCTCAAAATATTTCTGGTTGGGGTAGTTTCTATCTCTGGGGTACCACACACTGGGTACAGGATGGAGGCTGCATATGGGGCAATTGAGGGCAGATGTGATGCGTGATAGTCATGCAGAACTGCAAGCTTGGCAAGTTCCAGCCCTTGACCCAAACCACAGTGTTTTTACATAATCATGGTTGGTATGGATTGAACTGTGTCCCTCCCAAATTCATATGTGGAAGTCCTAACCTCCAGTACCTCAAAATGTGACTTTATTTGGAAATAAGGTCATTACAAATGTAATTAGTTAAGATGAGGTCATACTGGAATCGAATGGGCCCCTAATCCAATGGGACTAGTTTGCTTATAAAGAGAGGAAATTTGGACACAGAGACAGACACAGAGAGGGAAAACGATGTGAAGACACAGGGAGAAGCCACCCAGTTACAAGGAACAGCAAAGACTGCCAGCAAACCATCAGAAGCTGGGAAAGAAACATGGAACAGCTCTTTCCCTGTGTTGAAAACAAGACAACACACCCAATATGGAGTCGCTTATGCTAATCCCTACATCACCAAACCAAGACTTAACTTAGTTAACGGTTTTAGCTGTCCCAGAAATGGAATCTTAAACCAGTCAACGAGGAATCACTTGATCAGCACTAGTCAGGTGACCTGCCTGGGAGACCCCACTGTCCCCTAAAGGAAAGTAGCCTTGCAATAACCAGCCTGCCTTTTTGCCTAGTACAACTTCCTTGTACCTTTTCCCTTCCGCTTGTATCATGTTGCACAGCTCCTTGGAGCTCCTTTCTATCTGCTAGATTGGGTGCTGCCCAATTCACGAGTTGTTGAATAAAGCCGATAAGATCTTTAAAATTTACTAGTAGATTTTGTTTTTTAACACCTCACAGCCCTCAGAAGGAACCAACCCTATGGACACCTCAAGATCGAACTTCTAGCCACCAGAACTTCGAGAACATAAATTGCTGTTGTTGAAGCCACCCAGCTGGTGGAGCTTCGTTGTGGCAGCTTGACCTGACTAATAGAATCGTCATATCGAAAGCATCCAGCACCCTGCATTGTTCTGCATAGTCGTAGAAGCTGTAATACCTAAAGGGGCGATTTTATTTTCAAAGCATTTATGATTAGAAATGTTTCTCAATGTCATGATTTCTACACTATTGCTCACATCCACTCCTCATGTACACGTGTAGATTTGTATGATTCATAGCGTCTTTCTCTATTTCCTTAGGATTCCTATACTCAGCCTTGGGAAACTTCTCCAAAGGCTTAAGAATCTTGGCATCTCAGTTCTGTCACCTTAAAATATCACATCCCGGATTCCTTATTACATGCCTCACCTTGGCCTCCGTACGCGCTCACCTTTCTGCCTATCTTGAAGAGCTCCTTACACACTTCTGCTCTTTCTAGAAGTCTGTATGTCTTTGGGTTTATAGTGGAAAGGTCCGTGTGATTTCCGTAGGGAGCTGGATGTGGTCTCATCACTTGCATGGTCCCAGTTGTCGGAAGGGGTCTGGGGACTCTAGTGAGGTGACAGGTCAACAGGCACCCCATGCTTTTCTGTTTGCGTATCATGCTTGCTTTTAAGGGGGCCATGGATTTCCCTTTGCCCATTTCTAAGTCTCAAACGGCAAGTGCATTCTCAGTTTGGATTCTTGCATTTTACTCTCACAGTCTGACCCCATGCACCTCTTTCCCAAATTATTTTTATGTGGAGCAAATTAAACATTTTATTTTGATAAATCTGTATTTCTCTATGTACACATATTCACTAGGTTGGCAATGTTGGAACTAAAGGATTTGTTCTCGTGATCAGTCTGGTGAGCCATACACTTTGACTATCTGGGATTTGGGGACCAGAGTTTTCTACGGTAAAGACATGGGTGATGCCTCTATTGCCCATAGACAGCTAGGTCTCATCATGACGATCTCGGCTCAGTGTCGCAAACAGGATCACAAGTCAGTTATCCTAAAAGCATGGAAAAGTCATTCAGACCTTTGTTTCAGGCTCTTGAAAAGGCATCAAAGCGGAAAGTACAATACACTGAATGTCATAGAGCAACACAGTAGAAAGTTCTCCCCACAGCAGTGCTTTCCTTCTCTTCTTCATCTCTCTGACACAGCCTGACACACAGACAAACTGACAAAGAACAAGTCCAGTCTGCCTCTCCTCCCCATTCCCAGCAACTCACCCCCGTGGATCCCTCTCCTAGCCACGGCTCTCAGGCCGACATTATCAACCAAATTAATTCCACCTCTCTTGGATGTTTCCAGATGTCATTTTCACTCCTATTTAAATCAGTGGTCTTCAAACTTTTTTGACTGTTTATCCGAGCCGTAAAACAAATGAGAGGGAGAGACAGACACAGAGAGAGAGAGAGAGAGAGAGAGAGATTTAAAATATTCAGGTAATATCAATGTATATATTTTATTCATTATAAAATGTACATATAAGAAAATTTTAAAGTTTGAGACAGTTCATATTTGTACCCCTCTCTCTATATATATATATATTTTTAAAGTAATTTGTTATTAAGTTAAAACTTTGCTCTCACTATGAAACCTATTAATAATTTTTAGTGAGAGTAGTATGACTGAATACACTTTGTTATATTAGAATGCATTGGTTTAATACTTGTGATACAGTGGTTCTAATTCAGGTTCTGGGTTTACTCCCCTTCCTTCCTTTCATCCTTCCTTCCTCCCTTCCTTCCTTTTCTTTGATACTTGGGTTTACTGCTTATTACAGCTGAAAAAGTTCCCTTGCAAAGATGCACAGAACCAGATGGAAGAAGTGTCCCTTTAGATGCACGTTTTCATTTCATCCTATTGATTATGCAAAGGTTTTTGTTTAAATTCTGCTAGTACATTTCACCTTCCCTGACATCACTCAGTTATTTTTCCTAACTAATGATTTTCACTTTTGTACAGTTAATAAATAGGGTCAAAACTCACCAAAACTCATTTTGGAAGAATTTTCAACAGATTTTTGATACTTTCTTTAAGTGTACTGATATGAGAGTTTTTATAAGTGACACAGAGATTTTTTTTCATGTAAAAAAAAATCACATAAACATAGAAATGTTTCCAAATATCCACTTTCAAATTGCTCTTTTCATAGCATGCAACTCTTCAAAAAGCACTTTCTCACAGATTGGTCAACTTCTTTCCAAATCCAATAGGTTATCTCCTATATTTAAAATATCCCATGATGTGGGCAGATGAAGAGTCCGCTTGGGGAGTAGAGAAAATATCAGCTTTTTCATTTTCTTGGCATTCTCTTGTGTTTGAATTATCATCAACTGATTATTTAGGTTATTTGGACATTTTCTGGGTTTTCTGTAGTAAAGGCATAGGCAATTCCTCGTAGAAACTGTTTTAAGCCACATGTTCATTCTGTGAGGATTAGTTTAGTGAAATCTAAATAACATGATCCGTAACAGCCAGGAACGTGTCCACTGCAGTATCTTCCAATGACCGACAGCTGACTGCTGAATGAGGGGCTGTCACCAACCTCCTTGATCAGAGTCTCTACTCTTTTCTTAAGATCCTGGGAATACTACAGGGGTCCCATGATTGCATTTGGGACATACTGCCTGTGAGAATACCAAACTCCAACATACGTATTAGTGTTAGTTATGCTAAACTTCTTTATTTTTAGATAAAACTGATATGAAAAGCTCCAACATTTTCTTCTATACCCAGTGGGTCAATCCTGGACACCCCACTTTGGAGATCACTAAACTACATCAGTACAACAAAATCACAGGACTCAGAGAAACGTAGAAACCTCCTTGTTGGGGAAGGGTGGCTGGAAGGGCTATAAAATCCTTTGATACTTTTTATTAGAGTTGCCATGTTGCTTACAATAGTTTGGGGAGACACCAGGGTGATGTGGATTACCATTGTCCAGTCAAAGAAACTCACAGCAAGGCACCTGGGTTACGTCCGGGATTGTGTATTACTGAGACTATATCTGTTATATACCCTCGAATCACTGAGTCTTATTCTATTTTCCTAAAACTGTTTTGTCCTTGGTTATGGCTCCAGCTGGGGCTTCTGAAGATCCGCCAGAATATCCAATAGCAAACAAGTTCCCAGGTCTATCAGATTCATTTGTTAGGATTTCTTTTTGGTCAATTAAAAAAAAAAAGCTTTTCAAAGCACTCATAGAGGCTTTTACAGGGCTCATAAAGGTAATATTCACATTCTCTCTCGTGATTCCTTGACTATGACTATGCAAAATAAACAAAACAAAAATCGGTTTCTCAGAGCCCTAGGAATATCACAAATTATGTTGAAGTTCCAACAAGTTGGAAATGATTATTACCCTTTATTTTTCAATACATACACACACACACACATACCCCTACACTGGTTTGTTTCTGAATGATGTGCAAGGGAATTAAAAAATCATTTGATAAATGTATGAGCTAGTGTGAGTGGGTAGAGGTTATCTGTTTTAAATATTTCATGTAATATGAATTGCAAGTAACAAGAGTCTCAACTAACATGATTTTTTAAAAAGTGATATCATAGTAGAAAGTGTGCTCCTAGAATCTCCTACCTCAGTATCACCTGATGAGGCCCTTCTCCTAGATGCTAATGTAACTGGTGATTCTTATGGCCACTGAAATTTAAGAACCATTGATCTAGGCTGTGCGTCAGTAGAGATACGAATATCAACCCAAGTGTGCACACACTGCAGGTCAGCTGCACCAGAAACAATTACTTCTTTCTTCCACATCTATTCTGTTCATGTCATGATACCTTTTGAGAGTATTCAGTTATTATTACAACAATGAATCTGTTTCCTCCAGACTCTTGGTTATCACTATCCTGACCTGCCGCCTGTGTCACCTCCCATTAGGTGCTGTGGATGAGGCGTGGCACTTGTCACAGACTGACAGAAGTTTGACAGGACAGGCTAAGAAAAGCAAAAATTAGAAATAAACCAAGACATAACTTTTCTAGAAAACCTTCTCAAATACAGCCAACTCTGTGAGATACGACTTCAGGGCAAGCTTGGCCACAGATGGAGGCAAAGCCAGGCAGGTCAGGTCTGGGACTGGGATGTCAGGACAATGGGGAAAAAGATAGTTGGTCCAGAATCCAGTTTCTTTGATGTGCATCTCCCAGCGTGTGTGCTATAGAACGCTAATCCTACCCAATGCCGCAGGAACACAGGGTCTCATGGTGAAAACCCTTCCTTGGATATTCTAAATCCTTTTTTAAAAACAACTTTTGATTTTGAAACGATTATAGGCTCTCTGTTTTTTGCCTCTTTGCTCTGAGGCATGGGCATTGGTCCATGGGCTGGCCTGAAGGACAGTGTTCTCTACTCAGAGTCACCAGGCCCTCTGACCTTGACTCTTGCTCTAAGGACCTAAGTGTGCCCTGCTTGCCTTCCTAAGGCACGTCAGCCCCTCTTGCAAACAGATTTCCTATGGGCCCTCTTGTCATTTAGAAATTCCCTTCTTTAATCTGAATCATGCTTCCAGTTCCAGCCATTCACAAAAGAACTGGCTTCTCCCAATGTAAATTCTGAAAGTATGTTGGTAAGCCAGTCATTTAGAATTTGGGCCTCACCTCCCATAGCCAGAAAATGATACATAATGGCAAAGTCCCCAGGCCAGCCCGCAAAAGCCTACTTATCGAAAACGTAGCTGAACCGAGGCAATCAAGCCATAGGCAGCCTAACCACGCTTGGCATTGTGTTTCCTTTGGAATGCATGTCCTGTACCAACTGGGAAGCCAAGGAGGCAGAGGGAAATAAAGCTTGAACTTAAACCTATGTTGTTGTTCGGACTTTGCAACCAGGTACCAGTAAACCAGGCCCCCGAGGGTGGAGAAATGTTGGATGCAGATGCTCAGAGTCCGTTATCAAATCTCGGGAGTTTCCAAAGAAATGTTTAAGATTAAAATTCAGTTCTGTGGAAGGAGAGCCTCAATTTAATACCATCTACCAAAGCACTGTGACGTCTGTCATTTTGGGGTGAAGCTGAAGATCCTAAATCAGGAGAGGATGAAGGGCCTCCTGGTGGGGTGGCCCTAGGCTCTGGAGCACACCTAGGCGAGCAAGAGACGGGCAGAAATGCACCTGGGGCTCTGGCAGAGGCAGCGGGCCGTTGGCCACCTGGTTTGGGAAGAAGTTTTAATCCATTTCCATTACAAAAACATCCTGTTCTCTGTTCCTAACAAACGGCTTTCTCTTTCTGATTTGCCCAAGAACATCCTTCTCTCACATGGATCAAGACAACAGGCCTAGAGTCCGCCTGCCGATGCAGGGTACACGGGTTCGTGCCCCGGTCCGGGAGGATCCCAAGTGCCGCGGAGCGGCTGGGCCCGTGAGCCATGGCCGCTGAGCCTGCGCGTCCGGAGCCTGTGCTCCGCAACGGGAGAGGCCACAACAGTGAGAGGCCCGCATACTGCAAAAAAAAAAAAAAAAAAAAAAAAAAAAGACAACAGGCCATTCAATAATATGAGGAAAAATGACATTAGAGAGTGAGAGTCTTTAAAACTGATGAGTTAGCAAAGAGACTTCATGACCAAAGGGGAGAAGTAATGGGCTGAGCACCTACTATGTGCTGGTTGCTGTGCTGTGCCTCTTCACCTGCGTATCCTTCTCCATGCTCCTAAACATCCTAGGACGTGAGCATTATTATCCTTATTTAATTGATGGAAATTGAAGCCTGAGAGGTTATGTTAGACCGAGAATCTTGGACCACTAAGTAAGGCTTTGCAGGGATTCAAACACATCTTCTGGCTCCAGAGTGATGCTCTTCCCACCACCCCAGCACCTCCTACCATCAGAATAGAGCATCTCCACGTCACTGCCCTAGAAGCAAATACATTACTCACTGGTTTTCAAACAGTAAGTAAAAAGAAAAGAAAAAATTCAAAATGCAAGGATGACCCCATTTCTTCTTAAGCATTTTTAATACCGGCAAAGTGATAAATGTACCAAGTAGACTTGGCATTGAGTAGCCTTCGCAGTACATGGCTGGTCAGACTGAACGAGAAGGTCACAGTTTCCAGAGAGGCCTGGAGGACACTGGGCTCTTGTGAGGTTGACACTGAGTTGTCCGACACTAAGAGGAATGGGCCCACCCACTCGTTTGACTATGTGTATACCCAGCTCAGCCAGAGAGAAGGGACAATTATATGTATTATTTGGTAATAGAGAGTGAGGGGGGAAAAAGCCCTGGGCTGCAGAGAAAGTGTTTAACCTTTTTAAATTACAAAAAAATAGGGGCTGGACATCCACTCTGACAGCACCCAAATTAAATCTAACCACAAAGTCATATCAAAGCCAATATACAGAAAAAAGTTGTGTTTCCAGTTAGAAGACACACACCCAATAATCCCATTTCTTTTCTTATAAATTTATTTATTATTTTTGCCTGCGCGGGGTCTTTGTTGCTGCACACAGGCTTTCTCTAGTTGCGGTGAGCGGGGGCTACTCTTCTAGAGTGGGCTTCTCACTGCAGTGGCTTCTCTTGTTGCAGAGCATGGGCTCTAGGCATGCGGACTTCAGTAGTTGTGGCACACGGGCTTGGTTGCTCCAAGGCATGTGGGATCTTCCCGGAGCAGGGCTCGAACCTGTGTCCTCTAAATTGGCAGGCGGATTCTTAACCACTGTGCCACCAGTTCAGTACCTTCCATGACAGCTCCTCCGGGCACCTAGACTGCGTTAGAGTCTCCCCCTAGTGGAAAGCTGGAACATTTCAGCGTCGGTGATCATCTGGTTCAGAACAACGGAAATGTCTCAGGGTTTCTATTTTTAAATATTTCTTTACTTGGGGCTGAGCAAAAACGGAGACCAAAACCAGGGGATTTTTAGGGAATGCAGGCGATAGTAGAACTCCTTACCCTCCCCTGAAGTGTATGCTCTGGAAATCTTCATAGAAATTATGGAAAGTACAGGTTTATCTGAACAATCCCATTCATGCCTGTGCATGTATTGAGTCTCTCTCAAGCCCTCACCTCCAAAGAGACCCAAAGTTGCAAAAGAAGTCATCACACAGCGATCTGATGTAGTATTCAGCTCCCACAGAGAGAAGAATTCTTGTGTTGCATGGGTTTGTGCAGTGTCGATACTGAAAGCAAGAAAGAATGGAAGCTAAGACCAACATGTTCTAGGCGCTGAATTTTGAGACTTTGCCGATGTAGAAGTTGAGCATTCTAAAATGAGCACAGTAGCTCCGACACAGAGGTGGGGCAGATGGTGGGAGCGGAGAGGCCTTGACGAGGGCCGGGCTGTGAGACCCACCCTTGGCCCTTCTATCAGGGGCTTCCCGGGACCTTGGCGGCAGGGGTTAGCCTTGGACTTCACTGCACCCAAATGGCTCTCTAATGCCAATGAGTGGGGAGGGGAGGCAGGAAAAGCCTGGGCCAGCCTGGCTGGTGAGGGCTCCCCAGGGTCCCTGTGGCAGAGAAGAACTTCTGCCCACACTTAAGAGACTGCAGGATCAGGAAGGCAGAGTTGAGCAAGAAGTTAAAGGTCAGAGAACCAGACAGGAATCTCTGAAGGGATCTAGATGTGGATTATAAGCCAGGGATTAGAGCCTGGGGGTCAGAGGTCTGGGGGATGAGTGGGAGGCCAGGGCTAGATGAATATACACAGCAGGCATCCAAGCCAGTGCGGGCTGAGGTGTGCCGGCTGCAGCTGCCTCCGGGAAGCGGGTGGCGGGGTGAGGCGCTAGCTGCGTGTGAAGGGCGGAGGCGCTTTAAGAACTGCACCCCTAAACTGTGGACGTTTAGGCCAAAGTTCCCTCCAGGAGTGGCAAGAGTGGTATGTCTGAACCAGTCCTGCTACTGGCCTTGGTCCTGGCCAAGCAGTCACCTGAATCCTTAAGCTAAGGACATCTACAGGGATCATCCCCAGGGTCAGTTTCATTCTGCCCCCACCTCGTGTCATCCCTCTAAACCTGGGCTGAATGGAGACCTTGCAAATGCTCTAAGAGGAGCTATGTGAATTTGGGTTGGCCCAGTTGGTCCTGTGGGATCTGTTTTGTCAGCCGTCAGGGATTAGTTCTGAACTGTCTGGCTGGGTAGCCAAGTTGTTAGTTAACCAGAACCTGAGAGGAGGCGAGAGCTTTGTAAAACCCACCTAGTACTAGTAGCTGGCGCCAAACTAGCGAAGTTCCCATCTCTTTCCAGCGGGGTCTGAACAGATAAATCTCCCATCCTCCCCGGCTGCACTGCACTGAATACAGGATAAGGGTGCATGTTTATAAGCTCCCAGGGACCATGTGATAGAACGCTTTACGTTCATTGTCTAACACGGCAGCCGCCAGCCCCCATGTGACTACTGAGCACTTCAAAGTGGCTACTCTGAATTGAGATGAGCTGAATTCCAAGTCTTAACATGAAAAGAGAAGGTAAATGAGCTCATTATTATGCTTTTAATTATCTGTTGAAGTGATAATAATTTGGTTACATAAAATATATTATTAAAATTAATTTTGGGCTTCCCTGGTGGTGCAGTGGTTGAGAGTCCGCCTGCCGATGCAGGCGACACGGGTTCGTGCCCCGGTCTGGGAAGATCCCACATGCCGCGGAGCAGCTGGACCCGTGAGCCATGGCCGCTGAGCCTGCGCGTCTGGAGCCTGTGCACCGCAACGGGAGAGGCCACAACAGTATGAGGCCCGCGTACCACACACAAAAAAATTAATTTCTTCTATTTCATTTAAAAAAATAGACTTTATCTTTTAGAGCAGATTTAGTGTCACAGCAAAGCTGAGCAGAACGTAGAGAGAGTTCCCGTCTACCCTCTCTGTCCCACACCTGAAACTTCCCCACTGTCAACACCCCGCAGCTGGACAAAACATTTATTACAACTGATGAACCTACAATGACATACCGTTATCACCCAACGTTCACAGCCTCTAACTCCCTAATATGGTTACTCAAAACGTTAGAACTCCATTTGAGGCCTTGTATTTACTTGGGGAAGCACTGCTTTACTCCTTTCCTGGTGGCAAATCCAAAACAAAGACCCTTAAGTACTCTGGATGATAAACACATACCTACGCAAAATAGACTGATCCAGACTTTGAGACCTTAACCCGATTAAAAGCTAACCTTTGTCCCCTCTTTTTAAGGAACAAATTTTAAGAAATGACTTAGAGGAAGATCTTCATATATAGGACTCTATCAACCGAAAGTCCTGTCTCAGAGCCAGACTCACTTCCTGCCCATTCTTGGCATGCTTCCATCAGCAGCAGCCTGCTGTGGCTCGGGGGGCTGGGATGGGCATCCCTCTGGGAAAATGTTTCAAGTGTTTCTGGGGGTTTCTAGCTTCTGGTGCTGTTCCCTTAAAAGGCCAGTTTCTTTCTTTCTTTTTGAATTTTTACTGGGGTATAGCTGATATACAATGTTGTGTTAGTTTCAGGTGTACAGCAAAGTGAAACTGTGATACATATAGATATATCCACTCTGTTTTAGATTCTTTTCCCATATAGGCCAATACAGAGTATTGAGTAGAGTTCCCTGTGCTATACAGTAGGTCCTTATTAGTTACCTATTTTTTATACAGTGTGTATATGTCAATCCTAATCTTCCAATTTATTCCCCCTCTCTTACCACCCCCCCCACGGTAACCATAAATTTATTTTCTATATCTGAAACTCTATTTCTGTTTTGTAGATAAATTCATTTGTCGCCTTTTTTTTAGATTCCACATGTGATATCATATGATATTTGTCTTTCTCTGTCTGACTTACTTCACTCAGTATGACAATCTCTAGGTCCATCCATGGTGCTGCAAAGGGCATTATTTCGTCCTTTTTTATGGCTGAGTAATATTCCATTGTATATATGTATCACATCTTCTTTACCCATTCCTCTTTTGATGGACATTTAGGTTTCTTCCATGTCCTGGCTCTTGTAAATGGTGCTGCAATGAACATTGGGGTGCATGTATCTTTTCGATTGTGGTTTTCTCCCGACTTATGCCCAGGAATGGGATTGCTGGATCATATGGTAGCTCTAGTTTTAGTTTTCAAAAGGCCAGTTTCAATCTCCGATCCCACAGGTCCCATGCTAGAACCACTTCTCTCCATGTCCCCTCAGGGGCCTGGCCAGCCTGGGAGTGTCAGAGCCAAGGCTGGGTTGCAGTCTTCTTCTTTCCTGGCTCCACAGTGAATATTACCTTGGAGATTGTTATTGCCACTCTGTGCTTGGCTGCATTATCCTGAAGCCTTGTGCCATTAGCAGACTGGCTTTCCACACTTCAGAAACTGACTCATGTACTTCCCCGCAGGGCTCGCAGAAGAATGGTCTAATTTCCAAAGCTGGCCGGCTCTTCAGGCCAGAATTGGCACCAGCCGCCGTCCAAGGCCTGGTGAGAAGGGCTTGTTTGCCTGAGAGGATTAAACAGAGCGCAGTCGGCTAAGCTTCCACGGAGCCGGCTAAAGGACTTCGGCCCTAATCTCTTACTACTGAGGGTCTTGTCAGCAACGACCAGCCGTGACGGCCTTTCTTTATGGCTGATGTCGCTCGTCGACGCCACTCCAAGGATGTCACAGCCCGTCTCTTTGCTGTCGCCTTTACTTCCCCTCTACAAACTCCATTTTTATTCTTCTGAAGAATGGCCCATCTCCCTCCCGCTCCTCACCCTGTTTCTCTCACCCACCAGGCTGCCCGTCTCACTGAACAAGAAGAGGAACGGTAGTCACAGGCTCACATCTCCTTTCCGAAGAACTTACCTAAACAGAACATTCACTTTTTTTAAAAAATTAATTAATTTTATTTATTTATTTTTGGCTGGGTTGGGTTTTCATTGCTGCGCGTGGGCTTTCTCTAGTTGCGGCGAGCGGGGGCTACTCTTCGTTGCGGTGCGCCGGCTTCTCATTGCAGTGGCTTCTCTTGTTGCAGAGCATGGGCTCTAGGCGGGCAGGCTCAGTAGTTGTGGCACGTGGGCTCAGTAGTTGTGGCTTGCAGGCTCAGTAGTTGTGGCACACGGGCTTACTTGCTCTGTGGCACGTGGGATCTTCCCGGACCAGGGCTCGAACACGTGTCCCCTGCATTGGCAGACGGATTCTTAGCCACTGCACCATCAGGGAAGCCCAGAACATTCACTTTTTTCAAAAGAAACTTCTTTTTTTTTTTATTGTGAATAATATTTTATTTAGTCATTTTTGTTTACAACTGAAACTCTAGGAATTCAAAATTATCGTCCTTGCCGGTGAGCTTCTTATAGACACCAGAAAATGTTTCAACCTCGTGTTCCACACCGTTCTGCTGTGCTTTATCCAAATGAACCTTCATGAGTCGGCTGCCATCCACTCTCTTGCCCACAGTCTCACTAGGGAAAGCCAAGTCCTCCAGGATGGCGTCGTGCACGGCAGTCAGAATGCGGCTCCTGGGATGCTTTTGCTTATTTTTCGTATGGCTTTTTCGAGTTGGCTTAGGCAGAATTCTCCTCTGAGCAATAAAGACAACATGCTTCCTGCTGAACTTCTTCTCCAACTCACGCACTAGCTGGACCTGGAGTTTCTGGAAAGATTTCCGTTGCGGAACGGGAACAAAGATTATGATAGCTCTCCGACCACCACCAACTGCAATTTCCTTGGCAGTCGTGATGTTCAGCTCCCACAGCTGGGCCTTGAGGTCCGGGTTCATCTCCAACTGCAGGAGGGCGGCCTGGGAGATGCCCAACTCATACTCGTCCAGCTTCTCGCTGTTGGGCTTCATGATCTTCGCACTGGAACTGAACGTGGCCTTGCTGACATCAGCAACCCTAAGCGCCCATGCAACCACGCTCAAGCACAGCAAAATCAAAAGAAATTTCTGACTGGAGAAAGCAGGGTGAAAGTCTGTGTTCGTGAGCAACCTCGACCCGCAGGCCAGCTCTCGATTCTGATTTAATGTTCTTTCCTCTGTTGGTTCTAACACCGACCCTGGAGTCAAAGGTCATGATCAAAAGTCAGTTTTCCCACAGTGCCCTTCTGCAGCATTGAAATATTTAAATTCTTTTCTTTTCTAATAGAGCTATATTTTCCTCTCTGGTCAAGGAGCTATTAGAAAGTGTGTCAGTTGCAAAAAAGAAAATGCTAACTAATGTATCAATATTTTATTTAAGATTTTTGCGTTAGATTTATTAGCAAACCTGGCCTTCTGCTTGTGAGTGCTGTGTGTGCATGATATGCCATCAGTGTCAAATTCTGGCATCAGCGTTATGCTGGCTGTGTAAGACGAGGTTGGAAGCATTTATTTTCCTTACTCTAGAAAGGTTCTTAAACTGTTAGAGCGACCTATTTCTTAAAGATTTAAAATAATTCATTTGTGAAATTATCTGGGTCTGCCATCTAGACAACTTCCCAACATCATATATGGTAATTCCTTAGGTTTTCCCATGTGTTTGCTTAGAATTGAGCATAAAGTTTTTTCAAAATTTCAGGGCTTCCCTGGTGGCGCAGTGGTTGAGAGTCCGCCTGCCGATGCAGGGGACATGGTTTCATGCCCTGGTCTGCGAAGATCCCACATGCCGCGGAGCGGCTGGGCCCATGAGCCATGGCCGCTGAGCCTGCGCGTCTGGAGCCTGTGCTCCGCAACGGGAGAGGCCACAACAGTGAGAGGCCCGCGTACCGCAAAAAAAAAAAAAAAAAATGCATCCATCTTTGTGTTATTTCCCCATTCTCCTTTCTAATTTTATGGACTTGTATTTTGTCCTCAGTTTTTGGCGGGTGGGATATTAATGGTTTATCTCTTTCATTTAAAACCATTAGACTTTGGATTCATTTTTTTTTCTGCCAAATATCTATTTTTTAAAATTTATTCATTTCAACTCTCAACATAATGTCTTCCTTTTGCTTTCTGTAATTAGCTTGGGTTCTTTTTCAGACTTCTTGAGTTGAATAATCAATGCATTATTTTGATTATTTTTTAATGTTAAGTGCTTAAACCTAACAATTTTCCTCTGAGCATTGCTTTAATCATATTCTTAGGTTATGAAGCACAGCTTTTAAATTTATTCATAATTATTATTATCTAGGTTTTCTGCTTAAGTGGGCTGGGCTCTCTGCTCTGAATATCTACCTACTTTAAGTTTGGGGCTTTCCTCTCCTTTGCAGTGAGAAAGGCTGGGGGAGCAGGGGTCTTAGAACACACAGAGGGCTGGTTCTAGGGTTCCATCCTATGCCATCCACACACCCCCCGCCATTCTGAAATGACAAACTTTAGAATCCCACTACAGAAACAGCCCTTCTTTCTCCTGTGTCCTCTCCAGGAATTTAAACTTAATTGTTCCAAGTATAGCACCCCAGGTTGGGTTTTATAGAATTCTTTCACTTACTTTCAGAGATGTTAGCATCCTGCTTTGGATCTAAAGAGGGGATGCTTCAGTATCCATTCAGTCAACGTTTGTCGCGTGTCAGGCGCTGGGCTGTTGCCGGCACCCCTTGCTCCTGCTACTCTAGTTCAATTAGTGCCAAATATTCTTCAGAATGGTTTGGGGATTGTAGATATTATTTCCTGTATGTTCCAGGAAGAGAAAGAGACAGATAGCATTTTATTCCACCATCTTTTGTCAAATATGTCAGCAGTTAATTCGTTGACCAATACTTGTAACGTTTTTTAGACCTATGGGATTCATAGTCAAGCTTAATTTCCAAGTGACCCACCTTCAGGAATAGAAAAAGAATTCTCTTGACTTAAGCATTTCCCAAGCACTAACTGATCTTTCGTCTCCTAAATAATATTCACCTTTATGCCTTTTACCTTCCATCAAGCAGCAGAGTTTATTGGCCTGATTTATCCTGCTGAAAACACGAGGCAGGGCTGGTAACAACGTGAGAGGGCTGAGTCCTGCCCTTGTCCAAGGAGAAAGCCCAAACTCCCCACTCTTTGCAGACCTGACTTTGAATTTGAAAATGTGCTTAGCTTCTCTTGTTACTGCCCGAGGCTGTCTGCTGGGGTAGGGGAGAGCCTGGCAACAACAGCTAATGAGGAAGGTCAGAAGGCGTGTCAATAAGCCCAGTGTCAGAACTTTTTTTTTCTTCAACCTGCACAAATTGGTCCACAGTGATACCCAGTAAGAGGGACCCTCAGTCCTAGGGTCACACAGTTCCTATGGCTCCCCTGGACAAGACCAACCCCAAAGAAAGAGATTCAAAACCTAATCATTAAAAAAATGGTATTTCAGTATTTAGGAAACAAATTAATAAGTCATACACACTTAAAGATTCATGAATTATTTCCTCTAGTGTAATAGCAATGCCCTTTCTTGATCCCTGAGTGAAAGGTGGTTATGGAAGTCTGACCAACAGTAAGGATGAAAAACAAATGCATTAAGATGTGGAAGAAGTTTATAGATATTACCCCACTACCTATTTAATAAAATGCTTTCTTCTTAAGGAATAAAATATGTTTTTCATAAGAAAGAAGCTAATCATAAATCACACTGGAGGTTTTACATACAACCGGAAAATTGTCAGATGGAGTAGAGTGTCTCTCAGGCAGACTTCTGCTCTGTGTTCCTGGCCTCCCTCATCCTGTGCTGGATGCCCTGAGCTTGGAGACCAAGTCCAGCTCTGCTCTTGGAGAAACCAAAGGCAGTGCCAGGTGAGTGTGTAGGCACTTTTCAGCCACCTGCCTTGTGTTACGATGCTTCAGAATGGCTTCAAGCCAGATACCCACTCCATACACTGGCTCAGGCTTTTAAAATTAAAAAAAAAAAAATCCTCCTGCAATAAGAGTTGGCAGGCTCTCCCTGAGGGGACGTGGCAGATGCCCTGTCTCCATACAGTTTTGGGGGATGTAGAATCTTTGAATTTAGCCTCTCTTCCTAGCCCTTTCTGAAAGAGGAGAGTGTCACCAAGTTATCTTCCAAGACAGATGACTCTTCTACTTATTTTTTCAAAGGAGTGGGTGGGAAATGGAGAAGAAGTGACCAGAGAGATGGTGGTGGGAATCCATGGCTGAGGCACTCTGTGATTGTGGGGGGGGGGCAGAGCTGAAGCACAGGACAGTCGTGCATGGATAAGGACTTGACACAAAAGGCTGGGCCATCTAGAGCTGGCTTCTAGAAGATGCTTTCCTCTGGACCCAGCTCTCAGAAGAGGCAAGACTCACTGAGCTGGTCAGGAGAGCAGCAGAACAGAGGTGACGGCAGCACTGAATGTTTCGCACCCCAGGCCAGCCTAACCCTTCTGGAGAACCGACAGAGGCTCTGGGCTAAAAATGACCTCTCGTTCTAGAACTATCTTTGGAACCCTAAAGCTGACTTTCATCCTGAGGGTGTCTGTCAAACTCCAGTGGTCGGGCCACATGAGGAAAAAGCCTCCAGGAATCCCCTGGTGGTCCAGCGGTTAGAACTCAGAGCCTCCACTTCAGGGGGCACGGATTTGATCCCTGGTCTAGAAACTAAGATCCTACAAGCCGCTTGGCGGCGCAGCCAAAAAAAACAAAGAAAAAGGCTTGGGACCTCACAAAGCACAGGACCTGGCAGAAGATCTTCACACAGTGAAGAAACCCAGTAGGTTATATTTTCGGTGTTGACATGAATTGGATATATGCTGTCCCTCCCCACTACCACCCAGACATCAAGGCAAACTGCCTTCCTCCAACCTGAGGAAGTACTTGGGTAAAGGAACAAACTCTCTGCCTTGGTTATACATAAACACAAGGCTATTGTATAATTTTCCAACTTCAATCCACACTATCTGGGTAGTCCCAAAACACTGAAGTACAGAATTCATATAGAGTGCTGCTGGGTTGGAAGTAGTCCTAGGCTCATGGAAAAGCAAGTCCTCTCAGATTTGCCTCAAAGAATTGCCATAGATAAAACTTTCGAAAAATATGAGCTCATCAGCACAGATCACAAACTTCACAAAGACAGCAGGTCCATAAGCATGATTCAGCTGAAAAAACAGACAAGGACGCAGCTTTCCAAAAGCTTCAGAGGGCTTCCCTGGTGGCGCAGTGGTTCGGGGTCCGCCTGCGATGCAGGGGACACGGGTTCGTGCCCCGGGCCGGGGAGATCCCACATGCCGCGGAGCGGCTGGGCCCGTGAGCCATGGCCGCTGAGCCTGCGCGTCCGGAGCCTGTGCTCCGCAACGGGAGAGGCCACAGCAGTGAGAGACCAGCGTACCACAAAAAAAAATAATAATAATAATAATAGTAATGCATTGTCAAATATAAAGATCAAGTAATGAAGTGTGAACATGATTCTAATTACTTTAAGAAAGATATAACATATTTATATCATATATGCACAGGTAAAGGATAAGGAGGAAATACACTAAAATATATGCAACAGAAACTCAGGATAGCAGGGTTGCAAGCATTTTTAGTCTTCTTTATACCTTTCTATATTCCTATAATGAATGTGGATTATTTTTATAGTCAGAAAAGAATGACAAAAAGAAAAGCAAGCGATACTTATAGAACTGACCATTTAACACGAAAATGTATGTTAGAAGTGGGGACCAGTCTGCTCATGTTGTCTTACATAAGCATTATTGGGTTTCCCACTAGTGTCACAGGCTCACGGTCATGAACAACATAAAGGAGATAAGGAATGTGCCCCTGACAAACTTGCCTCCTTTGCCAGGTGCCTCAGAGCTGGCCTATGCCTGGCTTTGGGATCTCATGTAGCTCCCTGCTGTGCAACGCGCAAGCTCATCCTCCTTTTTCTCTGAGACACGATGACACGATGTGGGGACAGAGGATTCAAAAGTCTATAATAAGCACTCAGTATTGGGTTCTTAAAAGAGTAACCCCAAATGCTCTGGGAACCTGAAAGTTTCACAAGGCACATATGCAATTTCTTATGGAAGTTCCCTATTACCATGTTTCTTTTTGAGCTAAATTTGTTCTTTCTCTAGCTGGGCTTTCTACCAGAGAGGGGGAGAGAGAGAGAGAGAGAGGAAGTGGCTTTTTCCATAAAGTCCCATGAGGATGCTCTGATGACATTGGAAAAGCTTTTCCTCACTCATCTACTCACTGTTGACTTGTAAGATTATGTCTCCTCATCTTCAGAAGAGAGAATAATGCTGAATTCCTCTGAAGTCCTGAGATGAGAAATGATGTGTTGCTAGAAATGGTAATATCATGGAAATGTGGAATCTTCCATCAGTGTGGCTCTGAGTCCCTCCATCTATCCATCCATCCATCCATCCACCTATTCACCTGTCCATCCATCCACCTATCCATCCAATTTGTATAGAAACAATTATGCATCATGCATAGTACCAGCTGCTGCAGTGAAGGGAATAAGATATAATCCTTGCCCTTGAGAACCTCATGAGCAAACAAAAAGAGGCATGTGCCGAGCTCATTATAGTGCGAGTGTTTGCCATTTCTATGTGAAATGCCAGGGAGGAAATAAGAGCGCAACTCGTTGCCCCTGCCTTAGAGTGACTGATCCTCTCACTGGGGATAAAACATGTAAGCCTAAGAAACAGTTATCTAAGGAATCCCAGTGATATTCCCATGAGTGACCTTGGACTCAGAGTTCAAGGAGAACAAGCTAAGGAAAGTGCCCTGCCTGTCCCAGAGATGTGCTATTGCCATGTCCTCGGAAGCAACAAAAGTGTATTTCTGTGAAAATGTGCATCTCCTCTGTGAGTGGGCAAGTCTGCTGGCACATGTTTGTTTTTTTTTTATTTTTTGCGGTACGCAGGCCTCTCACTGTTGTGGCCTCTCCCGTTGCGGAGCACAGGCTCCGGACGTGCAGGCTCAGCGGCCATTGGCTCACAGGCCCAGCCGCTCCGCGGCATGTGGGATCTTCCCAGACCGGGGCACAAACCCGTGACCCCTGCATCAGCAGGCGGACCCCCAACCACTGCACCACCAGGGAAGCCCTGGCACATGTTTTTACAAGTTGCTTTCATCAGCTTCTCACCTGCTCAACTGAAATTCCCAGGCCTCACGAGACCCGTTGCTTAACCAGGGTAGAGCTTAGCTCCACGTAGGACTGACAGGGCTGGCATTTAAAGCAATCACAACAGCAGGTGGATGCCCTAAATGTCCCAGGAGCCCATTTTCCGGACCAGCACTGTCCAACGGAACTTTCTCCACTGACAGGAATGCACTGTCAGATACTGTAGCCTCTCGCCCATATGGTGAGTGAGTTCTTAAAATGTGGCCAGTGAGACGGAAATTTTTCATTTTATCCTATTTTAATTTTAGTAAATTTGATTCAAATACCTTAATTTTAATTCATTCAAATTTAAATCATGGCTACTGTATTGAATAGCAGAGTTCTAGATCATGGTGCTGAAGGACATAGTGAGGTAAGGAGTTTTCCTTGAGCGAATAGGTGCCCTGGGAATTCACAGAATCACTCAGCTCCCAAACCGGACCGTGGCTCTCAACAGCCAGACGGGCCCACGCCACGGAGTCCATCTTCTCATCTCTCTCCACCCCCAGAACCAACTGCAATCTAAAGGACTCACGGGACCGCTTAACCCAAATTCCATTAGCCTGAATCTTAACCCCCTGCTCCCTGTCTTTGCCAATTCAAGACGTTTCATCAGAGTGAATGGAAAGATCAGGACACTCAACGGCACGTCAATAGATCCTGGGATGGGGCCCAAGAGTATGAATTATGAAAAGCACGTCTAGGTAATTCTTCTGTGCTGCCAGATTTAGAAGCCTTGTGCTTCATACCAGCAACAGAAACACAGTAGAGAATTTATCATAATGGGAGCATTTCCTCACACAAGTATTTATTGAGCATAGGATATGGGCTAGGCTTTAGTGTAAGTTAGGGAAATAGCGGTGAACGAGACAGACAAGAGGGCTGTTACATGCTCTAGCGTGGGGAGACAAAAATAAGTGTAAACAAATAAAAAGACAATTTCAAGAAGAGAGTGTTCATCAACGTGCAGGAAAAGAGTGTAATGAGATAGAGAATGATGAGGTTTGGGAGCTGCTTTAAGCCGAGGTGGGGGACATCCTCTCTTACGAGGTGACAATAAAGCTGAGACTTGAACCACGCAGAGTTAATTATGCCACGGTCTGGGGGGAAAGCATTCCAGGCAGAAGGAACAGCAAGTGCAAAGACCCTGAGACAGGCGCAAGTCAGGGCTGCCTGAGGTCTAGAATGAAGGCCAGTGTAATGAGCTTAGAGAGAAAGCCGAGAATGGAGGCAAGGAGGATGGGGTCAGATCATGTAGACAGGGGTCAGATTACATATATGGCAAGTGGCTTAAATTTTATTCTGTAATATGATTAGACACCATTAGCAGGATTTAAGCAAGAGAGCAATATGCAGATTTACACGCTTAAGAAGTTATTTTGCCCATTAGGTAGAGAATGCAGTACAGCAGGGGAAGTGTGGACACCCAGAGAGAGGCGTTCTTGCTGCCGTCTCGGAGGAGATAATGATTTGGATGTGGTGAGATGTAATTAGATTGTGGGACATATTCTGAAGTTAGAGCAAATAGGACTATGGCATTCAACGTGGGATATAACTGAAAAAAAGGAGTCAAAGATAAACGATTCTTAGCTTTTGGATCTGAGAACTGGGTAGATGAAGGAGTCCTTTGCCTCACAACAGAATCTTGGGGGAGATCCCTCCAAAGAGGGATGCGAAGACATTGGATTTGAGGTGTCTATTAGACATCCAAGCAGAGATGTCATAGAGGCAGCGTCCTTAGGGGAAAGATGAGGACTCTGCAAAGATAGAGTTGAAAGTCATGAATATATAGATGGTATGAGACTGAAAGAGATTACCTGGAGAAAGAGTGGAGAGGAGAGGAACAAAGGGAAGAGAAGAGAAAACTCTGAAGGTTCAACGCCAGGGGAATCTAACATTAAGATGTCAGGCAGAAGAGAGTGGAAAAAAGCAACAGTATGGTAGGTAGGATGAAAACCTAGAAAACATGGTATCCTGGGACCCTGGAGAAGAAAAAGTTTTAAGAAGGAGGGAGGGGGTCAACCGTGACAATAGCTGATGGGAAGTTTTGTAAGAAGGAGCAGAGAACTGGCCTCTGGATTAAGTAAGTGGAGGTCAGTGGTTCCCCTCTGAGAGAGTTGGGAATGAAGAAGCTGGTTGGGAGAGAATGGAGGGTGAGAAAATTAGAGACAGTGATAACCCATGACGTTTGAGGAGTTTTACTCTAAGGAGAAGCAGAGAGATGGGCCGTGGTTGGGCCGGAATGTAGGTCAAGGGAACGTTTGTTTGTTTTTAAGATGACCTATGTCAAGTCAGATGTACATGTCCACGAGGATAACCGTAGAGTACGAAAGCTTTTGAAGATGCAGAATGATGAGCCAGTCTCACTGCCCTCCGAGAAGTCAGTCTGTGGTCAGCTGGAGAACCCAGAGACCACTGCGTGTCTGAGTCATACGATGAGAACTATGCCTGTGGACACTCTTGGGTTTCCGTGTATGAGAATAAAGGCTAATTTTAATTGGATTGGACAGTGGGAACGTGGCCACTAACAGCTTGACATCTTGGTCTTTTAACAACTCTGGGTGGTGATTCCATCAGCTGGCATGCATCTTACCACCCAGTGAGGCGTGCCACTTATGATACGGCACCTGGAGGAGCTGGAGGCACTGGCTGGCTCACCAAGCCACGTGCTCCCCTGAGTGTGCACCACACACAGGGCAGTCCCCTTGGACTTCCATCCGCTACTGCAACCAAGGGCCAATCCCCACCCCCACCCCCCAGATAGCATGGACAGGGCTGGGCTTTAGAATCATTGCCCTACTCACCTGGGGTCCGCTTCCTTCACCCATGCTTGTCCTTTTCGCCCTTAACAAGTCTTCACTTTCGGGCAGTAGACACTCAAGATGTCACAGGAACTTGGTATAGGAGAGCTGGTTCGTCAGTCTCTTCCTTTCTCGTGAATTGCTCCACTGTAAGAAGTCAAGAGGAGATGTATGGGTGGAGATGCAACCAGCCACACTCCACACATCGATATGGATACATGCTACAGAGCCAGGTGTCTGAGGTTTTTTTTTTTTTTTAAAGGGATAGACTATTCCTGCTCTCCTCTCAAACCCCAAAGCACAGGTTTTTTTAATAAGGACCACCAAATACCTGGTAATGCCCATGATGGAGCAAACTGCTACCCTCCAGACTGAGGACAGAGTGGCAGTAGGCAATAGACACAGATCCAGCTATGGAATCCAGTTTTGCAGGAAGCAGTACATTTACTATCTGCCTTGAGAGCTGAGGTCTGCTTTATAAATGGCATCATGGCTGCATTCCCAGCCCACCCTGGGAACAACTGCCTAGGCCTTGCCAATGAAACACCAGTAATCCAAGTGGGTGAGTGCACATTCCCATACTGGGATGCCCAGGCTGAGAAGGGACGCTTCAATGCCACTCTAGAATAGCTTACAGGGCCACAATGCTCAGTGCCATCTGTGATTAAAATGGAGTTTGCTTACTCAAAACAGAGAGCTTTGGTGATTGCTGTTACCCTAGGAAGCCATTTGGGCAAATATTAAAAGCACAGCTGTGTGGTGCCCTGCAGTGTAACTGCCTTCTCTTTGGTTTCACATGAGCTTGTGTTTGAATGAGAGCGCTCCGGTGGCCACTGGGGGACAATAGAAAGAAAGATCAGATATCACCGTGTAAGCATTAAATAACTTGCGACGCCAGGAAATGACACTGAAGCAAGATGTCAAAGGAATAGCCCTGTGCTGGCAGGTTCTGGGCTGAAATCTTGCTGGGCTTTTGTTTTTCCTATTTTTGAGGGACCTGAGGATGAACATTACTATAGAATTGTAGAGCAGTTGACGTAACAATTTATAATCAATACCGATTGAAATAGTGATTTGCCCATGGTGTGTGACTAATAATAGAATAATAATGTGATGCCCGTCACACTAATAGTTACGAGAGGGAAAGAGCCTGACAAGGACAGGACGTTTAAATCAGAAGGAACCACACAGAAGCAGGAGGCCCTGGAAGGGTGCATCTGGCCTCCCTATGTTCTCACCAACATGGATTCTCACGTACCCCTCCAGTGAGAATTTAGCCCCCGGGGTGCAAAACCTCATCCTCTTGGTTGACCAGGACACCTAGGAAAGGCTCAGCAAAGTGAAGTAGGTGGAGTCACATCCTGGCTCCAGGGCAGAAGTCTCAGAGGGCGTGTAAAGCGTTCTCAGGGCAGGAAGAAAGGTTATATGTGCCTGGGGGCTTGCTCAGCTAATGCAGTCAGCTACTCTGGAACTTCTGAATGCCCCTGCTTAAGCAGCCCTTGCGTGTCCCTGGGGGCACCAGATGTGGAAGAAATCTTGAAGCTGGTTTCAGCAGCTGCTCTCTGCTTTGTCTTCCCTTTCTCTCCTGTGACTCAGGCCCGCATGAGTGCCCCTACCTTCCTGAGGCAGAAAGGTCCTTCGAACAGCAGTCGTAGCTTGGACTAACAGCCTGGGCTTTGGAGGCAGAATGACCGACCGGGCTCGAGAGCAGGCACAGCTGACTCCTTGTGTGACCTTGCTTGAGTTATTTTACCTCTAGGCTCAAGTTTCCTCCTCTGTAAAAGGGGGCTTTAAATTCCTACTTTGTAGTGTTGCCATGAGAGTCTAATGATCAAATATGTGTAAGGTGCTGAGTACAATTCTTGGCATGAGGGGCATTCAGCATATGTTAGCTATTGTAAGTTCTATTTCATAAATCAACAGCCATTGGAAAACTAGTGTGTTTCTGAGCAGATCTACCAAAACTGCTGATGCACTAGAAACAGCTGGGTGGGGGAGTCGATTCTGTGCCCTCTGGGGAAACCTCTTAAGTGCATACACTCCAATGATGACAAAGTCCATTCTGCCTGGACATAAGGTCATCCTTGGCTCCAAATTCCTGAGTGTACCTCCTGTGGCTACTGGGGAAAGCCCGCCTTGTTCACATGCCCTTCGAGGAGCCAGCGAGGCATCCAGAAACTGGAGTCTCTCTGCCTCACTCTGACCACAGAGAGTAGATTCTCCTGCAGGCCTCTCTCACTACGAGGATGGGGCTCCCTCTAGCAGCCAGGGCCTCATTCAGATAGATATCTGCACTAAGCAGGGCTTCTGCTCTCACCCAGATCCAAGCAATCTTGCACGCCAGAGGCACGGCACCTCCCAGGACGCATATCAAGGGAAACGTAACTAGTTAATGTCATTGGACATTGCTTGGTCCTTCATTTTCTTTTCTTTCCTTTTCTTCTTTTTTTTTAACAAGAGCTTCTTTAGTCACAATGGCTTAAAACAATAAAAGCTGAGATGAATGACTTGCAAATGTAGTATTTTCACAAATGCTTATGAGCAAGTTTGAGAAGATACAAAGGAAAATCATACATTATACTCAGGTGTATTAACTCCCTAGGGCTGCCATAACAAATTACCACAAACTCGGCAGCTTAAATAATAGAAATTTATTCTCGCACAGTGCTGGAGGCCAGCAATCTGGAATTAAGGTGTCAGCAGGGCCATTTTTCTTCCAAAAGCCCAAGGGGAGGAGCCTTCCTTGCCTCTGAGCACTTCAGCTTCTGGTGGCTCCTGGCTTTCCCTGGCTTGTGGCTGATCTCTGCCTCCGTCTTCCCGTGGCTGTACTTGCTCTGCATCTGTGTCCAAACCTCCCTCTCCTTTCTCTTATGAAGACACCAGTCACTGGATGTAGGGCCTTCCCTTAAATCGAGGATGATCTCATCTCAAGATCCTTAACTAATTACATCTGCAAAGACCTTATTTGCACATCAGGTCACATTCTGAGGTTCCAGATGGACATGAATTTGGGAGGGGACACTATTCAACTCACATCAGGGAACATATACGTTAGTGACAGGGATGAGACAAACAGCTGTCAACCAGAACACAAGGTAGAGTATGAGCTCTGGAGGGCACTGGTGATGAGTGATGGCTACGCAAAGGAGGGGATATTCCCATTCAGCAGATCTGGAGGAAACAGTGGATAAAGTCATTGGAAAGATAAGCCTCGAAGGATGATTTTGTAAGCTGGGGCATTTCTGGAAGAGGAAAGGCCCATGTACAAAAACAGACAAGAGAAGGAGAGGCTGTGCAGTGAACATGGGATTCTGCTTACTGTTTTATTTTGAGGAATAATCATTGGCCACTTTATACGTGACCCTGCACCTTGATTACAAGCACCCAGTACAGGGCTTTGCACATTTCAGAGAGCTGGCTGATATTTGGGGACTGATAACATGGGAAAGTTTAACTCTGCTTCTCCCACTCATTCTCAAATTGCTAAGCTAACCTTTGTGGTCATACACATTATCCTTCACCAACAGGCACTAAATAATACAATCAATGTAACAATTAATTACTTAATTCAAATAAACAGCTAATTAAAGTCAAGTCACAAGGGTAACATGGTCCTAATTATTAAGCTGGCTAATTGTTTCCCATATTCCTGGAACAAATTCCTACTTCATTGTCCTTCTTTCATGCAACAAATTGATGGTTTACAATGTGCAGGGCACTGACTAGGGAAATCAGTAATGAGGAGCACGGAACGGCCCCTGCTCTGTGCTGTTCACAGGACACATCACCCAAATGCCTACACGCCACCTGCCGGTGACCACAACGTGAAGTCACATTTCCTTTCATACCCAAGTTACGATGACTCTGCGTTCCTACCTGCCAACTTACCAAGGGTCTCCTTCAACAAGTATTCCCGAACAGTCATGAGGTTGCCTACCTTGGTTTGTGAATTGGTCCTTCCTGTCCTTTGCTAACTGTTCACTCAGGCGGACAGAAACTCAGGCCAGCGGTCTCAGCCTGACTCCTAACTGCTGCTTCCAGACCACCCAGGGCCCGGGGCCACTGCCAGCCCCGCCGGGGTCGTCCTAGCTTTCTGTGGGGATTGCCCTCTGCTCCCAGGGCCCCGCTCTCCCAGGCAGGGTCCCGTCTCTGTTTAGCATCTGAGGTGCCACAGGGTTAAGGTTCTGCCTGGTTATCTGGTTGTTTGAGCTCCATCCCCTTCACCTGTCCTCAGCCTCCTGTGGATGCGAACGTTGTTTCTCAACCCTCACTTCCAGGTGCTACCCACAAGATGGTCCTAGGTTGATCCATAGAGCAGAATCTCAGAGAATCACAGAATGCTTCACCTTCACAGAATGCAAGGGATTTCATTAGCCACTTGCTCCAACTTCCTCATTTTATAGAGATTAAACAATTTTTTCCCAAAACCATACACATAACTATTTAATTTTATGGATGCCATTAGCAATCTGTTGTATTAGTATCCTAAGGCTGCTGTGACAGAGTGCCACAAACCGAGCAGCTTAAACAACAGAAACATATTGTCTCACAGTTCTAGAGACTAGAAGCCTGAGGCCAACGTGAGGGCAGGCTTGTGTCCTGCTGAGGGCTGCGAGGGAGCATCTGCTCGTGCCTCCACCCCAGCTTCGGGTGTCTGCCTGGCATCCTTGGCGTTCCTTGGCTTGCAGAAGCATCATCCCAGTCTCCACCTTCATCTTCACGTGGCATTCACCCTGTGTGCACATCTGTCTCCAAATTTCCCCCTTTTTAAGGATACCAGTCATATTAGATTAGGGGTCCACCCTCCTCCACTAGGATCCCATCTTATTACTTCTGCAATGACCCTATTTCTAAACAAGGTCGTATTCTGAGATACTGGGGGTTAGGACTTCAGTGTATGAATCTGGAAGGGTAGGGACACGATTCAACCCATAACATCTGTCCTCACTCGCATCAAAGTGTGCGGCTTGGTGGGGACTCATCTCTACATGCGATTGGAGTCTGTCAAGACAAAGGATCACGAGCTCCCGGAAGCAGGCACAACTGTTTTTGGCTGACGTGATCTGTGTTTACCTTAAAACATATGTTGACTTTCCAAACTCCATCTTACTGTCTCCAAAACTACTTTGCCTCAGAAATGTTCAATAGGGTCTCATCAGGGTGGATGCCTCTCAGGAAACCCAGGGTGTTTAAGCGTGATGGGTGCATCGGAACCTCCCAGCCCTTACAGGGGAATAGCCAATGCCAGCACACTCTGTGGTTGCCCACAGTTATTCCAGCCTTCCAGTCAGAGCCTCCTCCAGCAGCCGTTGACATTTATTTAGAAACTAATTGTGCTGCGGTTTGGGACATGAAATGGAAAAAGATGGGTTCGCATTGCAATCCATCTTGGAATGAAATGGCTGTTGTGGCTCCAGCAGAAAATTGTTCCATTAAGTCAAAGGCAAACCTCAATTCGAAGGACAGAAAGGCCAGAGCCTCGAGATGAGGGCCTCTGTGTTTCAGAAGCACCACTGCATTTTAATAGCACCGCAGACCTCATAACGCTCGGGTCCTGCCGCCTGTAGAAATACTTTACTCTCCCTCCCTTTCCCTAAACAGTTAATTCTCAGTTATCCACAAGCATTTTAACCACAGCAGCATTCTAGTCTCAGACTGTTGGACCCTCCTCTTCTAAGAAAGCTATGCCTTCCTTTCTAACATTTGGACTGTCCCCATCCTTTGAACTCTACTGCATGTAGAATCTGGACCCCTCATTCAACAACCAGCAGAAAACCTTACAGAACACCTGCTTTACTGCACACACATACCTGGGAGCCTTTTAGAAATGCAGACTCTTGGGCTCCACTCCAGACCTACTGAATCAAAATCTGCACTTTAAGACGTCCCCACGAGCAGAATGCATCTGCTCTCCCAGGGTGAGGGCTGGGTGCAGACCCTCAATAGATAATTGTCAAACCAGTGAATGGTTGCGTATCTCTGGGGCACATACTCCGTCCTCTCTCAGCTGACCACCATTAGGGGTCATAGAACGCAAACTACTATTAACATTAATTATTCATCTCCCCAGACTCACTTAGTTCTCTGCCAAACAATCAGTAGTTTGATATAACACGTGGTCCATCCAAATTTCTGAACGAAACATAAATATTTGCTTGATTTTCTGCTGTTTTGCATTCTCTGTGTCATTGTTTTAACAACCCTACAAGGATTGTCAAAGTTAATTCAAACTTTTTATAGTTTTTAAGTTGAGGATTAGAGAACGCTGACCCTGAAAAGGAATGTCAGGATCACTGAGGTCAACCTCTTCACTTGACAGATGAGGACACCAAGTCACGGTCAACTCATGGCCTTAGTTAGGCAAGTTCACCTACACCTTTGGTCCTGCGCGTTCTAGACACAGGACACCGAATCGTGCTACCCTGGGCTGGCTGGGATGTTGTACAAGGTGTTTGGCCTGGTAACTTCTCACCATCTAACCAGATCGAGAGGACTGCAAACTGAACGAAATTTCTTTTGCTCTATCCTACTCTCGAAGCTCTTCCCAGAGCTCACTGGTGCAGACTGGGAGAGGAGAGAGAAGGAAATGAGAGTCCTTATCACTGTCTTCACTCTCAGAATAAAAATGCTACTAAGGTGTCTGCAAACTATCCCAAGTACAAGGGACCCGTGCAAGGGGGAGAATTCTGGAGACATCCAGAAACGCTGAGAGGCTCACCACCTCCAGTTTCACTCAGTTCTTTGAGAAATAACCAGACATCAGAGGTGGCTTTCCTCTCCATCTTTTTTTTTTTTTTGCGGTACGCGGGCCTCTCACTGTTGCGGCCTCTCCCGTTGCGGAGCACAGGCTCCGGACACACAGGCTCAGCGGCCATGGCTCACGGGCCCAGCCGCTCCACGGCCTGTGGGATCCTCCCGGACCGGGGCACGAACCCGTGTCCCCTGCATCGGCAGGCGGACTCCAAACCACTGCGCCACCAGGGAAGCCCTCCTCTCCATCTTCCGTGTGTTTTCACGATGCCAAAGAATCATCAGCAGTAGAGATGCTCAGAAATCAAGCTCCCAGGCTCTGATTAGTTAACTCATTCAACTAACTGCGGCACCGAAGAGCAGAGATACTAACCAGGCTGCTCCTGCCACAGGAATGTGGAGTCTTCCCGAATGTCCTTGACCTTGGGCACATGGACCTCTGTGAGTCCACAGTGCCACAGGAACAGTCACAGCCTCACCACCCACCAGCCACACCTCCACTCACGCCATTTATTGAACACCTACAGGCGCCCAGCTTGGGCAAGGTGTCCTAGACCTCTTATTGATGCCCACCACTAGCCTTCTTTACTGATATGTGTTCTGAGGCCCAGAAGCTGAGAAATTTTTATCAATTTAAAATGTACACCATGGGACTTCCCTGGCGGTCCAGTGGTTAAGACTTCGCCTTCCAATGCAGGGGGTGCGGGTTCCATCCCTGGTCGGGGAGCTAAGATCCCACATGCCTCGATCCCTGGTCAGGGAGCTAAGATCTCACATGCCTCGCGGCCAAAAAACCAAAACATAAAACAGAGGCAATATTGTAACAAATTCAATAAAGACTTCAAAAATGGTCCTCATTAAAAAAAAAAATCTTAAATAAAAAATACACTGGAGCCAGAGAAGAAATCTGAGAAGACAGGAAAAGGCATATAAGAGCATCTCCAGGTTGACCTAGCAATGGTCCAGAAATCAATATATAATATTTACCTTATATACTCAAAGAAATAAATCTTTATTTAAATCTTTATTTAAACATTTTAAGTGAAAATAGATGTGCTGAATATAGATTAGCTGAAGCTCATACACACATAAACACAACACAAAAAGGCTCATATAAACGTATATATCTGTATCTCATATCTCATACATATTTCGTAGATATAAATAACATCTATGTAGATACACACACACATAATCTCTGGGAGCGTGGGTCTAATCTGCTCACACTCCCTATGGATATTTTTCTTGGGCTGTTCCTTGGGCTCTTTCCTGGGTTGTCTTCTGTGGTCACTGATGGCCACCGGAAGTGTCCAGCCAACACAGAAATTCTGGCGGTGAAGCTCGTGGAGCCCTCAGCTTCTCTCGCATCCCCACAGGCCTAGAAGGTTGCAGTGGATGTCAGGTGAAGAGTTTATTTTCCCAGAGAACAATACTGACAGGGGAAAAAAAAAAAAAAAAATCCACGTCACCTGCAGTGAGTAGGTCTGTCCATGAGGTGGCGTCATTAGTGCAACTGAAGCAGGAGGGAATGAGGTCAGGGCGTAGAGGGAAGCCAATCAGATGGATCGTGGAATAACAAATCCACGCCATCTCCTCAAACTCCCATCCCCACGTTCGACAAACGCCTGCCCGGGCCTCTAGGGTGCAGGTGATTTCGCAAACAGAGCTTCTCAGCTCCTAGACCAGCCCCGCTGGAGGCTTAGGAGCAGCCCAGGCAAGGGGACACGTGAGAAGCCATGGGCGCGCTAGCTGTGTCCCCAGTGGGCTTGAGCGCCGTGCTCCCACGGTACCTGGACACCCCTCCGCATTCCCTGGCCGGTGGGGTTGTCTTCTGTGGTCACTGATCGCCGCAGGAAGCGTTCCAGCTGACACACAAAGCCCGGCGCTGAGGCTCCTGGGGCCCTGGGCTTCGCTGGCTTCGCTGGCAAGCTCCTTCTGCCCTTTCAAGACACACCTGGAGCCCCCTGCCAAGCACAGTCCACGGAGACAGGACCGTCAACAAAAGCGCCCCATGTATGGAAAACATCCCCAAACCCCACTTTTTGTGAGCAACTCCTGCTGAAGTCTGAACCACGCCACAATAGATAGTCCCACTCTGCATGGTCTTTAAGGAGAGAAAAGATGCTGTGAAAATAATTCACTACTGAAGCCCTTCCTGGGGCCAGTTTTGTTTTCCAGTTTTAGGAAGTTCCACTGCTATGTGGAGAAAAGTACCTTCTCTCTTCACCAGAGGGGACCGAATTGACATTTAAGATCTTTGCTTAAACGTCAATTCTCAGAGGTTAATTCCTTGGGGATCTTGTCTAGAATAGTCCTTCCCACTCTGTCTGCTATAGGCCAGGCATTTTACGTTGTCACTGTCTGTTTCTCAAAGACCCTGTTCTCCTGGGACCTCACAGAGGGGCAAGTCAGGTCTGAAGAGGGGACAGTGGTACTTGCCTGAGGCCACACACGTGTCAGCCACAGAGGCAGTGCACACCCAGAGCTCTTGGGCTTTCTCTGCTGTGTTGCCTGCTGCATAGATACTGAACAAGTGGCTTAGAATGAAAAGTTGTAACAGTTATATAATAACGCCCCTTAACATTTGGGTGGTCCTCTTTGTATACAAAATGCTTTTCCATTGCCCAAGACCTGGTGAGACATATCCTAGCACTGAGGTCCACCCCCTTCTGCTCTGGCTCTCTCCCTGGCCACCCCCCACCATGGCCTCAAGCCACGGATCTCCCTGCTGGGCTGGCCCTTGCTCCCCGATTCACTGCGAGCCTGCTGATTACTTGATGCTGGGAGGCTGCCACCGCCAGTGTCCTGGGGGTTCTGGGGTCATAGATCCTGGGTGGGCCTGGGAAGGTGGGCGCCAGAGCAGAGCAGCTCTGTGTAAGCAAACCTGGCCTCTCAGTTGTACCCAGGGCCAGCCCTGGCTGACGCTCAGGAAAACATCAGTGATGAAGGGATGCCTCGGCTCGGCCCAGACAACCCAAGGAAGAGCCCAAGGAACAGCCCAAGAAAAATATCCACAGGGAGTGTGAGCAGATTAGACCCACAGTCCCAGAGATCATGTGTGTGTATATCTACATAGATGTTATTTATATCTACGAAATATGTATATGATACAGGTATATACATATATATGAGATTTTGTGTGTTGTGTTTCTGTATGAGCTTCAGCTAATCTACATTCAACACCTGCCAATAAATGTGGTCTTTTGGCTAAAACCCTTTAATTTGGAAATCAAGTCTTATGTGTAACCTGTAAGTTAAATTGGACCCAAGAGTGAATTGGATCTGCATTGAAGAGAAACCAGAAATCTAACAAGTTCTGGGGTACCCTGATTTTGCTACATCACAGTAACAAGAGTGGCAGACATTTGTTGGGTTCTTGCTGCAGACCAAGCTCTGTTCTCAGTGCTTCACTCTACCAACCTCTTCCTTCAGAATCCTGGCAAGCACATACTATTTGTGCCCAGAAAAATGAGGCACAAAAAGATGATGTGACTTGCCTGAGATCCCACAGCTAGTAATGGAGGTGTCTTGAGTTTGAATTTGTAACCACCATTCAGTACCAAAATGGCCCCTGACTTCACATGGCCATGTTGGAGGTTGCCTATGGGTTCTGGAGCTCCACCAAGTTCCTGTTATCCAGGGAAGTCTTGAACGAGATCTGACCCTTGGGAGAAGCCCCAAGACAAACCAATCTCTGTGGAGCAAATGGAGTGAGAAGTACTGTTGGTGGCACCCCACGAGTCTTGGAGACCTTGTTCTTTTCTCTCTTTCCCATCCTTCCTCCCGAATCCTTCCTGCCTTGTCTGTCATTAAGCTAATCGACTCCAGCTCAGCCAATTCAGAGAAGGAGACCTGACTACCCTAGCTCAACTTTGTCTTCATGTCAGCAGTGGCAAGAATGGGGCAGCATCCATCCCGAAGGACCCCATTAAAGTGCACTCTTTGTCTTAGTCCATTCGGGTGGCTATAACAAAATACCACAGACTGGGTGGCTTATAAATGGCAGAAATTTCTTGCTCATAGTTCTGGAGGCTGGAAGTCCAAGGTCACGGTGCCAGCATGTCGGGTGAGGGCCCTCTTCCAGGTCACAGACTTCCTGTTGTGTCTTCACATGGCAGAAGGAGCAAGGGAGCTCCCTGGGGTCTCTTATAAGGGCACTAATCCCATTCATGAGGGCTCCACCCTCAGGACCTGATCACATCCTACTAAACCCCACCTACTAATACTATCAGCTTTAGGGGTTAGAATTTCAACATATGAATGTGGGGTGGACTCAAACATTCAGACCATAGCACTCCATCTTCACTCTGCCCCCCTGACTCAGACCCCAGCCTGCAACCTACGCAGGTGGATTGTATCGTGTCTGCCCTTATCTTGGCAATACGGCCATGTGGTTGCTTTTGTACATTGGACTTTTTGGCCCCAGCACACAGAAATGAGTATAATTGAAGCTATAATGTGAATTTGACAGGAACACAGAACACACTCTACTGCACGTGCTCACTCTGACAGATGCTGTCTATCTAATTAGAGGGCTTTAATTATTAACGTTCCCAACCACTTAGAACGGCAGGTCACCAAGTCACCACGCACATGTGCCTGAACAGCATAGGATTAGGACGAAGCGGGCTCACATCTGGCTGTTATTGTGGATCTCAAATTTGTTTGATGTCTCATCTCAGTCACAAAGTCCCAACGGTCCTTTCCAGGCCTGGTCTTGCAGATGGAGCTCTGAATTGGCTCAGGTCCTGGATTCTGGTCCTGCCTCTGCAGTTGACTCTTGGGGTCTTTGGTCAGTCCTTTTTTCTTCTCAGTGCCTCCGTAGACCCACCTGTACTGTGTGGCTACAAATATTTGCTTAGGATCATTTTAGCAGCTGTGAAGTGTCCTGGGATCTTTGAATGAAAGACGCTCTATTAAAGCTTATGAGCCAAGTGACGAATCTGGCCCCATCCGCACAGCAGAGCTCTGCAGGAGACAGACTGGGCCCATTCATCCTTCATACAGGCCTAACTTTATCCCAAAGCCTCACTGTTGGCCAGGGCTGCAAGGCTCGTCAGAGAACGGAGCGGTCCTTGCATTTTCAAAGTGCCCTCTATTTAGTAGGGTTGCTTTTTTTCTTTTTCTTTTTTCTTTTTCTGTTTTTTTAAACCATTGCATATTAGTAAAGGTAAAACAACTATCCAAGAAAAAGGACAATCATGAAAGAAGGAGGCCCTTCTCAAGGGAGATCTGTTGATTAGGGCATTAAAAAGTCAAGGAGATCATTTTGCCTGGAGTTGGAATTTATACTATTAGCACATTGGACACTCCTGCATAAATATCAGAGTGCCATTTTTGCATGTATTTTTGCAGACTTGTGTGTGTTGGTTCAGGGTGTCCACTGTGCAGGAGAGCAGAGCTAAGAATGAATAGTAGGGTATGTGCAGGGCCAGCCAGGCTTAAGTGTGAGTAGTTTTGCTTCTCCAACATGGCTCCCCTGCTGCAACCCATAACCCTGCATCTGTCTCGGGGCGTTATCCTTAGAGCTCGCATCTGCAGCCTGCCTGAATCTCAGGACCCTCTCTCTACCTCCCCACCCCCCTTTCCTCCAGGAACTTTACTGAAAGAACAGTAGGTCTCTGCTTGCTCCCTCCTCAGTCCATTTGGTCTTCTTTGTCTCTGAACTCATCACCAGCCCCAGGGGCTAGGTGTCCCATCAAGATACCAGCCCCGGCTGTGGATGTCTAAGAAATGTGGCACTCCCTTGGGAGTCTCCACTCCCTGTGTCATCAGCAGAAACCTTCGCAGATGCTCAGGCACCGTGGTCTCTAGTATCACCCCTTTTCTGGGTGTGCAGAGCATAACTCCCCTTTGCTCTCACAGAATAATGCAAACATCTAGGCAGGCGTACCAAGGCCTCACACTCCACGGTCTGTGTCTTCCCGTTTGACTCCAACTCTCCTCCCTCACCTCTCTGCTCCTCAAGCCCGGCCACACTGTTCTCCTTTCTGTTCTTCAGACTCATCCAAGTTCATTCCCACTTTGCACTTCTGCTGGTCCCTGTCTCTAGGACACCCTGCCCACCCAAACTGGCATGTCGGCTCCTTCTTAGCATTCAGATCTTTGCTTAAATGTCAACTCTCAGAGGTTAATTCCTTGGGGATCTTGTCTAGAACAGTCCTCCCCACTCAGTCACTTACATATTGTACAGCTTGTCTTCAGACTTTGGGAACAACTGACAATTACTGATGCCGTGTATGAGCTGACACATCTATTTCTCTGTCCCTCCAGCACCAGAATAGAGACTCCATGACCAGGGACCTAGTCTGGCACCCTCAGTGCTGTATCCTCAACACTATGTAATGTATCTGGCACTTGGTAGGCTCTCTATACAAACATTTGTTAAATTAGTCAATGAATGAACAAACTAGAAATCTTTGTTATGGATTCCAAAAGGTTGCCAGTGAACTTCATCTCTCAAACCTAACAGTGTCAGGCACTGTCACTGGGAGTCCCATCTGGACCCCCTGGAAGGCCACGGTGCTGGACCTCAGCTGGTTTGCAGCATCCCAGCCACTGGGAAGCCCAGGGCTTGCCTGTAGCTAGTAGACCATGATATTTGGGGTGAGGCAAAAATCAGCCTCCAACACTCATCAGAGAGTCCTACTGGGCCACAACTAGTTGGAGGATAGGCTAGCAGGAAGATCCTGGTATGAAGCATAGAACATAAAGTGGGGAAAGCGGCCCAGAGAGAGAGCCTGGAGGGATTCCCAGATCCACAAGAACACGTGTCCTTTGTTGAAGGCCCCTGTGGTTTGGGCTGAGCAGGTGAAGGAGCAGTTAGAGTAGCTTGGTTCAGTCACACAGTGACGACAACCTTCTCCTGAAGGCGTGAGCTGCCTCGGGTGCCCCTCAGTCTACTGCTGAGGACCTGATGCCGGGTCCTGGTGTGGGGGTCTAGGTGGGGCAGGGCGGGGAGTATTCATTGCTGATTAAGCCTTTCTTGCTGCAGAGTAGAGGATGGATTCAGAGGAGGGGCAGTTCTCATAAAAGGTCACCAAGGAGGTTACTGAGCTGTTCGGAAAAGAGCTGGCAACGACAGAAAGGAGGAAGAGAAGGAGATGAACGCAAGAGGAATTACTGATTCAGAACTGAAAAAAATATGAATTAGATCAGATTAGATGGACGGAATGGGGAAGAAGGACGATGCCATGAGGCCTGGGCAATCTAAGCTTGTTCGTCTGCACAGAGGCTGTCAGATGCGTAAGAACAGCAAGGCCGGGGCAGGGTGAGGAGGGTAGTGCTCTTTATCTCGGGACAGGCTGAATTTGACAAGCTCATAGGCCCTCCAGAGAGAGGTTTCTTCCATAAACAGATGGAAATGTAGGCCTAGAGCATAAGAGAATGGAAGAAACTGTATTATTTTGAGTAAAATGAGGCTCTAGAAGGAATCAAGAATTTTAGTGGAAGGAGAGGGCACCGGGAGGACAGTTTTTTTGTTTTATTTTTATTTTTCAATTTTTAAAATTTTATTATTATTTTGTATTTTGGCCACACCATGAGGCATGTAGGATGGTTCCCCGACCAGGTATCGAACCCTGGCCTCCACAGTGAAAGCGTGGAATCCTAACCACTAGGCAACGAGGAAACTCCCCAGGAGGACATTTTCAACTTGAATAAAACTAATACTGATTAAGGTAAAGCCTGAAGCTGGTGGACAGTTTCTTATTCAAATGGAGGGGCTGGTTTAATTTTTGAAATGGATCATGAGGTTTCAGAAATCAGCTTTGCTTCAAAAAGAGAACCCAGGGCTTCCCTGGTGGCGTAGTGGTTGAGAGTCCGCCTGCTGATGCAGGGGACACGGGTTCGTGCCCCGGTCCGGGAAGATCCCACATGCCGCGGAGTGGCTGGGCCTGTGAGCCATGGCTGCTGAGCCTGCGCGTCCGGATCCTGTGCTCCGCAACGGGAGAGGCCACAGCAGTGAGAGGCCCGCGTACCACACACACACAAAAAAATAATAATAAAAAGAGAACCCAGGAGCATCTTTAGAGGGGCAGAGACCCACGGAGGACAACCCCGAAGGGCCAAATCCGGAGAGTATAGTTGTTCCTAATAAAACGGGGACGACGACTTCTCCTGCTCAATGCAGCTGTCCTCACCATGACCCCCAGAGAAGGTCACTTTGTGCATGCAATTCTGACAACATCGTGCTTTAAAAAATCACGTTATTAATACTAACCATGAAAGCAAAACCAAATTGTGGTCTCTTCTTGCCCCCAAGTAAAGAAAACCAAAGCATCAGAGATGAAAAGAAGACAATACACAAAGATCGGAAAACAGAGCAAACCCTAGAGAACACGTGCAAAACCAAAACAATTAATTACTAACTATGCGAGGTGGAATACAGAACAAAAGGAGTCCTGAAAGACTCCCTGCCCCCCCAAAAAGAACCAAATAGTAACTTAAAAATGTGAGGAAAGATAGTCACATTTCGTAAGCCAGTGTTACAGCAATGAGAGGATATTCATGAGGTAGCCTTGGGCCCTGCTTGCTGAGTTCCTGTAACAAGCTCTGGGCCAGGGCTAAAAATATCAAGGAACAGGAATAGTCAGGAGTTAGGGATGAGGCTACCAGCCAGCGCTGGTAACAAGGAGAAGGTAACGTGGGGTGAGGTCGATGGAAAGCAGGGCAGTTCTCGGCCGAGAACAGGAGGAGAAGCCCCTCAGGTCAGCCCCCAAGGCTACAGCAGAGAGGAACACTCACGGCCTTAGGTGGCTGGGCCTCTGCTGCGGCTTCTGCCACGAATCCTGCCCCACAGGTCACCTCCAGCTTCCCCTGGAAATGGGCATCTTCCTCTTAAAATATAGTGTGGCCAGAGAGTGGACTCTAATATTTCTTGAGGGTCTTGGAGGGCCTCCAGGCAGTGTGGACCAGGAAATAGGAGAGGGTTTGGTGGTCAAATGAACTTGAGACACCCTGTGTCTAAAACCTCCTTTGAATTCACATGCTCGTGAGCATATTCAAGGCTCTGAGAAGTTCTGCTATTAAAAAACCCAGTTTAATTAACCCCCAAAACATGCCGAAAAGCTAGAGATCTACAAAACATGCTTTATCTTCGCCGCCTTATGCTTATTATTCTGAATAACAAGAACAATAATATTCATGGCCACCAAATTTGATCTGGCCCATCTGTGCCCGTCCCCTCTCACTGTCATGTGTTTCCGCTTTAAAGTTGCCTATTAAATTTGAAGGGCACAACCTTCTCCAAGGAGGTTATCTGAGTAGGGATGTATCCTGGTTGGAACTTCTGAGCATCCCCCGGGGAAACCGCGGTACTAATTGTCAATGTATTTGTAGAACATCCTGTGTTACAAAGCACTCTGACAGAAATCTGATTACTTATCATCTCTCACTGTAATACAGTGACAGCATGTGGGAAGCTGAGCTGATTCCCTTCTAGGAGTGCAGCAAAACAAGTTTGGTTTATGGAGGAGTTAAATCAGAAAGCTGAAGATTTAGAGTAATTATATCCCCACTTTCTACAGAAGCTTCCACCGGTCAAGACTACACTCACGGCTGCCTCAGAGGTTCCTCCCCCACTGATCCCTTCTCAAGTTTAACCTCTAATTACTTGACAAGGATGCTGGCTGAACAGGTAACTTTATATTGGAAAACCTAAGACTCATATTATTTTTCAGTTCCTTGCTGAGTTATCTGATGATGATACTGTTGCCAACAGGATCAAGTCCAAGTACCTTAGCTTCTCTTCACATTTGACAGCGACCCAGCTTTCCAACTTCACCTCCAATCACTTTCCCACCCCATGCACGGTGTTCCCGCTCTCCCGCAACCACCAGCCACTTCCTGAATAGGCCTTGCTTCATCCAAACCCTGCATCTCAACACACACACGCTGTGTCCTGTTCCTGGCTGTCCTTTCCTTTCTCTGCCTGCAAAACCTTGCCAGCCCCAAGGCAGAGCCAGTCACTCCTTCCCCTGGGTCCCCCAGTCCTCTGTACTTAGTTCTAGATAGTTCTAGATAACACCGATCCTTCTGGAATTGTCTGTGTGCCCTCTGGAGCTTCTGGAAAACAGCGCCTACGTTTCATCCATCATGGCATGCCCTGGGCCTCGTGCAGTGCCTAATGGCACACAGACGGTGCTGAAGAGACTTTCATTGAATGGATGACTCAGTTAGGCACTGTCTTTGACAGAAGAATCTCTGGGTTTGTGTTGAGACAAAAAAGCGTACCAATCACCAATCAGCAGCAGTCAATGGAGAGCGGCAAGAGGGAGGCGCCAGAGCTGGCACTGGCCTCACTAAGTGAGGGAAGGGACAGGCCTGGGCCCAGTGGGCGCTGATCGCAATCTCTGGGGAAAGAGGTATATATGAGATTTTTAGAAGATGCTTTTCAAAAAGAGAATGGATTATACGAGGATGAGAAACAGTGGCCCAGGACTGCATTCAAGGTGAGCCACACTGGATAAGAAAGGGAGGAAGAGACAGGGCAAAGGACTGTCCCCTGGCCCCCTGCTAGGGTGAAGGGGGATCCTCCTGCACTGTGAGGGGCTCCTGGACTCAGAGACCTCCCGGCTGGGGGTCAGGCTGGGCAAACTCCCCATCTTCAGCCTCCCTGGCATAGATTACGCTTGTGCTCAGCTTCTCCTGGAGGGGGAGGGAAACTCATAAATTATTTACCAGTTTTTCCCTTACTTTTATGATGTTTCCTTTTCATAGTTAACCTTCGATTACTTGATTAAGATCACTAAGAAGAGCTTAGTTCAGTCTAAGCTCAGTCCACCCTTGTTACCTTTCCTCAGAATCCCTGAACTCAGAGGGACTTAAACCAAACATCCGGACATTTAGCTCCGCAGTGCCAACAGCCTCTAGTGACCCCAGGTAAGTAGGAAAGGTGCCCCGCAAACAGGGCGAGTAGTAGAGGTTGCACCTATTTTCTTTCTGAGATTACCCATATGAGGGAGTCAGAACTGTCGTTAAATTATGTTTGTTTATAGAAGTCGCTTTACCTTTCTGAGCCTAAAAGTCACAGACCATTGCAACTAAAAGGGACTTTGGAGTTTACTTAGTTCTTCCCATTTCATTTCACAAGATGGAAAGGGACAGTGGGAGAAGTGGAATTCAAACTTTCTAACAGACTTAGTAGAATTCTATAGCTCATTTCCCCTAGAGAAATTAGATGCAGTTTAAAGTGCTTTTAAATGACCACCATGTCCTGATTTATTCCTCCAGAAGCAGGACAGCAAATATGAGGATGGGGACGGAAGTGAGGAAAACACGCTGAATCAATGGACACGAAACGAAGAGCGATTAAGAAGAGGCTGCCTGAACTCATTCGGATTAATTCCACTCTAAAGAAATCCTCGAATAGAGGAAACACCATAAAATATCTGAGTTACCCACTCCTTCTTAAAATGTATTAATGAACAGATCCAGTGAGAAGTTTACATGTCTTAACTGTGAATTCAATAAACATCATTGCCATCTGATCTGTACTAAGTCCATGGGGATTAGGGTAAAAGTAAGGATGTACATATGAATAATGACAAGAGCAAACATTTATGGAGAGCTACCACGTTGCAGGCGCTGGGCTAAGAACTAGCTCATTTAACCTTAATCGTAAGTATGATTGTTTGCCCATTTTACAGGTAAGGAAACTGAAACTTAGGACAGGGAAGTAACTTGCCTGAGGTCCCAGAGCTGGCAGGTGGCGGTGCTGAGTTTCTGACTCAGGTCAGCCAGCATTCCTAACCATTAGGCTCTAGTGACTCCCAGGGGAAAGATCCCCGGAGCTTGTAGTCGGACGGGTAGGGCGCACGGGAACAAGGAGTCCATAATGATAGGGCCTCCCACTGGGACAGGGGATAGTTAAGGAAGAGTCACAAGGAAGGTAACACTAGAGCAGGAGCTTAAAGAATGAAGGAAGAGACGTCCACTTGGAGAGAAGTGGGGAAAGTTTGCTTTAGGGACTGTGCCACGATAAACAGAAGCGTCAGACCTGGAGCCGAGGAAGAACCACATGGTGCTGGGGTCACACCAACCGTACCCCAGGGATTCAGCTTTGGGCCTAAAGCCAGTTTCAGAAAGAGAACACTCTTGTTGCAATCAGCACGAGTTCTAAGACCTGCAGCCCACTGGTGGCAACTGCTGGTGGCCGTCAGCGCTGTCTCCTCGCAGCTTGGCCCACTGTGGCCTCCCCAGGTAGCGAGCTGGACACCGCTCCAGGGCAGACTAGCCTGGGGGCTGTGGAGGGTGAGGGTGCGGCGACACAGAGCTGCCACGAACCAGGCAAGTCACTGAAGACCGCGTCAGGTCAGTGCACCTCCTCCAGAACGGTCCCCCTTTCCACAGCCCACGGCTTTATTCAGCCCCAGTGCCTGCAGGTGAGCCCAGTGTGGCCGTGGACAGATCCGGAAGAAAGACGAGAGATGTGACAAAGGAAAAGCAGGGTCCCACAGGTGCTACTGATGCCCAAGGCATTGCTTTGTGCTTTCTTAAAATCATGGCTAACACATGGACACTAGTCAACTGAGCAGTCCCAGGGCCCCTGGTAATATTCGCTCACTTCTCCTTAGAGAGACATCCCTTTTCCCTCTCGAAAACTAGATTTTTTCTTTTTCCGTTTTCTGCCCTTAACCGTCTCTAATGCTCCCTTTCCTTTCTCTCAGTTTCTTCCATCAGCCTCTGGTGGACTCGCCCCAGGGCCTACAGCTCCAGGCCCAGACTTTTGCTTGGAAGGGCAGCGAGCCACTGTGGTCACGGGCCACTCAATCTGAATCCACTTGGAGAGCTGGACCAATGCAGAGCCCTGGGCCCCGCTCCAGACCCACTGACACAGTCCTGCCGAGCTGGGAGCTGCATTTTCAACAGTGCTTCCAGCTCACTTTTTGCTCACTAAAGTTTGAAAATCACTGCCCTGGGGACCCAGACCCTGGAAACTTTCAGATCTCCGATCTTTTCCTCCATCTCTCCCATGGAACCTTCTTTGGTAAATGGAGATGCTGAGAAGGTACAGAGCAGTCCAGGGCTTAGCTTTTCCCGGTTGTCTTGTGTTAACTCATCTGTCTCCTCTGCTAGACTGTGAGTCTCTAGGATGGACATCAGGTTCTACTCAGCTCTCCAACCCTGGGTGGTGCCTGGGTCACCGTGGACGCTCCACTACTGTTTGTGGAACGAATAAATTGTTGATGTAGCAAACCCTCCTCTCTTTTCTCTTATCCTTTCCTCCTCTCCTTTCTCTTGGGGGCCCCCTTGGCCTTGGGCACAAAACACAAATGTTTTAAGAGATGGTTAATATTTTAAGGGACAGGGTCAGGCATAGGCCGGGCAACGGCTGCTTGCTCAACTGACAAACAAATCCACCTTCTTCTGTTCTTTCCTAAGCCAACAGGAAGCAGCCAGGAGATGGTCACTCACCCAGCCAGGGCCCAGAACCACCATCCTCCCCTCCCACACAGCAATTTCACAATGTTGCTGAAACCTGGGGCTATAAATAGTCTTTACTAAGAAGCCACACCTGGGGACTGAGCAGGCCAGATGGGTGATCCCTATTTGCTGCCCCTTCCAACAAGTGGAGAAAAAAATTTTTAAGTGTCACTTAGAAGAATCCAAGCCTGGGCCAAGTATTCTACCTTTACCTTGGAGTTCTGTCGGCTCCCCCGGGTTCGGACTGCATTTTAGGGTCTCTGACACATTCTGCTTATTGTTGTCCAATAGGAAACTTTGTCCTGCTCATAATAATGAAGATAATGGTAATGAAAGTAATTTTTTAGTAGATCTTCCTCCCCCCACTCCATTCCTATGATCTCTTGTGAGTGGACCACTGTAGTGTTTTCCACACCGATTCACGTCCTCCCTCGCTCCAGTCTACAAGATCAATTCTCCTACACACTTGCTTTTTTCATGGTTTTTCCCTGTTCAGAATTTTTCACTCTTCCCATTATATGTAACAGTGGCCTACAGTGTTTTAAATGCATACCCTGATTCTCAACGTATATATCAATGTGCTACTATGGATTCATATAAAATATTAGGAAAGCTTACTTTCATTGTTAATCTTTGACAAACGTAAATATAAACAGCAGTTCTAATATTTTCTCCCTGTACTCCAATGGACCATTTTGGACACCACTGACAATGGCTGAGATTGAATCATTTTGTTGGGTCACCAAAGCCTTCTAAGACCTAGTTCCAGGTCATTCATTCATTCACTCAACATTTCTTAGTGACTAATATGGCCAGGCATGGGGCTAGGCTCAGGGGATAATAAGTAGTTAGAGCCCCAATAGATCAGGAGCTTACAGGTGAGTGGAGGAGATAAACCCATAAATAACTAACTCTTGGAGAGACTTATGTATCGTCAGAGATGTTTGCACAAAACCTTAAGGGAGAATAGAGATAAGAAATAACTTTGCCTGTGAGAGTCAGGAAAGGCTTCTTGAGGACTATGTGAGCTGGGTCTTGAAGGAAGAGTAGGAGTTCACCAAATCACAAAAAAGAAAAAGGGCCTTCTAGGCACAGAGCAGAGCATAGTGAAAAGGCACAAAGGTAATAAAAGAATATGGTACATTTGAGAAGGGACAAGTAGTTCACAGAAGTTGGTGGATTACATGGGGAGTGACAGAGGATGAGGATTAGAAAGGAAGGCTGAGGTCAAATCATGGAGGACCTTGTCTGCCATACCAATTAAGTTTGGATTTTATCCTGAAGTTAGTGGGAGTCATGGGATGTTTTGACAAACTACATTCTCCTCTAAATGTGTTTTTACCTGTCTTCCCCAGAGGAATGGCAGAATATGAAGTAGAAATAAAATCAGCAGTTCCTCAGGGCAGGGCTGGCACACCTTCCCTCCCCTGAATGTGCCACCAAAGATGTCTGTCCCTTCTCAGGGTGCCTATGAAGCTGGTGGCCTGGGCTACTTGGGAGGTCCTACAGCAAGGGCCACAGCCGCCAGACAGCAGGACGCGCCCCTCCCCAAAGTCTAAAGGCAAGTTCAAGAATGTCCAGTGTTAGGATGGAAGCTAACAAGGACTCACACTCCTTGTCCGGGATTAATGGTTATTAGGAAGGCTTCGTTACGAGATTCGGACATGTCTCTCGTACACTCTCAGGAGTTGATCAACCCAAACTTTAGTAAAAACCAAAGTCTTGGAATATAACACAATAACAGATGCACATAGCGTAAACGAAACTGAAATTGGAGAGTAAGAATTTTTTATTTCTTTGTCTCCCCAGTTTTCTGGGTGGCAGACACTACCATCTACCTTCTCTCTTTATTACACTCTTACTAAGAAACTGATGTTTATACAGTGTTCCCAAATAAGCCTTTCATCTGTTAGGGTCATTAGTATGTCCAATTCCTCTCCTAAGAAGCTTTACCATAAAAATCTCCTTAGAATAGAGTTTTCATTCATTTAATCAACCTGCATTGTGTGCCGAATGGTTGCCAGGCACTGTCCTTGGCTAGGCTTTTATGTCTAAAGTATTTTCCTTCATTTGTGAAAATGACACACATGGCCACCTTCTCTACAATGGGTCCTTTGGGTTGTTTTTCCCAGGAGGATGTTAGACTTACCCTGAACCCTCCACAATTTCCCTCTTGTGACCAGGGCCAGGCAGTTATAAGATCCTTGGTCCATGTTTGAGGTGGTCTGTGTTCAAAGACTAGAACTTTCCTCTGCAGAATAGAGCTTTACTCTATGCAGTGCTGCAACAGTAGTGTTGAGCTTTTAGCCCTATGCACTAACAGAATGAAATAATCATTCAGAGGGAAAACATTGCATCCAATTAGAAATGATAGAGCTCTTTATCTAAACTAGGAAAAGACTTCTCAAGATCACAACAATGCGATGACAAACATGAAGCGTAGCCCTGCAGGGATGCGGCCACTGGGGCAGCTGACACCCTGGGAAACAGCAGGATGTAGCGGACAATGGGCTGGCCCAGAGTCAAGAGACTACTGTGCTGGTCTCAGCTCTGAACACCAGCCATCTTCCTGGAAAGCTCCCACCCTTTCTGGCTGACACAGTCCTTCCTGTCAAAAGAAGGTACGAGGTAGTTGCTATCTAAGAACCTGGTTCTAAAGTGTTGTGTTTATTTCATCATATTTCCACACGGTACCAACAAAAGCAAGATTTATTAGGTCAGCACTGCCTCCTGTGTGCTTATATCGGAATCTGGCTGCTTTTATTATTCTAGTCTAGATCATGCTACTGATCTGCCACTTCTCTTTGGAAATCCTTTGGAAGGGAAGAGAATGAAACAAACACCCTTTACTCTCTGCTATTTTCATCCGGGCTTCATTCTGAGGCTCTTCTAATATCTTCAAACAAGGAGTGAGGGACAAGGAAAGAAAAAAGAGACATACCAGGGGAAGCAGGGACATGACTCTTCATCAGAGACAGAAAGAACCAGAAACCACTGCCCCACACAATCATGAAGGTTGATGCTAATGTCTTGAGTACTGCGTTTCAATATTCCCCTCTTTGTAGTGACAGTGACAAAGCCAGCTTACCTCATTAGGGCATTATGGGAGAAATGATGACACAGCTTAAAAAAATCACTGCAACAAAGTACTGTTTGTGTGCAGTCACAGGTAACACGAGTTGCTTCTTACATGGGCAGCAGTGGTCCCCAAATAAAGGTCTTAACCCACTCTTCCTACAGGAGCTATGCCCGGGCGGCACTGGCTAAGAAGGCAGGGTGGTCTGCCCCAAGTCTCATCAATATGGGGACCCAGTGAAGCTCTGAAGCCAAGTTGAGGCTGAAGGCTGGCCTCCAATTTAAGATGATTAAGAAAGTCAGCATGGGGCTTCCCTGGTGGCACAGTGGTTAAGAATCCGCCTGCCAATGCAGGGGACATGGGTTCGAGCCCTGGTCCAGGAAGATCCCACATGCTGGGGAGCAACTAAGCCCATGCACCACAACTACTGAGCCTGTGCTCTAGAGCCCACGAGCCACAACTGCCACAACTGAAGCCCGCGTACCTAGAGCCCATACTCTGCAACGAGAAGCCACTGCAATGAGAAGCCCACACACTGCAACGAAGAGTAGCCCCCGCTCGCCGCAACTAGAGAAAGTCCGCACGCAGCAACAAAGACCCAACGCAGCCAAAAATAAATAAATTAAATAAATTAATTAAAAAAAAGAAAGTCAGCATGGACACTGTAGTCTAGACAGTAAAGAGCTCAGTAAATGGCAAGACAGCCTAGGACTCTTGAACGAGACGGCCCATGGGCTGGGGTCAAGCTGTTTCACTAACAGGGACCCAAGTTAGAAAATACCATGTGTATGTATGTTTATTTATATTCACAGACTATCCATATACTATTTATTTATTAACACTTATTTAGATTTAGATTTATCACAACCACTGGAGGGCTGACCCTACTTCCAGCCCTCTCCTGCGGTTTTTCTCCAGCAGAGGTTGGCTAGGGCTTTTTTTGTGCAGGCCAGGAGCTGAGAATAATTTTTACACTTTTAAAGGGTTGTTAAACACGCGCGCGCGCGCACACACACAAAGAAGATTATGCAACCTTGTGTGATACACAAAGCCAGAAATAATTTACTACCTGGTCCTTTGCAGAAAAGCTTGCCCACCCCCGGTCTCGAGGCCTTATTGGTCTGTCGTGTATAACGTGATTTATGGCTGTTCTTTCATTTCATCCTTATGGCGACCCTGTGAAGTAGGTAGGGCAGCTGTTATCATGTCCATTTTAATGGCAGCCTGGAACAGAAGCCTGGAACAGTTACACAACTACTCCAAGGTCACGGTCACGGTGGTGAGGCCAGTTCTCCTCATTTTCCATCCAGGACTCTTATCAGGAGATCACAGAGAGAATCACTGACCCAGCTCATCTTCACGGTGGGGGGCGGGGGAGGGTTGAATTGCATCCAAATTGGTTTGAGGGTACCGGGTCTGTCCACCCTTTCTTAGCAGGCAGCTCATTGGGGGAAAATATCATGAAGACTCTTTGGAAATGCTGGGAATGTTTAACTAGCCTCGTTATAGATTTTGGCAGGTTAGGCAGCAGAAGTGCACACTCCCCTGCAGCCGATGGCTCAGCTCAGAGCTGACAGAGGCCCTGCCATCGGACGCCTGCCTTCCCCTTCTGCTTTCCCCTCTCATTCATTCGCTCCCCTCTGCGTCCCAAGCGCATGCTGAGCGGAGCAGCTGGAGGGATGAATGCCCACATTGTCCCCCCAGCCCGTCAGCAGCCACAGACCCGTGCAGCTGCTGTGAGGCCCGCGTCCTCGGTGTAAACAGCTGGCCCGCCTGAGTACTGGCTTGTTCTCTTCGCTGTTCCTGGGCCAGATCTCCCCGATGCTGGGACCCTCCTCCTCTCCCTCCCCTGCTCTGCTGCCCCAGGGCTGAAGAGGGGCTTTGTGCCCTTAATTCAGACCTTAATCCCCTTGAACGCTACCAAGGTAGAGACCCAAAATAAAGACACACATGGGATGGGTCTCTGAGTCACCCACAGGCAGGAGGGGCTGGGGGCTGCCTGGCTGTCTGTGGGGGACGATTTCAGAAGTCTGGATACAAATGGTCGGAGGCTGGAGTGGGTGACTTTTCAGGGCTCTTCTGCCCTTACAAGTCCACAAACATCTTTCTGCCGGCCTGCTGTGGAGTGACAGGGTGCACTCTTAGAGACAGGCTGCTAAGAGGCAAATCTGTGCAATCATTACCAACTCAGTCATTTGGGTCATTTAGTAATTGAGTCCTTACTAGGCAGAGACCTGGCTTCTCGGGAGGGGGACAGAGAGGTGACAAGGATGAAGACCGGCAGGAGTGGGACCCCGATGACGAAGTAGAGCCTGAGAACTCTCGGGATGCACACGAAGACCAAAGGCAGGGGGTCAAGGTCAGGGAGGAGGGCCACAGCACTGAGGGGGTCGGCAGGGGGAAGGTCTGGCTCTCCTTACCTCTGCCTCTGATTTGTCCTTACAGTTCCTGTTTCCACAGTGACTCAAACCTAAGGTAAGTCTCTCCCTGCGCCCTCATACAAGTCACCGTCTTCCCAGCTCACCCCAGCGCTGCCTGTCCTCCCTCCATCACTGGGTCCTTGGACACATGCGCGTTGCAAATCCGCACGTCTCATCAGAAAGAGCACGTTGATCTTTAGCTCCTTCTGCAGGACTTGTCCCTGCCTGTGTTTCTCACGGCCCTTCTTTCTTTGGACCTTGAATTATAGTTTTCAGAGCCCTGTCCTACTTCTGTCATTAGACTGAGAGCCACTTGAGGGAGGGACTCTATCTGACTCAGCAGCGCCAACACGGTCCCTTGCCCCTAGGGGACACGCAATAAATGTGGAGCCACTGCAGAATTTCCTCACGATTCTTCCGGCCAGATGCTAAGAAAAACTTTTAAAGCCCTAGGTAAGGGCCAGCTAAGGGATTGAAGGTCACTCTAAAACTAAGAGAGAGATGTTCTAGTCCAGAACTTTTTTTTTTTTTAATTAATGTTCTTCAGGACACCAGGTTGCATCAGACACTAACAGACATTTCCAAACTCCTGAGCAATCCACCTGTCCCAGACTCCTGCCAGCGTAAACACTGCAACCATGGGGGAGAAGAAAGGGCCTTCTTTTTGTTTCAAAGTCATTCACTTGTAAAGAGCAGTTAGGACTGACAGAAGACAATCCTTGTAAAGGCACCCCCAGTGCTTTAGCTCCGAAATCACTTCCTCAATCGTGTATTTTGGAGGTCCCTGATTCTACCTGCCAAGAGGAAACCTGTTATGTCTGCTTATTTGCTGAAATCACTGCTGATTTAACTCAGCAAATAGCAACAAAGAGCTGTTTTAATGAGATTTGAAAGTTCAGCGGTGAAAATTGGAAATCACAGCATACCAAACTACCCAACCACCTGAAAATATTGTACTGAAATGTTCTCGTCACTCGCAAGAATTGTTTCCGGTATATATACACCAAATCTTCTTTATCCATTCATCCACTGATGGATACGTAGCTTGTTTCCTTGTCTATTGTAAACAGTGCTGCAATGAACATGGGAGAGCAGGTATCTCTCTGAGCTCCTGTTTACATTTTCTTGGGAGATATACCCAGAAGTGGGATTGCTGGATCCTATGTATGGTAGTTCAATTTCTGATTTTTTGAGGAAGCTCCATACTATTTTCCATACTGGCTACACTGATTTACATAGAAAGTACCTCTTGATTCCCAACGAAATTAGATTAAGGTATGAGCGCTCCAGCCTTCTTCTCATACCCTTCTCATTTTCTGACAGCTGGAATTTGTTTTTACACTGTCAAGGTTGATCATATTACATTTTTTCCTATAACCATATTTAAGTCTTCTGTGTTCTATTAGTCTGATTGTCAAGGTGGGAAACCAATAAACTTTATTTTAATATAAGCTGAAATCGTTAATACATCAAATCAGTTCTTTCCATAAACACCGAGGCCGGCGCTGAGCTAGGATTATACTACAGGCCCAATGTCAGGAAGCGCGTGCTGCGCCCTCGGGCTAAATGGACTCCATTCATTGCCCTCCCGTGGTAATGGCCACCAGCCACCATTTTATGGGGCTTATTGACAGGCAGGCTTCACTCTGGTTGAGATGAAAGAGGAGTCTGGCTGGGAGGCTCTCAAGTGTCAAAAGCTGGGGGGTGGTTACCCAAGGGTCTGGAAGCCCTAATTCTCAGAAAGATGTCAACAACTGTAGAAAACGGAGCTCTGATTTTTACTGGAATTTGGCTGCAAAGGCTCCAAACTCAGGGGTGGGTGAGGAGAGCGTGGGGTGCCACCCACGGCCAGCGCATCTGCAGACAACTGGAATTACCTCTGCATCTTCACCCCGCTCTCCCCACCACCATTCTGGAATGTGGCTTCTGGGATCTGATTATCCATCAACGGGCTTTTATTCTCTTTACTTCTTCTGAAAATGTGTTGGGGTCTCTTCCCCACTGTCTCCTTCAATTATCCTGAGTTTGAGTTTATTCCCATGTTTTTGTTTTGCTGAGGTCTCTGGAAAGAGGAGAAAGCCACAGTCATATGTATATTTTATTTCACTCCTGATTATAACATAGCTCAGCTTTATTATAAAGAAAAATTTCCAACAATCCAGAAAAAATATATATAAAAAGCAAAGGAAAACTCCGTAAAATCCTACAACTTGGAAGTAACCCCAGTTAGCATCTTGACGAAAATCCTTCCGGAATCTACCAGCTTTTCCTGCTCTGTGTGGAATTTCCAGAGGGAACTTGCCTGCACTTTTATCTCTGAGCCTTTACCCCTCCGGGACTGGTTAAGCCAAAGGTGGGAACAAATAGAGGGGAATGCTCACTACTTTTCAGGTTGCAACCACAATCCAGGGCTTTACTGAAAAAGGAAGCAGTCCCCGTAGGCAAGTGTTTACCAAGGGTTGTTTCCTCTGTCTCTACTTTTCCCGCTTCTGACTTTCAGAGCATCTTATGGTGGAAACCTTGCATTCTTTAAGCATTCTTTGCATTTCTTTGCAGAGACAGGCTTTCTAGAGCAGATTCTTCTTTCTCTGGCTTGGAGTGTGGGCATTATGAAAAATCAGATTTATTGGTTTATGAAATTCACAGTTGGATCAGCCGTCCTGAGTTTTCTTGTGATCTGAAACAAACAACGACGACAAAAAAAACCAAAAAGCCATTGCCCATCTCATCTCCTCTTGCTGGAGAACAGGCCTCCTCTCTGAAGGCACAGGTCCTGGGGTGGAAGGGAGAGGGCTTGGGAACAGCGGTCGTCCTCAGCTTTCTTCCTTCCCCTTTTGCTATTTTGCCAGAGCTGTGTTAGCTTGCTTGCTCGTGCTGAACAGGAATTAGAAAGAGGCAAGCTGGGCTCTTCTCCAGTGGATTGCGGCACCAGTCAGAGTTAGCAGGAACTAACGTTGTCTTCTGCTGTGTGGGGTGGCCCCCAGGGTCAGAGACGAGAGAGCTCTCCAAGGGTGTGGGCCTGGCAGACTCAGCTCCGCCGTTCCTCTCCTGAGGGGTAGACGCAGGCGCCGCAGGAAGCATCAGATGGCCCCGTGCTTCTCTGGGCCATCATCAGTCAACATGCTGAGTCTGGCCTTTACTCTTGACTTGGCCCCAACTCCTGGCAGAGAAGAGGCTGCAGAGTGGGACGCGTCTTCATCTCTCAGCCACACACAGGCTTAAAGGGACAAAAAAATCATCACATTCCTTGTCTGAGGAGGACTTTGGAATCTGCTTTAAGTGTTCATTCTTTTTTCCTTCACCCCTTTGTGAGACATTTTAGACAATCTCTGCCACCAGGATGCCGAGGTGCCCGGGCAGTGAGATGCAGAGGGCAGGACCTGCCTGAGGGTGACAGCTTGGGAAATGGCCTCTGTGAGGCCAGGCTTTGTTTTCTTGCAAACATTTCATGACTGTCACGGGGATCCAGAGGCAGAAATGGCTCACCTTCTTTGACACACAGATAGTATTCTTTGAGACTTCAATCAAATCACAATTTGTTTTGAGCCCTAGTCCTTGTGGAGATGGACCATTTTATGGTTAATTTGGAAGTGAATTCCTCTATAAGAAACATGCCTACTCAGAATCTTTTCTGACGGCCAAAAATTAGGTAGCCTGGCAATGAACCCTTGCCAACATTTTTTTTTTTTTTGGCAATTCATCATGTGATTGAACTGAGAGATCAAATACAGAAAGAAGAACACAAAAATAAAAATCACCTTACCTACCTCCCCACACCCAGGAAAGAACTGGTAATAAAACAAGGGACCCCGGAGAACAATCTTCTAGACTAAACTCCCATACTTTATTCAGTGAAGACTTTTTGGACCCTGAGAGGCAGAGTTGAAATCACTGGTCTTTGTGTTAAATAATATGTTTCTTACTGCATCATTTTGAAAGTATCTGTTTATAATTAAACGAATTAGAATCGGAGCCCCTTGAGGGTAGGGACTCTTCGTGTTTTTGTATCTCTCTCACTGAGTACAGCCCCTTAAACATATAACCAAAAAAAAAAAAGTATATAAAATGAACAAATGGGGGGCTTCCCTGGTGGCGCAGTGGTTGAGAATCTGCCTGCCAATGCAGGGGACACGGGTTCGAGCCCTGGTCTGGGAGGATCCCACATGCCACGGAGCAACTAGGCCCATGAGCCACAACTACTGAGCCTGCGCGTCTGGAGCCTGTGCTCCGAAACAAGAGAGGCCATGATAGTGAGAGGCCCGCGTACTGCGTGCGATGAAGAGTGTTCCCCACTTGCCGCAACTAGAGAAAGCCCTCGCACAGAAACGAAGACCCAACACAGCCAAAAAATAAATTAATTTAAAAAAAAAGCTTTAAAAAAAAATGGACAAATGAATGAATGAATGGATCACAGACTTTCCTTCCCAAGTCACAAATCCCAAAAAGGGTGCTGCCCCCCTGAAGCATGTTTTTCAGGCCATCAGTAATAACAAAAATAACAGCTACAATTTACTGAGCACCTACTATGTGCTAGAGACCATGCTAAGAACTTTATGCATAACATAACATTTAATCTGGATCCTCCCCTAAGTTCACATACGGTATATGGAGTACATTGTGCTTCCCCATTGTGCTACCTGCTGCACTTACAAATAATGGTTCACTCTTTGTCTCTCCTTGGATTGAAAGCCCCACAAGGGCAGAAACGTTATCTTTTCTTATACCTGAATCCTCCAGCACATAGCCCTTATAATGTGTGCCAAGTAATACATACTGAATTAATTTTTTTTTTTACTTTAACGAAGTCTTACAGATCCCCGTTAGGTGATATTATAAGTATTTTCTAGTAAAGCTATGGCAATGCTGAGTGTCTCTGCTCCTTTCCCTTCCTCAGACAGAATGTAGGGAAACTGGCAAATTTTCCCTGTGGTCGCTGGAAACATTGATGACCTCTATTGTCACCAGTAGGTCACTCTGTACCTCAAACCTTGGAAGAGGCTCCTCCCCACTCCCTGATAATTTTTCCTTTTGCTTGTCATTGACATACCTGTGTTGCTGTCTCCACCAATGTGACACTGCTCCCAGGCATTACTACTGGTTCTTTGGGATCCCAGGTACCAAGAGAACTAGAATGAAGCGGACACATCCAGGAACCAGACAGGGCTGAGCAAGGTTCAGTGCAGAAAGCGCAAGAGTCTGACGTTGAGACCACCAGTCCCAGGTACATCCCCAGCTTAGAAAGCTTCTCTGAAAGGAGTAAGGAGTAGCCCCCATTTCTCCCAGTCAGAGGGGGTTTCCCTTTGCCCCCAGCTATATTCCACCCCAGCCCATTTCCTCCATGACTGCCACATCCAACATCTTCATCCTAATAGGATTTTCTGCATTGTGTCTAGAGGTTTGTTCTGCTTCTTGGGGCCCCTTGCTACCATCATGGACCCCAACCTCTCCTCACTGCTCTAAGGGCAGCCATCTCCTCGGGTTGATGTCCAAGGCCAAGAAAGAGGTGAGCAATTTCCACAAAGTGGGCTAAGAATATTCCCACTAAACCAGGGCGCTGTATCCGGTTTGAAAATGGCACATTTGTTGGACACTCTTCTCCCTTTCAGCTTCATGAATTCCAGAAATGCAGATTCCAACCCCAGATCCTGGACAGACACTCTGCCAGGAGTCCAGCTTCTGGAGTTGTTGCCATTCTGGTCGGGGACATCCAGGATCTAACCAGTTCAGAGCTACAATGGCCAAGAGTCAGGAGTGTGATTTCATCTGGCACTGGGCTTGTTGCTAGGATCACGTAGAGGGACAGCGGAGACTCAGAGTTTCCACTATAATAATAAATTGCAGATGCCTATTTAAAGCACTCAGACATTTATTTCAAAGCTTGGGAGGCAGCCCTGGATGATAAAAACCAAACAGACTAAGGGCTGGGAGTCTGGGTCACTCACTCTGTGTTCTTAACAGAGTCACCCGGTCTTCTTGGACTCAGTTGCCTCCTCTATAAAATGAGAGGATTGATGGGATGGAGATGAAAAAGGGGTCCCAGACCCAATTTCAACTTGTGTGGAGGCTTCCCCACACCAACAAGCAATTCTCAGATGCCAGCAGGGTGTCTGAGAATGCAACCCAATTCTGACATTATCTGCCGAGAGACAGAATCAGATTCCACAGGTTAAGAGGCTCAGCCCCACAAGACTGTCCTCCACTTCAGATGCTAGTGCAACACCCAGGTTTTAACCTGTGCTTCTTTCTCATCCACTGGATATAAGTTGGAGGTTCTCACAACCCACTCCTTGCTTTCCATTAATTTTCTAGAATGGCTCACAGGACTCAGGAAAACCCTTGAGCTCACTATATTACTGATTTATTTAAAAAGGATATCAAGGGGTACGAATCAACAGTCAGATGAAGAGATACATAGAGCAAGGTCCTTCTGTTCTCATGAAGCATGGGGCCCAGCATAGAGGCAAGCATCTGATTCCCTAACCTGGAAGCTCTGGGAAAAAGAGCCAGAAAGCTGTCATTTGGGGTTTTTACAGAGGCTTCCTTGCATAGTCATAATTGACTAAAGCACTGGCCAATGACAACCGATTCAACCTTCAACCTCCAGCCCCAGAAATCAGGGGGTGCAACTGTAAGCTCCAACCCTCTAATTACGGAATCGGTTCTCCTGGCAGGCAGCCTCCGTTCTGGGGTGAGATCCAAAAGTCACCTTCATTAACATAAGCCCAATTGTCCTGGCAGAAAATTCCAAGGGTTTTGGGAGCTGTGAGCCAGGAACTGTGGATAAAGACCAAATACATATGAGAATGTGAATGACCAAATATATGAAATATTTCTCTTATAAATCACACTATCACAGGTGTTAGCTAAGGCTATGCTGTTAATCATTCTGCAATACACAAACGTACCGAATCCACACTTTGTACACCTTACACTTACATAATGTTATATGTCAATTACATTTCAATAAAGCTGGGGAAAAATGAGGGATTGATTGGTTCATCTCTGAGGTTCCTCTCAGATCAAACGCTGTGGTTCTTTGAGGTCTTTTATTTCTCCAGTCAGACTCACTTCATTCTAAAGGCAAGTCTGTTGCCTGGCCCTCTCTCCCATCCCATCCATCGGCATTGTAAAGCTACTTCTGCTGTCTCATGAGCCCAGACCCCAAATCTTTCACCTCAGGAGACTGAGTGGGTTCCTTTTCTTAGCCACAACTCTGGAAAGGACCTTCACAGCCAGTTCAGTGTTACTGAACCTATCTTGTCCATTCTGAGTCATAATACACAACTTTATGTCAAGGTGGGATGACAGCTCCAAGTGGGAAATAAAACAGGTATATCATTAGAGATCATCTTTGCTATTTAGACAAGATTTTCTATGTTTTTAAAAAGTTTTTTCTTAATTATACAAGGAACTCATTTTCTTGCATAAAATTTGGAAAACTATGATAAGTTTAGAGAAAAGGTAAAATTATTCTTTTTTTAAAAAAAATCTTTTTCTTTTTTTAAAAATTTATTTACTTATTTTATTTTTGGCTGCGTTGGGTCTTCGTTGCTGCGCACAGGCTTTCTCTAGTTGCGGCGAGCGGGGGCTACTCTTTCTTGTGGCACACGGGCTTCTCGTTGAGGTGGCTTCTCTTGTTGTGGAGCACGGGCTCTAGGTGCGTAGGCTTCAGTAGTTGTAGCACACAGGCTCAGTAGTTATGGCACACGGGCTTAGTTGCTCCGCGGCATGTGGGATCTTCCCGGACCAAGGCTCAAACCTGTGTCCCCTGCATTGGCAGGTGGATTCTTAACCACTGCGCCACCAGGGAAGCTGGTAAAATTCTTCTTAATCCTACAATCCTACCCCTCCCCCCATAGAGAAATTGGTAGCATTTTGCTATATTCTCCATTGTTGAGATCATGCTATTTCATCCTTTTTTCCACTTAACGAAGGTATAATAAACATTTCCTCATGTTATTGAAGTCCTTTATAAATAATATTTTAATGATTTCAAAATATTCTATGTTGTGGGCATTGCCCTGAGGTTGACCAGTTAGGTTGTTTCTAGTTACATTCTTGAAAAAAATTTTTTTATTAGTAATACTGAGATGAACATCTCTGTCACTTATCCCTGTGAATTTCAGATTATTTCTTTAAAATGCATTCCTAGAAATAAGTTAACTAAATTGAAGAGTATGAACAGTTTAAGACTCTTGATACTGTTTTGGTCTTAATTTTTCAAGCACATTTTATGACAACATCACCATTTTTTTCTCTTAAAGAATATCCTATTTATTTTAATCATGAGAATACTTGAAGTTTTTCAAACTTTCCTGAAGCAACACCTACCAACCCAAACCTCCTCCCAGGAAACATCAGAATCCAGATCTTTGTCAGGAACTGTCAATTAGCTTCAAGAATACCTGTCTGACCCCAGGCACCTGTGTCGTTAGGTCAATGACTTAAATGCTTTGAGCCTTAGTTTCTTTAACTGTATAAGCACTGAGAACAGAGCCCATCTTGTGGGGCGGTTGGGGATTAGGTGGATAAAGCATGCGACTGGCACACAGGAAGCACTCAGGAACTATCACCTGGACAACTGCTACGGTTCTTGTCCCAAAACGAGCATTCCTCCTAGTGCAGCAGGGAAAACTGAGGCTCAGGGAAGTTGCTCCTTGACAAAAACTGCACAGCAAGTGACCTGTGGTTCACTTGTCCCAGTTTACGCTTTGATCCCCACATAATTCAGGAAATAGCTGAGTGAAAATAAATACTTCTAAAGGTAGTTTAGGCAAATATATCATTGTTTTCTTGACCATGGTCCAAAGCCAGTTGCAGTGTTATGTGTAGACAATCACATCTTATCCAAGCAAGATGGAAAAGTCATGGCTACCACCACTACGCAACAAGGATGAGATCTACACTCTCCTGCTGGGTGCTGAAGATCTCTCTCAGCCTGCCTTCCCATGCTCACCTCCTGTCACAGCTCCCCATGGGCTCCCGTGTCAACTAAAATCCACGGCACATCATTCTCTTAACGTAGGGATTTCACCACGGCTCTGCTGGAGCTGCTGGCAGCTTCCCCCTCATCCTTCGAGGCCAAACGTCCTTCCTGGGTGAAGCCTTCCCTCTTTCCCAGGCACATTCATTGCTCCTGGCCCCAGCTGAGTTATAGAGATGCCTATGTGTGTCATCGCATTACAATATGTGACCCACGTAACTCGTGGGCATGGGAGGTCTTCCTCCTTGGTCAACTCCAGCCTAACCTAGAGAGGGTCAGATCCTCTCAAAGTCAGCTGACATCTGCTTCTGCAAGACTTCGAAACTCAGAGCATCTGAAACCTAATATAAACTCGTGGTTGTTCTTCTAAGAAGATAGTGACAGGAAAACGTAATTTAATATTGGAGTCCCATCAGCAGCAAAAGCAAATAAGAACTGACTGTCTTCAGCTGGACACCTGAAACTAGCACAACATTGTAAATCAACTCTACTCCAATAAAATTTTTTTAAAAACCACATACTTTCCTAATCTAAAAAAATAAAAATAAACAAATAAATGTTAAAAAAAAAGAAAAAAGAACTGAGTATCTTCAACAGATTGCCATTCCACCACCATCATTTATGTTTTTCTCCCACTATTACAGTGGGAATCCATTTTTTTCCCATCTTTGGATCCCAATGCCTATGGCAGGGCATATTAGTACATGCAGGGTAGGTGCTCTGTGGTCTGCTGAGGGCTCTGACCACGAGTCGGTCACTGAATGACCATTACTGTGTCCAATAATGTGCCGGGGGCTCGGGAGGCACACCTGCTTTTTCAGCTGAACTCAGCCCCAGCCCCCAGCACTTAGCCTTTTCAAGCCTGGAGATGGTCGCCATGGCTGCAGTGGAGTGAGTACTAAGGCCCCGCGGCGCAGAGATCTCTGCAGTTCTTTGCACCTGCCTTCCACACTCTCCCCTCTGCGTGCATTTCAGTTTCAGGTCACTCCCCCTCGTCGGCCAGTCTTAGCCCCACTGTGCTTAGACAGACCCCTCTCTTCCTGAAGACTTCCGGCCCAGTCCAGCCTACACAGCTTCCTCTGTTTCACTCCTGTGGTTTTGTGTTTGCATCTCTTATCTCCTCTTTAAGACTCTAAACTCCTGCCCAAGGGGGTTCTTATCTTCTTTTCGACTCTTCAGAGCACTTAGCAGATTGCTAGGTACATAACAGGCACTTAATAAATAATTCGTTCATTGGTACCGACATTCTTCACGTTCCAAGAGGTGAAACTGGGGTCCTCTAATCTTGGTACTCAAAGCTCGGTCTGGACAAGCAGCCTCGGCATCTTCTGGGAACTTGGTAGAAATGCAGAATTGCAGGCCTGCCCCAGACCGACTGACTCTGAATCTGCATTTTAAGAAGGTGCCCAGGGGATCTGTGTGTGTGAGAAGCACTGATCTAAATGACACTAAGTGCCAAGCTCCTGAGCTTGCCTTCCTCACTTGGTTCACTGTTTCTGCTTCCCCCATCCCTGCCTCTTCCCCACAGCGTCCCGAGCCCCTTCCCTTCCCTCCCCAGTGTATCACTTGAACCGTTTGCTTTCCAATATCCTCAATTCACGCACTCCTCAAGTTTCTCTTTCCCGTCCCCAAAACGCCAACAATTCACCTTCTCCGTTCCTTTCTTGCTCTTTGATCACCCGGCACCTACCATGCTACCGTCTCCTGTTTTGTTGATTCAATACACATCTTGCTCATCAAACAGCCAAGTGAGAGGGATTCAGCAAGAAATCTGAGCCCCATCTTCTCTTGAATGGGTAAAAGGTCTTTTTGCTGTTTCTGTTTATCAACTTACTCCTAACCGAACAGAAACTGAGAATTCATTGGCCCACAGAAAATGTGAGATGGCAGGGAAATCTGTGCTCGTCCATTTGTAGGCTCAGCTGCTAAAAGGAATTTGAGAAATAAGCCGTCTTCATTAGTTAAGCCTCAACGTTCAACTCAAAGAAAGGTATGCCTCACTTAAAGGTGATCAAACACAGAAAACCATACTTAGAAGAAGGAATGCCAGGGTTTGCTTTAAACCATGATTCTTCCACTTAAAATAAAAGACTTCAAAAGGTCTTTAATCGAGTGACTTTAAAAATTACATTTGTTCACACTTTGATAAGAGCACAGGTGTCTTGAAATTCAGGGGAGACACCTTCAGTTTCAGTTGTTGTATTTTATGTAGAATCCAGGAAGAAGCAAGTCTGGGGCCTGATATACAAAGAAAATTACTACCCCCATATTTTGTAGCAGGAACTAAGCAGTTAAGTACTGTCCTCTCAGACTTCCTACCTGAGGCTGGATTTGCAGTGATAATTTTCTTTAGACATTTTGAAAAGTGATTGTTCATAAAGAAATGAGATATATTGGACACAGTCTTCCTTAAGGCCAAGGGCCACAATAATTGGGTTGTTTGATTTCTATTCATTTTTCTTAAATCTCTGATTGCTTGCACAATAACTTTCTTCCCCAATCAACTAGTCTAATAATTCATATCAATATTTTATTTTTAATAAATGACTACTCATTTAATTAAAAATGTAAGTGCATTAGCTCTGTGTAAAATGATTCCATTGGGATAGGATGATTTAAATATTCATAACATAAAAAGTAATAAATCTGAGCTCAGTGTTTGCATTTTAAAATGTCAGGCTACTGCCAGCTGTATTTGGCCCTAGATGAGTTTTACTGAATTAAAAGCTTTGAGCATCATCTTTTTATCGATTCTTCTTTACAATAAAACAATAAAACAAAAATGCTATGAGAACAGTATAACTCAATAACTCACTTCCTCTTTCAGCTTCATCCACTTACAACTAGCTTCCCTCCCTTTCTGTCTCTGGTGCTATCCTCCTCTCCTATCACCTAGATTCTGGTCCCTAAATCATCCTGTCTGAAATCAAAGAAGTTACATGCTGGGGACTCATAATATTTACTTCCAGTTAATTCAATCTCTCTTTCCACTCCTCCCCCACCCCCTGTCAAAAAATAATAATAAATAAAGCCAATGAATCATAAGAGTGTACAGCAAGATCTCTAGAGAAAACTGTGTCCATTGGAATGCTTGCCAGTTGGAGGAAGAGTCATACACTTCACAGGGGGTAAAAACTGTCCTGTGTCAGTTCATGAACATATATAGCTTTAGAATCAGCCAACTTGACAAGTCTATATATTGGGTTAGGACATGGAAGACTCCAACTAGAGCAGGAACCTCTGATAAGCTACCAAAGGCTTGAGAATGTCATTTACATTATTCACAAAAATGAACTTGAAGTGCACTCAAGACTTAAATATAAGATCTGAAAAAAAGACCTTATAAAATGCCTAGAGGAAAACATACAGAAAGAGCTCCCTGACAGTGGTCTTGGCAATAATTTTTTGAATATGATACCAAAAGTATAGGCAACAAAGCAAAAAAAAAAACCAACTGTGACTACATCAAACTAAAAAGCTTCTGCACAGCTAAGAAAACAATCCATAAAATGAAAAGGCTACCTAAGGAATGGGCGAAAATATTTGCAAGCCATATATCTGATAAGTGGTCAATATCTAAAATATATAGGGAACACATACAACTCAATAGCAAAATAAATAAATAAATAATCTGATTTTTAAATGGGCAAAGGTCCTGAGTAGACATTTTTCCAAAGAAGATATACAAATGGCCAACAGGCAGATGAAAAGGTGCTCAACCACACTAATCATCAGGGAAATGCAAATCAAAACCACAATGAGATATGACCTCACACCTGTCTGGATGGCCATTATCAAAAAGACAAGAGATAATGAACCTGTAGTGAGGATGTAGAGAAAAGGGAACCCTAGTACACAGCTGGTGGGAACATAAATCGGTACAGCCATTATGGAAAACAGTTTGGAGGTTCCTCAAAAAATTAAAAATAAAACCGTCGTATGATTCAGCAACCTCACTGCTGGGTATATATCCAAAGAAAACAAAATCACTGTCCTGAGATCTCTGCGCTCTAATGTTCACTGCAGCCTTACTTACAATGGCCAAGGTATAAAAATGACTTAAGTATGTATCTCTGGATGAACGATATAGAAAATGTGGTGTGATATATACACAACAGAATATTATTCAGCCTTAAAAAGGAAACCCTGCCATTTGTGACACATGAATGAAGCTAGAAGGTAGTATGCTAAGCAAAATAAGCAAAACAGAGAAAGACAAATACTGTATGGTATCACTTGTATGTGGAATTCAAAAAAAAAAAAATAGAGAGCGAAAAGGTCAATGCATAGAACCAAAGAGTAGAGTGGTGGTTACCAGGGGGGCTGAGGGGTGGAGGAAATGGGGATGTTGTTCAAAGGTACAAACTTCCAGGTATAAGATGAACAGCTCCTGAAGATCTAATGTCCAGCATAGTGATTACAGTTAATAATACTGTATAGTATACTTGAAATTTGCTAAAACAATAAATCTTAAGTGATCTTACCACATACAAGAAAGGTAACTATGAAGTGATGGATATGGTAACGACTGTGATGATATTCCACAATGTATAAATATATCACATCACATTGTATAGTTCAAATATATGCAATTCTATATGTCAAATATATTTCAATAAAGCTGGGGAAAAAAATAAAAGGAAGTGGGGGAATTCAACAAGTGCAGGGCATCATTGATAAGCTATGGAAGGCTTGAAAATGCCACTTGGAAATAAGGACACTGGCGTAGTGAAGGCATGTCCTCCCCAAGAACCCCCAGCAACCTGGTTTGGGATTACTGTTGTCTCATCTTCAACCCCAAATCACTACTGTTAGCAAAGCCTGTCTGGATTACACAGAAGAGGCCTCTGCTATGAATAGGAACAGGCGGCCTGGAAGAATGGGAGGGTGATGACATTTCGCAGCCTCCCACAGTCCCAGCCCCACTAGTGTGGATAATGTTTGTGAACTGGGTTATTGGGAGGAACATGAAATGTGGAGTCAGGAGATGGAAGATCTACCCCTTAGCTATCAAACCTCCAAGTTCTTTTACAGTTCTAAAATTATCTATACAAAGAGCAGGTCTTTGAAAGATAAAACCCAGGGCTGGACTGGCACATAGGTGATACAAAAGTGACCCCATCCTACCCAACAAGGGCGCATGTCACACGCTTTCATTTGGAGCCCATATAGAACCCCAGAATCCTTCTCTACTCACTCCTTTGCTCCGCCTCTACAAAATGTTCATCATCAGCCCATGAGCTGAAGCCTACTTGCCATCCCTGAAGGTGACTGATTAACAGAGGAGAAACAAATTCATTTCCACTTGGGCAGGACAGGGCAGAGCAGAGCAGAGCACAGCATTACTAACTTCCCAGTGCTGGAGCCTCCATAAGCCTTCCGACTTTGGAGGTCAAACGTCGGGTTTGAGGCTGAAAGGAAAGAGAAGCCATCAAAACAGCAAGGACGAGACGCCCAAGTCTGTTTGGAAGGGTCCGTGAAGTCAGGCACACAGACACTTCTGTATTTACTTCTCAGAGATGTGGAGCTTTGTTTGTGATTCTGGTCTTCCTTTATAAATTAAATTCTCCTCCTGGGCCAAGTGAGGAAAGAAAATACTCAAATCTACACACCGTATTTATTTGATTTTACCAAAAACTTATAAAGTTCAGTTGCTCTATTATAAATGAGGCACATGTGGAATCCATATACACAGGAGAGACAGATGGTGTATAGTCTCTCCCTGCATATGTACACAGAGGCTATGAATGTGTAAGATATACAAAGCATCGAATGTTTAGAGAGTCTGTGTATATTACATACAGCTGAAAAATCCTGGAGTCATCTCCTCCAGAGTTTCTCAAAGTGTGGTCTATTAACCAGCTGCATCAGAACGTGCTGGGATGTCTGTTAAACGGGGTCCCCATGCCAGACCTCTTGAATCAGTCCCCTCCACACCTCTACCAAGACTGATTCTGGGTCAGTGATGTATTACTGGATGGCAGGAAGTCTCTTGGAGGCACAGATGTTATTCTGTGACTCTGGGGACCTAGGCATGTGTTTCTGGGCATGACTGTATTTCACAGGCAAATGTAAATGCATTTTAGACTTATCAGTGGTTTTAATATTCTTTTCATCTCTCCCTTCTTCTATCAGCTAATCATGGCTTTAAGTATGCCTGTGTTGCTTTGTTTTTCATTAGCCCTTCCTTCTGGGTTTGTAGCACATTATGCTTAGCTACGGTGAAGCTTCTAGAATCATCCTTTGTTACGTCTGGACTTGCTTCTTCCCCCTGAGTCATTACAGCCTCTTTGCAGTTTTCCTGCTGTGGCCTTGACACAACTAGATGGTCCTGATTTCCTGAAATCCAATAATTAAATGGGCGAGAATGAGCTACAGTAAAAATGAAGAACAGCCACGCTGCATCTTTACACCTTTCTCCTTTTCCTGGAGGCAGTCCACAAATCTAAGCTAATCTGATTAAGCAGGAATACAGTGGATCTCTCCATCATTACAGAAAAGCAGGGCCCTTGGAGGAGTAACTTATGGCACCTGTTTAGCTGCATTAAAATCACTACCTAAAAGGTAGAGATAAAAATTAAGTAATAAACCATAAGCTACAGAAACTTGAAGGAAGAACTTCAGAAGTTATTTGTACTAACCGTCTCAACCTGGCCAGGGCTCTGAGCCTTCATTTGTAGATTCCAAGATTGGATTGTACACGGTAAAGGACGGAGAGGTCAGAGAGGCTTCTAGCATCAGTCCAGGGCCAAAGGGTGGAAGGCTGCTGTCCTCTGAGGAATTGCCTGGATCATCCCGCACAAGCGAGGTGGGCTGACAGCCTGCACATCAGTCTGCAGCCGCAGGAATCAACGCGCTACGCCAAGCCCCTGAAAAGGCCGCTGGTCCCCTGCACTGTAGGGCGGAGAGGGGATTTTCTCCCCCTCTCCTGGAGAGCTTTTCCCTTAGAGCAGGCATCCTCTGTGCTGTCCTTTGGGAAAAGAGCTGTTGTCAAAATTTCTGCTACAGGAAGAATCTTGCAGATTTTATTTCGCTACAAACTGTTATGTCCCACGCTCCAGTAAGAATTTATGGCAAGTCTTCTGTAGGATGGAGGAGTTAGAGGGGCAGGATAACACGGGTGGTGTGGTGGGGCTGAGAGCACGCTGTGCAGCAGTAGATGCTGCACCTCTGCTTTCCTAGGACTGCCACGGTGTAAAGATTCGACGAGGCTGCAAGCCCTGCTTTGAGCTGTGGGGATGGCAGATGTGGAAAAAGGGACCCGCGGACCTAGCCTGATACCTCAGGGAAACAGAACAAGCATGGTAGAGATACAATTTTTGAGCACTTTTCATGTGCCAGTTACTGTGCTAACAGTTTTCTACGATGACTACTACCAATAATAATAATAACACACAAGTACCTAATATCGTCCGGCATGATCCCCAAGAAGTCCAGGAGGTTCACATGATAATCTCTATTATACAGGTGAAGTTTAGGGAGTGAAGTCTCTTGGTCAATCAAGGTCATGTGATTTGATCCCAAAGGGCCCTGCTCTTAACTCCCATTCTCCATATGCCTCATATTTTCAGGGGATGATGGTACTTAAGACCCAAAATAGATCTGTGTGGTGGGAGGTATTATATATACCCTCTCCTATTTTACAGATGAGTAAATGGAGATCTAGAAAGCTTAGGTGAGGTCCTGCCTGGAGGGACGCCTGGTAAGTGACGGCTCCAGGACTCACGCGCAGATCGACCTGATGCGAAAGCCTGCCCCTCGAGACTGGTGGGGGCCACCTTCAGGGCAACCACAAACACTGGCTAAGACCCGTGAGGATCGGACCCTGACACAGGGCCGTGCCTAGTGCCACCTCGGCCTGGAGCTAACATCACTCCACCTTGGCTACAGCTGTGCAGACAGAACTCTTATACCTTACACTAGAGTATGCATTCAGACGGAACGGAATTGAGTGACACAATGCACGGCTCAGACAATAACGGGTGGTCAGGAAGGGCAAGAAATGGTGGGGAGGCTGAAGAAATGTGGAATACATTTCAAAGGGCCTGGAGTCTGGTTGGTGCAAGAGAGCACAGAGGAAATGAGTGATTGATACTAGCCAGTACCCATTTAAGGGCTAAATTATGTTGCATTATCTCCAAGTACTACAGGGCTTCGAAGGATGAGAGATGATCAAGGGCGGGAAGGTTAAGAAAGGCTTCCTGCAGGAGGTGGGTCTTGAGCTGCGCCTTGGAGGAAGGAGAGGTCGGACGGGGGGTATTACATCAGTAAGTGCACGGAACGGGGAAAGAACGTGGTGTGTTCATGGCTGGTGCGCAGCGAAGCACTTAGGGCTGCTGGCCGGCCTCAGGAGCACCTCCGTATCTGGGGGCTGGGATAAACCGGGTGTCTCAAAGCAACCCAGATAATTCGGAATTGAGGTTGTTACGTTATGAGTTAAACTACTAAACTTGTACACAGCGGATCAAAGCAAGAGAACAAAGTCATCTAAGAGAGACTGCCTCCAGCCTGGCAGGACTCAGTAACAATGGGGACTGAAGGACATTTCTCCATCTCTAAAGAGACTGCAGCCATCAGAAAAAGGGACAGTTGATCACAGAGCCGAGAACATCATGGGTGAGTGTCCACTCGGCCCATCACAGAGAACCTGTCCCAACCCAGGTGGTCCACTCTGAGTGGCTGGTGTATTTCTCCCTCTTCTTTTACTTGAAGTATAGTTGCTGTACAATATTATATATGTTACAGCTATACAACATAGTGATTCACAATTTTTAAAGGTTATACTCCATTTAGAGTTATTATAAAATATTGGCTATATTCCCTGTGTTATGTGTATTTCTTATTTTTAATCACAGCAGGCTCTGTGAACATGGCTAAGGTGCTTCCTTCCCTATGAGAGGCCTCTGTTCCCCTAATAAGTAAAGTGGCCAAGTCTCTGAAACTGATAATCCAGCCCAGACTGTGGCAAAATTGTCCCATAAGGCCATTCGGTGGGGACCTGCTTGTCTCCGCAGGACCCCAGGGCTGTTGCATGTCTCTCTGGTTGGGCAATGAACGACTCCAGAGGTGTCATCACCCACACCCCTGGCCACCCCGCATGACCCCATTTAAACTTTAATAAATATATCCGGAAGGTCCCCAGCGATTCTCAGAGCTGGAGAGCTCGGAGGCCTCAGCTGGAGCCCCTTCCTGGGCCCTCTCGGGCTCTGGCAGCTGAGTGAGTGGCGTCAGGAACCGCGTATTAATGAACGCTCCTTCACCACCACGGTCGGAGGGAAGTGCTCGGCATTCACGTCCTATCTCTCACAGAGCCCCGTGTTCTGGCAACTGTCAGAAAATCACCAGTGTCCCTCCCTCGCACACGAGAGAGACAAGATTGTGGGATCAGCTCCTGCAGATACTTAAAAATTCCAGGCTGTGCTTATCTGACCTGATGCTGACCTGATTTTGGAGACAGTCTTGTTTCCTTGGTGGTTAGTTTCCTGCCAGAAAATGCTTGTGTTTTATAACTGACCCGCCAAACCCGCTGGGCAGAGCAGGGCTCCTGGCGTCAAAGTTAAGGGAAACGGCCCCAGGAATCCTGAAGGGAAAGGGGGTCAGGCCAGACAAAGAGGAGGTGGTCCAGAGCGCCCACGGAAAATGGGCTTAGTGATGGCTATCTGTCCACCCAGTGGAAGAGGCACACGCACACTGATGGAGCCAGGGCGTGACCCGTGGCACCTCGTCAGTGATACGTCCCCGACAGTGGAAGGAAGCCTGGAGCCCTTTCAGGCCAGACACCCAGCCTGATGTGTTAGATGCCCTGGGACCTCGAGAGGAAGAAAGCAGGGGTTGGGGACTCTGAAACAGGAGGGGGAAATGTACAGGCGTGCACATTGTGTGGCACGAACATGGGTTGGACTGGGGGACATTTAGAATAAAGTAAAGCTCTGAACACTGAAGTTGTTTGGGAATTAGGGGCTCACACATAATACCCATCTTCACCTGAATTCAAAATCCATAGAGAGAAAGATACAGGCAGTCAACAGTTGGGGAGCCACATGTCAGCGTTATTACAAATAAGCCGGCTAGCGAGCGTGGCTGTAGACCTGCAGCCTGCGGGTTGTACTAACACGTGGCCTCTGAAATACCCACAGGGACCAGAGCTCAGCAGGTCTTCCCACAGGGCTGGGCCCCTCTGCCTGCAGGGTGCAAGGAGGGATGGGAGCTGCCCGCAGGCAGGTACGGAACAAGGAGGAACCAGGAAAAGCTGAACCACGCGGGCTCAGATTCTCCTCCCAATACCCCGACCAGACGAATGACTTCCTTACCAGACGGAATGGGTGGATGGAGGCTCGGGGGTCCCTTAAAAGAAGTCCTCCTCATGGAAGTACAAACCGAGCAGAAGTCCCCACCCCTTAGCAAGTTCTCCGCAAACATAAAGCAACAGCTAGAATCTAGAATCACTACATTGTAAGGTTTCCCTTACCTGACAGGAAATAGGCATCTGAGTGTCCCGTGGACTTCCAAGACGTGCCTTGGTGCTTCGACAGTCAGCTGGCTCGGTTTTCCAGGCCCAGAGAGGCCAGTACGTTGTGATAGTGCAGCGTGAGTAACGGGATCAGAAGAAGAAGAGTATCTACGCAGATAAAAAGGACACCCGGAAACCTCGCGGTTTCTCGCGGTACCGAAGTGTTCCTCCCTCCAGCAGAAACATCCGCCCCGGGAGCGCAGGGCGCATGCTCAGTCCCTCCCAGAATTGACTGTTTCTCTGCACTTTGCACTCACTGAAGGTTTGGTGATTTGGTCCCCATCCGCCCCATGGGACAGAAAACCGGCAGATCTAGATATTAACTAGGATTGATCTTACCAGTCCTGAACTTGACACGGGTTCGAGCCCTGGTCCGGGAAGATCCCACGTGCCGCAGAGCAACTAAGCCCGTGCGCCACAACTACTGAGCCTGCGCTCTAGAGCCTGTGACCACATCTACTGAGCCCACGTGCCACAACTACTGGAGCCCACGTGCCTAGAGCCTGTGCTCCGCAACAAGAGAAGCCACCGCAATGAGAAGCCTGCGCACCGCAACTAAGAGTAGCCCCCGCTCGCTGCAACTAGAGAAAGCCCACATGCAGCAATGAAGACCCAACGCAGCCAAAAATAAATAACTAAATTTATATAAAAAAAAAAAGTACAGCATGGTGACTACTTAACCACACTGTACTGTATATTTGACAGTTCCTGAGAGAGTAGACCTTAAAAGTTCTCATCACAAGAAAAAAGTGTAACTATGTGAGGTGATGGATGTTAACTAGACCTATTGTGATCATCATTTTTAATACATACATATATCAAATCAGTATGTTGTACACCTAAAATTAATACAGTGTTATACATCAATTATATCTCAGTAAAACTGGGAAGAAAAACTTTAAAAAATTTCCTTATCCATTCCTTTTAGATAGGTGTTTGCATAGCATGTATTTTGCATAACCTCCTTTAGTAACTGCACTGAATGCTGTGTTAGTTTGGGGACTGTAATCTCAATTAGTTGAATACTTTGTGGCAGGATTATGGTTAATTTCATGGTCAATTTAACCGATGCCTCGCTCCTTCTTTTGAAATGCTTGTGATAATGTAAATCTTTCTAAAACATATTGAAGGAGTTTAGGCTTTTCTTGCAGAGCCACTGCGGTGGGATTCATGTGAGACAGGACTAGGCTGATGGGATGGGGTGACTCTTTAGATGGTGGTGGGCTTGCAGCAGGAAGCAGGTCAGGAGCGTGGACCAGCACCTCAAGGTGCTCAGCCACAGACGAGAAGAGCGGACGAGAAGGCAGTCAGGGAGGTTGGGGGTCAAGGATGACTCAGTCACCAGCTGAATCCTCGTCACTGACCGGGTTGCACGGTGACCTTTAGTCTTCAGCCTTCTGCTTCCTTTTAAGATTCCGGCATCCTGCTGTATAAGCACAGAAACCTGGACACAACAAAGGGCCTTGCAGCACCCAGCAGAATAATGCTGAACCTAATAGTCCTACGTGGAAAGGCCTTATGTATAGTTAAGACATTCATTACTTCTGTGAAGTACTTCCATGTACATAAAAATGGTAGTAAAATATTAAATGAGGTAGAGAAACCAGATTACAGATGGAATGGAAGCTAGGGCTGCTGGCATCCAAGTTATGGAAAGTTTCGTATAATGGTATTTAACCTTATTTTCCAGCTATCATCTTGGACACCGTGGTTATGGTCATGAAGATTGGGAAGCTCTTTCTGGAAAGCTCCACCTGGATCTGAGAAAATGCTGCTCTCTCCCTGTTACGAGTAGATGAGGTCCATCTTGTACTTTTGTGTGGCTTTGGAGGGTGTATAGGAAGAGAACACGGCTTTAGGAAATGATGCTGTCTATGATTCTAACTTATTTTTGGACTCCTGAGGCTTAAACGTTAACCAGAGTAAAATAAACATATATGTGGAAGCTCTGTGAGTTGCATTCTATCTACTGTTTCCATTTCTTTATCTTTGCCTTTTAATATAGTTGAAATGTCCCAGTTTGAGCTACAAAATAAGTCTGTGTTTGTCAACGAAATCCAGTTGTTTGGATATGATGGTGTTCATAAATCCTCTGAATTTAGTCCTCTGGAATTTTCCCAGATTGAAATCAAATATTCACATTCCTGCCTGGCTTTCAGATTCCAAGTCAGCCGTGTTCCCCACTACACACAGCCTGTAGGTGACATTTGGGAGGGAGGTTATCACAATGTAAGGACTATGTGAGTACTCAAGGCTTATCTAATCAGGTTTTCTTCACACTTGTTTTATTGTGTTCAAATCCCACTGGCTTATCGAGTGACTGGACTTTCTAGTGAGATGTAAAAAAAGAGAGCTTCCCTGCAAATGCTTGCCCTTGTTTTAAACCCATTCTCCTGCAAGTTTGAGTTTTGCTCCCTGGCTTTGGCTACATCATTCCTGGCTGATCACTGAGTTGGAAACCTGAGCTCTGTTCCTATCTCTCTAGTTTTAGGAAACATTGCTGAGTGGGGTAGGTGTTTGGACAGAGGATTCTTAAGGTCCCTTCCAATTTTTGGTGTTGTGGATTCTAAAATCCAGTTGCCACAGAATTCGACACAATTTTTTCTTGCTCCCTACAAAACAGGCATTCAATAAATATTTGTGGAATAAATGAATGAGGGAAAAAATGAATGGATAAATAAACAGATGGACAGAACTGTCAAGTGACTATGGTTCCAAGCCCTTCTCCCAGTTCCTCCCTGGAAAACCTTTTTGCTTTGGATAAAAACTTTTGCAAAAAGAAATCCTGGTGCCAGATATACTCCCTGATATGCCAGAGTTCCAGGGGTAGACGGGCAACTTTATCTACTCTGGAGTTTCTCACCACATGGAGATATAACGGATACTCTTCAAAGCAAATGGCGTTACCACGTCCACCCAGTAGGTGGCTATTATTTTTTTAAAAAGGAAAATAACTAGTGTTGGTGAGGCTGTGGAGAAATTGTCACCCTCATCCGTGGCTGGTGGAAATGTAAACTGGTGCAGCTGCTGTGGAAAACAATTTGGTAGTTCCTCAAAAAGTTAAACGTAGAATGACCATGTGATCCAGCAATTCCACTCCTAGATATATACTCAAAAGAACTGAGAGCAGGACTTCAAACAGATACTTGGACTTGAATGTTCATAGCGACATTATTCACAATTGTCGAAAGGTGGAAACAACTGACAGATGAATACATAAACAAACTGTGGTCTAGCCATACAATGGAATATTATTTAGCCTGGAAAAGGAAGGAAATTCTGACGCATGCTACAACATGGATAAACCTTGGGGACATTACGCTAAGTGAAATAAGCCAGACATAGAAGGATAAGTATTGTATGATTCCATTTATATGAAATATGTATTATAGGCAAGCTCACAGAGACAGAAAGTGGAATAGAGGTTACAAGGGGCTGAGGAGAGGGGAGAATGGGGAGTTATTATTTAATGGGTACAGGGTCTCAGTGGGGGATGATGAAATAGCTCTGGAAATGGATAGTGGTGGTTGTACAACATTGTGAATGTATTTAATACCCCTGAATTGTACAGTTAAAGATGGTTACAATGCTAAATTTTATGTCTGTATATTTTAGTGCAACAAAAAATAGCAAAAATAAACAAAACAAAAGGGGAATGTGAAAGACCAGAGGTAGAAGAAGGCTATCAGGTAAATTATGCCTCAAAATCCTGCTAACTACAGAAGCTAGCGTTTCATGGTGCTTGCAGCTTACAGGTGCTCTCATATGTCACTACCTCAATCCTTGCAACGTCTCTGTGGGGGGATTATTATCCCATTGCACCGACGAATAAACTGAGACTCAGTTGACTCACCCAACAGCATATCATTAGCCAGTAGCAAAGTTGTGATTTGAACACCTGTCTTCATACCTGAAATGCTGTGTTCATCCAGCTTCCCCGCAGCGGCCTGTCAAAGCATTGACCATGCAGCTTGCAGAAACGCAGCCCACACGCGGGACCAGCGAGTAAGGCCAACGAGATGGTAAGGTGTGCTGCCCCAGAGGCCAATGGCCTGGTCTGCCATCTCCAACTGGCCTCACTATCACCCTTCCCTGAGAGAGGAAGAAGGTCACAGTGCTTACAGCTGGGTTGATGGCATTGAAATGCATTTGCTTTGAATATATACAGTGACTATAAAATAACTATAACCCCCAACTCCATCCCCTCCTTTAAGCTTATGTATTCAGGGATCTCTTCAAGGCATTGACATGAAATTCCAATCTTCTGCATATCAGAATCCAGCACTTCTCCTTACAGCCCCCTACGCCATCTTTCAAGAAAACTTTTCTATCGTTTGACATTTGAATCCAGCGTCCCTGGCATGAAATCAAGTATCACGAGGAGTTTCCCCCATCTGGTGAAATTCATGCATATCCTTTGCACTTTGTTTGTGAGGTTAATCTCTTCAGGGCCCCATTTAGCACAGAGATAGCCATACGTTTCTCCTGATTTTATGGTTGCAGAAGTTACTCCATCAAAGCATCCACTGGCTTTTTCTGAGCATCATGATCCATCTGTGTAATTAATGGAGCCACTCTCCTGCCAAAACCTGGCCATTCAGCCTGCCTGTTGCTATCCGTAGCAGCTTGAAAGATGGCAAAGACGGCCCCTCAATTCTGATTTTCACCCCCAAGTCATTCCCCCATGGAGCTCCTGTTGTCCTTGGCGTTCCTGCAAGTGGGCTGTTAATTAAACTCCCCAAGTTGTTATTTACAGACAGTGGCTGCCTCAGGGTGCCAAGGGCAAACCGTGCACACCCTACCTACTGTCCATCTGTCCCTGATTTCCCGGACTCTGTCTCTGGAACAGTGAGCCTTGGGTTCCTAGGCCTGGCAGTGTGCTCACCCAGACACCCGCCCACTGCAGCTGGGGAGAGGCAATGGTGCCTAACGGTTAGGAATATGGGCTCCAGCAAGACTGCTGGGGTTTCAATCCTGGCTCCACCAAGGACAAGTTCTGCACCACTGGGAAAGCCTCTGAACCTCAGTACCTCATTTCAGGACCTCAGTTTCCTCATTTATAAAATGGGGATAGTAATGGTATACCCACCCCTTTAAGTAGTTGAGATTAAATATCCTCTAACATGTAAATTACTTAAAATAGCATTGGAAGCAGAGTAAGGCCCCAATATAGGCTCATCCCTACAGCTCTTAGCATTATTACTATGTACCTGGATTTACAGAGCAATTCACCAAAATCCTAACCTTCAAAAATTTCCTAGCAGCATCTTATCAACACCCACAACTGGAGGACTCAAGGGCAATCACGTAAGTGGCAACCCTTGGCCTTCCCCAAATCCTCTGTAAACTTTCAGAAGCTGCTGCAACTTGGAAGTCAGAGATTATGAATCTCCAATTGCCAGACCTGTTGAGTCACTTGCTCCTACGCCAACTGTTCGTGTCGGAGCAGAAAACTTTGTCTCCCATTAGTCACTTGACTCTGTCCTCACAGCTCTCGCCTCCGGCCATATTGTTTGAGCTCTTCGACGTCACGTGAGCTCTGGTGCTCCTCAACGTTTGCACGTGCCTTTCTCTTTGTGTGCCACGGCTCCTGGGGATATTTCAACTCTTACTCATTCTCCATAACTTCTCGTATGGCTCATCCTTCTAGACCTTCAGGCATCGGCTTCGGTTCTGCCTCTTCATCTGTCCTGGCCCAGTCTGCAGAAAGGGCTCCTTTCTGGTGTAGCCCCACACCTTGTATTCATCACACACTTCTGTTGTAGTGTGTTACTTTTCCCCACTAGACCCTAAGTTCCTTGAGGGTGGAGACTGTGTTATGGCTTATGGTCTCTCTGGTCCTTAGCACATTTGGCATTTCAAGGATGTTCAGGAAATAAATGAACCACCCATTGAGGGATGCAGAACTTTCCAGGGAGCATCCAAAGACAGGTGAAACAGTCAACACGACTGGGAAACTTGGAGAAGGTTTCACAGCAGAAGTGATACGTGGAACTGAGTCTTTAAAGATGAGAATGATTTTTGACAAGCAGAAGAGGGAAGAGGCAAGTGTCTCCAGACCAAGGAACTAACAGGAGTGAGACTCACAGGCCTGGAGATCTGTTGAGGCTAAAACCTGGAGTGGGGTGGGAGGCGGAGGGAGCTAGAGGGAGGTGGGTGCCGGGCTGGAAGGCGGTGCTCATTTGGGGAGACGGATGTGAAGGATGTTCTGCACCAGTAAGAGGTTGGGCTTTATCCTGCAGAAAACTGGGGTCTATGAACGTATTTTAAGCAGGATGGTGTTTTGGAAACTGTATGCCTGGAACAGCAAGGGGCAGGAAGTGCGTCGTACGCGTGGATACACAGAGACTTTGCTGGTAATGCACGTAATATCTCTGGAAAGATAAACTCTAGAAACTGGTACCAGAGGGTGGCCCTTTCGTGGAGGAACAGCGGTGGAAGGAAGACAATTTTTGCTGCATTCCTTTTGCACTGGTTCTATTTTTCCAGGCGTTTGTATTATATTTTCTAAAAGAGTACAAGTTTTAAATAGATAGTAAAACTGTGAAAATGAGGAATAAAAGAAAGGAAGACAGAAGGAAAGGTGTCTCACACCACAACGTGAAAGAGCAAATTACCCCCCAGAGTCTGGCCGGGAAGACCGGCCAGGAGACCATGGGGATGGGCAGGAGAGCGATGATTATCGCCCACCTGGGGCTCTCCTGCCCAGAAAACCAAGGCCACGGTGCAGCCTCGAGTTCGCACACTCCTTTCCCCTCGAAGATGCAAGCGGCCTATTGTAAATCCTCTTATTTCATACTCTGATCCCAGCCTCAAATGTTCGACAAGGCAAACACAGCCCCAGTTATAATCAGAGAGATGCCTGCTGCTCCTCCGTGAACCTCCATGCACTCTGCCTCACACCCATCAGCTTCCCCGCTGCTCAGACCTCTCTGAGCAGAGGCCCTGCTGCCGCTCACCAGCTCATTGGTGCTTTGCGCTGAGGCCAGCCCCTCGTGGGACCCCAGGGGTTGCAGGCAGGAGCGGGGAGAAGGGCTCTTCCTTCTTCGGGAGGGTGACTTGAGAGAGGCCTGCTCTCCAGACCTCCCGAGAGCTGCTGTTCTGTTTTCAGGACACGTGGAATCCGAAAAGAAGGAAAGAATGCCAGGTCATGTTCGAAGTTCAAATTCGGGCATAGCGAGTCATCGGGGAGACCTACCTTGGCCCCCAAAATGACGGCTTTGGGGCTGTGAGGAACTAACAGTTTGGAACTCCCAGTGAGAGAAATTTCTAGAGACATCACAACATTTTTCACAGAGGAACTTGTGATTTCAGGTGCTGATGGCAGCACAAATCTAGGTGCACTTCGGTTTAAGAAAACCCAATTAAAAAAAAAATCTGGACTTTGGAACTGGATGTTAAGAGTAAACGGAATACAATTTTTGAAGGTTACTTTCCATTTACAGGGATTACAAAACATTGGCTCCATTCCCTGGGTTGTACAATACATCCCTGAGCCTATCTTACACCCAATAGTTTGTACCTTCCATCCCGTCAACCCTATATTGTCCCTCCACCCCACACTGGTAACCACTAGTTTGTTCTCTGTATCTGTGAGTCTGCTTCTTTTTTGTTATATTCACTTAGTTTGTTGTATTTTTTAGATTCCACATATAGGTGATATCAGACAGTATTTGTCTTTCCCCATCTGACTTATTTCACTTAGCGTATGTATCGTACAACACAGCAAATATGGCCAATATTTTGTAACAACTGTAAATGGAAAGCAACCTTTAAAAATTGTATTAAAAATTTAAGAAAATATTTTTAAAGAGTATACTGAATAGAGTCCAGGTCTCAGGAATGCCTCTCTGGCCCTGTCTCGTTGATCTTGAGTGAATCACTTCACCTGTCTAAGCTTCAAGTTTCCCTCTAGATCTGCAAGATGCATTTCAGCTCTCCCCTTACTTCTAGCAGCTTCTATTTGCAACATGAAGGGTTTCTTGATTTATTCATCGATGCCCTGTTACCTGTTATCCTAAAGTATATTCAGCGTCACTTTTCAAGATGCTCACGGCTCATCTGAGAGGTGGGTGTGGGGAGGGCATGAGTAAGTGAGGCACTTTTTGCTCAGTCTCCCAGAGCTTTAGACTTTCAAATATTGGGGAGGTGGGAGCAGTTTTATTTTGCTCTAAGAACATGTCTGATGCTGGCTGTCATCACATGACTGAAGCTGGGAGGTCCTGTGATGGGGACCCTTTAGGTGGCACCAATGACCTCCTCTTGCACAGGAATCTGTTGATATGAAAATCACGTTTCTGATACTGCTAGCAGATCAGGACCTGTGTCTGTCAGTTTTTCAAAAGCCTCTGCTGATGGGAGCTCGGCTCTTGCTTGCTAACAAGGATCTGAAAGTGGTTTGAAATAACTTGAAGACATTTTTCAAGATGTTCTGCCTTTTAGGAATATCCAGCAGACAGTAAATATCATTAATTGTGCCAAACATACTCTCACAATTTGAATTGTCAGAAATGCAAAATAAAAGATTGAAATTATGCGTCACACAAAGAATACATTTAACCAAATTATTTGACTCAAAATTAAATGAAAGGCTGAAGGTACTTACTTTTTAATATGTTTTACGTTGTTATGTGACTTCCCTTAGAGTCATTTATATTTAAGTCGTATTTCTTTAAAGCAAGTAATGTAAATTTGCTCTTTCTAGTGTCTTTTACGTCACCAAAGCAAGCAATGTGTCTTCCATATGACTCTGTTTCCTGGTGATGATAGTTGATGCAGCTTAGTATTTCTAACGTTTGCCCTGGCTCTGATTCACATGGAGAACACTCTTATTTCCACACTGTTTCACTCTCTTTAATTCTGGATGACTCCACTGGCCACAACAGCAAATGCTAAAGATATTGATTCTCACTCCCCTGGTCCAACAGTCTCTATAGTAGAATGACCAGATAAAACAAAGGACTGGACGTCTTGTATTTTTATTTGCTAAGTCTGGCAACCCACTGCCAGAGCCCTTCTAACTTCCTCAGACCTCCTCTTCCACCCAGTCCTCCTTCCCTCTCTTCACCCTCAACTTTCCCCCATCTTTTGGGGGGGCCCGCACCCTGAGCTCTTACTCACCTGCTTGCTTCCACAGCCCGCACCCACACTCAGCCACCGTGAAGTGCTGAACTTGTGGACAGGGTGCTCCCACCAGAGAGACCCTGTGTCCAGCCTTGGAGGCTAAGCTTCCCTCTCACTCCTTGGGTTCAGTCTTTTGCCAAATGTTTCTTATGTCTGTCGTGTCCTTGAGCTCAGCTCCTTCCTGAGGATGGCAACAGGAATTTCCTCTGGTCCTATAGCATCTTTTATTCATGATGGACGACCAAATTATAGGGATGAAACTAAAAGGAGAAAGGATTAAAGGGCCATCACTCACGGTGTGGGTTCCTAATGCATAAGAACTTCTTAATGTGGGGATCATGCTTCCAAGACTCCAACCAAATCATCCTCTGTGACCACAGACCATCTAGACCCTAGAGGATATGGCTTCTGCTTTCTTGTTACTGAGCCACCGTTTCCTTAAATGAGCTGGACTCAAAAGAGCGCAAGCAGAAAGCAATTATACTATTTTTTCTGTGCTAAGTTGAATGCTGCTTCTTTGCTCCTGGATGAAATCTCAGGCAGGTCCTGTGGAATTAACAAATAGCCCCATTTTTCAGATAATAAAAATGTCCAGTTCAATCCAGAATTCAAGTTTGTCATACAATCTAGAGTCCTCTCTTCCTGCCAGTTTGGGCCAGATGCAAGATTAGGAGCTGGCGGTGGTGTAGGAGCTTGTTGGCTCCATCACTGTTTGAACTCCTTCTCGATTCAGGCTTCCCCAGAACAGGAGCAGAGTGAAGGAAAGGGTGGGAGCAAGAAAGGGCTCACCTGGTTGAGACCACTGCAGTCTGGTGTCAGGATGCTTCTTTCTCCTATTTAGCACTTCCATGGGTTCTTTGAGGGTCTTCCGTTGGCACCTCGCCCAACGTCATGGGAGTCTCCAACCTGCAGTTCTTTTTTTTTTTTTTTTTTCGGTACGCGGGGCTCTCACTGCTGTGGCCTCTCCCGTTGCGGAGCACAGGCTCCGGACGCGCAGGCTCAGCGGCCATGGCTCACGGGACCAGCCGCTCCGCGGCATGTGGGATCCTCCCGGACCAGGGCACGAACCCGTGTCCCCTGCATCGGCAGGCGGACTCTCAACCACTGCACCACCAGGGAAGCCCCCAAGTTTGTTAAATTGAGTTGAACAAGAGTAACAGGTAGGTCGAGACTCCTCCTGGGTCTTATTTTTGCCAAAGCCTCCAAACCAAAGACAAGGTTAAGTACCACCCACCTTCTAAAGGGAGGGGCCGACCACGTCCATTTTGAAGTTAGACAGAGGAGGCCAAGCGACCCAGCAACCTCCTAGGCATCTGAGGGGGCTCATGGCTTTTAGGCGAGAAGAAGGATTCTTTGGAGAGGACGGTAGGACCAGGGAGAGCCTTGTGGTTCCCCCAAGCCTCCTCCACCTCCCACTGCCTCCAGGATAAATGAAGAGGGACCTTAAAGCACCACCGGCGGAGATTCGAGTGATTTTCAGGATAGGGGGATGGACAGCCCACTCGCTGGCCAGGTGCTGGCTGGTCCCCTCAAACTCTCCAGCCTTCCCCTTGCGGTGGCTGGAGGGGCATGGGAGGGTTCCTGGGAGGGCCTTGAAATGTGGCCCCTGGGTTTGCTGGTCGTGAGTCGTGAGGCCTGACTCACCACTGAAGCAGCCTGCAGGAGGGTGCTGGCTGAAGCCCCCACTGAGGATTGGGAGAGGAGAGAGGGCAGAGGGAGGCGTACCTGTGAGGCCCCAGTTTGGAAAGGACCACAGCCAAGAGGGCTGGCGGCTTGGGGGTAGGGAACCCAGTAGCAAAGTGCCGAGAGGAAGAGCCGAGGGGCCTCCTAAGAGCGCATCTCCAAGTGCCTCTTCCCCGACGGGGACTGGGGTCCTTGTGCGGCCTTGACCTGCGTCTGAGGGAGTGTGGGCAGTGATGGCGGGGTGGGAGCGGCGGGGAGGTTCACCTAACCAACCCACAGAAGGCGCCAGAGCAATTCTCCAATATATGTGCATCCGCAGTGAGAGGGAACATGACACAGTGCGGAGCCCTTTCCCTGCCCCGGCTCTGGCCCTCGGGGACCTGGAAGCAGCAGAGAGAGCAGGGGAGGGACAGGAAGAAGGAGCAGGTCTGACCCGAGCCGCGGTGGGGCTGGGAGAGAATGCAGAAGCTTCTGTTGGATGAGGGAGTGAAGTTTTGATTTGGATTATACTGGATTTTCTGGGGCTTGAAGGGGACCAGGGCATTCTAAAATCTGCCCAAGATGACACTAAGGCCTCGGGGGGGGGGGGGGCGGAGAGCTGAGGGCGACTGCAGTGGGGAAACACAAAGCTCTTTCCTGATTTCACTCCAACCTGTTCAATAACCCATTACACTAGGAAGTGTGGGCAGGCGCCGAATGCTAAGAACAACACCGCGTTTCCCTGATCCTAAGACACGCTTTTTTTTTAACATTAAAATACTTCTGAAATCCAATCCCTTGGAAATCCCAGCGCACATCTATTTTTGTTCCCTAAAAAAGCTTTTTGAACTGATGCTGCTTTCAAATATATCGCTTTTTAGGATTGAGAACATTTTGTAATGATAGAGCTGTCTAGAGGTCTTATGGGTTTTTCAGTGCTCTCATTGCGTGATTGCTTTCAAGTCCAATGCTACTCTCTGACCTTCTGGCCCTAGGCAGCTGTGCTGTCCAGCCTGGGTGAGGGTGTCAGGAAAAGGACAGGACAGGAGTGAACAGTGGTTGGCCTGAAAGTGTAGGCAGAAAGCACAGGGAACTCCCAGCCATGTCCCTGGCAAAAGGTGTCCAGGGAACCGCAGGACAACCCAAGGTTTCCAGTCCAAGGGGTGAGGTAGGGATCAAAATCAGAAGCAAAGATTTGGCTGCATGAGATTGTGAGAGTGAGTGAGTCTGGAGAAATTTTTAAAGAAAGGAACCTTTAAAATTTTTTAAATGGGTATCTGTTCATCTGTGGATGGGCACTTAGGTTATTTCCATGTCTTGGCTATTGTAAATAGTGCTGCTATGAACATGGGGGTGCAGATATCTCTTCAGGGTAGTGATTTTGTTTCCTTTGGATAAATACCCAGGAATGGAATTGCTGGATCGTATGGTAGCTCTATTTTTAGTTTTTTGAGGAACCACCATACTGTTCTGCATAGCGGCTGTATCAGTTTACATTCCCACCAGCAGTGCAGGAGGGTTCCCTTTCCTCCACAGCCTCTCCAGCACTTGTTATCCGTGTGAGGTGACTGATGTTAACTAAACGTATTGTGGTAGTCATGTTGCAATATATACATACATCAAATCATTACACTTTACACTTTGGACTAACACAATGTTATATATCAACTGTATCTCAGTAAAACTGGGAAAAAATAAGCTGTGGCAATAAAATTTTTTAAAAGGGTAATAAGTGCCTTTGATTGACTTCATGGACAGAAAGAGAACTTAAGAAGACAGATGGTATAGACAGTCACTGCTACATAAGATTAGCCTAAGGAAGAATGAAACTGAACACCATAAAGTAGGGTTGAGCAACTTGTCCAAAGTGACAGCAACTAATAAACAACAGAACTAATTACCTCCAATTTTTCTTCAATTTTATCCCTTAATACGAAAAGTCTTCAAAATGAAAAAAGTAAAACAAAGATACATTGAAGGAAAATAAAGCTTAGAATGGTAAAGAAATAGTAAGAAAACACTTAGCTCTAGATCGGAAATACTGAGCTCCCACACAAACACTCTTCGCATGGGGGTCAGTGAGAGACATGGCTGTGGTGTGATAGCATGACTTCCTGCTGAGACTGGACAAGGTTTAAGGATCCTGCCAGCACGGTGCCTCCCTTGGGCAATCACCCCCAAGTGAACCTGTCTGCCCCCGTGAAGCTGCCTCTTCTACGTCAGTTTCCCCCTCCCTAGTCCAGACAAGGTCTCACAGAGTCTGGAAAGATCCCAGAACACTAGTCATAATCTTTGAGACGTTCTTTGGGGAACAGGATATTCCAAATTTCAAAAAGATGAATTTCAAACAGGGGAGCAGGAGGCCTGTTATTTCTTGACACAGTCTGACAATTGAATATTAAGCGAAAGAAGTGAAGCTTCTTAGAAAATGAGCTAAGCGTTCACAAAAGAAGTCGTTCAATACTAACCTCATTATCTTTCACGGCATTCATATCCTAGCACGTAAGGGGAATCATAGATAGGGTAAAGCATTTGCTAAAGTTCCTTAAAAACAGATGGAAGTATAATAATTGGATGAAATATGGTTTGGCAAATTCATACGTGATTAAAAACCTGAATCGATAGAGAATAAGCAGCTCTGTGAGTGGATATTAATAAATCATTGCTGAATGAAGAGGAGCATTTATATATTATTTATTAAGGATTGATTTATTTTGTTGCTTTTAATGCCGTCAAAATTCTTATTAATGATTTGGAGCAATAGAAAAAAATCTATTGGTAGAATGATCTAACATTTCAGACAAGACTGTGGTTATTTGGGTAAATAACATATGGCTGATCTTTATTTGTGGGTCAGGATAATTTAAACCCCTTGTTTATGGAAAACAATGTCTCGTAGAGCATTTTAATTTATACCTGAAATACTTTTCAGGCGATGGGAGCAGGGACTTCCGTGTTGGGGCTGCCACCTTAAACTACCCCAGGTCCTTTGGTGATAAATGATGGATACTGCTTCACAGTCATAAAATCTTTACGAATTTTAGAGTACCATCTAATCAATCTTGGTGTCACTTTTGGTTGTTTCTTCTAGCCAAACATTCTGAGTTCTCTCAGGGCATAATAAATCATGGCATTTAGACTTTCAGCCCCCATGCCCTCTATTCTCTGAACATGGTCTGTTTATCCATGTCCCTCTTAAGATGTGACAACTAATTACCAACTCCGGGTAAGGTTGAATCACCTAAGAGCACAGTGTAGTGATGTCCAGCCTTGATCTAGAAACCATTCTTTTACGGAAACAGTCTAACATCATGTCAGCTCTTTAGTACGTGCTTCACACCTTTGGCTCTTACTAAGCTGTAAACTAAAGCTCTCACGTCTGTTTCATTTGACCTGCTGTTGAAACAAGTATCCTCCCTCTTGTCCCTGTTGATATTTTGGAGACTGAATACATGGCTGTACCTTCGCTCCTGTTATATTTTAACTTATTAATTTCAGAGTAATCCATCAGTTAGCAGTATTCAAACATTTAAATGTATCATCGGTGTATTCATTTAGCACAAATCATCTTGCATTCATTCAACAAAAACTCGAGTACCTCTGAGACCCTGGGCATGGAATAAGCAACAAATATTTAAGTTCTGAGTTCCAAATATGTTATGACCTACCATAGAACCAATATCTTTTAGAAGAAATAATCAAGGAATTCTAGATAGCAGGAAGACATTCCATACTTCCAGGAGATTTCTCTCCAAGCATCATTTTGTCAGGGGAACACTGTCTTGAAACAGATCACCTAGCTTCCGCTGGTACTCCGTTCCCCAGCTCCCCGCCTTGCTTACTGCAGATAAAGATTAGATTCATGTTTTCTTAATAATTTATCTGTGGGGAGGAAGGTGATCTCCGTGTCTTACTCTTCCGCCATCTTCCCCCTCTCTTCATATTTTCTTAATAGTTTAAACAAGCTTTTCAGTTCTCTCTATCCCCAGAAAGTAGATCTACACATGGCTCCAATCATATCAGATTCCCTGGATGTACATGTCAGCTCTCATCCCTTTGATGCTGGTGGCTTGAACTTCTGGCCCTCCCATTAATTCATGACTTGAATTCGTACATGGGAACCATCGGGCATTACTTGGAGGGCATGATTGCAAGAGCAAATCACTTTGAGTGAGGAGAAATGGTTTTTCCTCAAAGTAGCTGTGTGATAGAAAGCAAATCTCACTGCCTCTCTGAGCCTTGGCTTCTTTCTTTGCCAATGCAGGGGCTAGACTTACAGCTCAGTGTTACGACCACAGGATTAGGAGCGTAACCGTGACTCTTTCTTGTGCATCAGGGATGTTAAAGTGCTCTGGTTTGGGATGCTTGGGAAGGGGGCTTGAGACCCTCCTTAGGACAATGGTAATACTTTGAGTTTGCAGATAAGGACAAAAGAGAAAGTTTGGCTTTAGCCAGAAGTGCTCTACTGGCTAAAATGAAGCTCCCAAGTTTACAAGGACCTTGACCACAAGGATGGCTTGTGTACTCAGCTTTGAAAATTCATTTGCAAAACTGTGGCCCCTTTCAGAGAGGTTTTTTCTTGAAGGAGATGAGATGAGGGGGAAAGAGAGATACTTTACCTGTGTGTGTGTGTGTGTGTGTGTGTGTGTGTGTGTGTGATACACACAGAGAAAAATAAGTACAGTTGAACAAACAGTTGTAAAGAGAAAGCCATGTAAGCACTGGGAGGTCCTGTTGAAGTTGTTCAAAATGCAGAAAGTTTAACACCAAAGAGAACTCACTGATTCTCGGATGTCAGCTCATGAGAGCTGAGGGCCCAGGGCCTTGGGTCAGCTGCTTTTTCTCTCTCCCAGGCCTGGAAAGGGTAAATGGTCGCCTGCATGCTGGCTGCTCCTGCTTTCCCCTGGCTCCAAAGAAGCAAGATGGAGAATCCTCTGGAAGGAACAAGAGAACAAGAGCCTTACTGAGGTCGTTGCAGACTTCAGCTAGACCCCATCCCTGCCATCTGTCCGGCTGGAAAGACCAGCCTCAAAACGCGAAACAGGGACGCAGGTCTTTCAGGCTCTCCCATCCCCCTCTCTGCGTCCCCTCCAGGGGCCCCATCAGACACCTGGTCATCTTCCTAACGTCAAGGACAGGAATCCAGATTGCCATCTTCACCCCAATCACACCCCAATCCCAAGAAAACGTAATGGAGACTTGGCTGACCAGGGTTTACAGCGTAACTGCTGGAGGACAGCCTGCCAGGTCCGCAGGAAAGGAGCCCTGACGCTGGAGCGACAGGAAGAAGAATATTCCCAGCTGCCCCCTCCCTCGGTCCCACTCCAGGAACGACCGCGAGGTCGCTCTGGAGCACTGACCTTCCAGCCTGGCTCCCGTGCAGTAACCTGCCCTTCACCCTCCTCCAAGCCCGTTCTAGCTCAGAGGCCCCCGGATTCTGTTCCGGACATGGAAACACACCTGTAACCAGAACGTTTATCCAGCAAAAACACGAGTTTGCTGCCACTCATCACACAGAGACTGCCATCAGTTCGTAGATAAATTTTGGTGAGCACGGAGTTCACAGCAAGACACCCCTATGTCAGCACCAACCCTTAGCCACTGTCTTCTTCTCTACCAATGACAATTTAATGCCACACCTTCTAACTATTAGAAGATTTAGCATGCTCTAAGGGTTCTGAATTAATTTCTAGAAACATAAAATACCATCAAAAAAGCAAAGGGTAACTTTCCTGCCCAGCCCATCTTAGCCAGCATTTCTCTCCAAAAGCTAAGATGAATTTGAGGCAGCGGCAGATGGTGTGGGGTGTGAGGTCACATTCTCTGTTCTCTTGTCCCCTTTACCTAGTGATTGCTGTCCTAAGATGCCAGCAGGCTTCTCCCGGCTCTCCACTGCCCCTGGTGATTTGAGAGCCTTCAGGTTCCAAGCACACCAGGCTTTGAAGGGCATGCCCTCTGGAGCTAGTAGACCGTCTGACTTCCAATCCAGCTGTGTTCAACCCTCTCTTGCGCCTCAGTTCTCTGATTTGTAAAACAGAAATATAACACGATATCCCTCATGGAATTAAATATAAACACCGTTGTTCCTGACATGCCCTGATGGGGCATCGCTCCTCTGAACAGCTCCAGTTAGGGCCTCGGGCACCTTCCCAGTGGACAACAGTCACGCCTCATCTGGTCTGACTTACCCACAGCACTTGACGTGGTTGATGGTTCCCTCTTTCTCGAGCACCTCCTGGCTTGGTTTCCAGAATAACCGTTGATTCTGGTTTTCCTTCCATCTCACTGGTTACATCTTCATCTCCCGCCTGGATCCTGCCTCCTTTTCTAGACCTTGGCGTGCCCTACAGCTCTGTGCTGGGACTTTTCTTCTAACCTCATACACGCTCAGTTCATGTGTCTGGTCTGGGATTTTTCAACACCATCTCCGCCCGCTTTTATATTCTTAGTCTGGACGCCTCCCTGGAATGGCAGACCAGCACCGAAATGCCCGCCTCGAGTTCTTTACTGAGATCGTCATGAGAATCTCAAACTTAATAATATCCCGAACTGAACTCTTCCCATTCCAGCTCTCCCTCTAAACAGCTCCTCCAGCACTTTCACTGTCTCAGGAAATGTCAACTCTACCCTTGAAGTTGCTCAGGACAAAATCCTCGGGATCATCTCCGACTCTCCTCTTCTCTCACGTACCACATCCAGTCCACCAGCAAATCCCATGGGCTCTACCTTCAGAGATAACTGGCGACTGACCACTTCTCACCACCTCCAGTGTAACTGCCACAGCCCAAGCCACCGGCCCCTCCAGCCTGGACTCGGCACTAGCCATATAATTGTCCCCCTGATTTTCACCCTGATGCCCTAGTCTATTTTCAGCACAGCAGCTGGAGGATGCTTTTAAAACAAGGCATTCCCGTGGTCAAAGCACTCTACTGTGTTCCCCGTCCAACAGAGTCTGTGAGGTCCTGCTTAGTTTCCCTCCCAGCTCCATCTGACCTTGTTCACCCCTCTCCCCCTCGTTCCCGTCACCCCTTCCTCCCTTCATTTTTCTCAGGTAGGCCAAGCACGCTCCCGCCTCAGGGTCTCTGTACTGGTGTTTCCTGTGACTTGATTTTGCCATGTTCACTCGCTCTCTGCTCAAATGTCACCTCATCAATGAGACCTAAACATAGCAACATCTACCTGGCACTCTGCCCGTTTGCCTCAGCTGGTTTCTCTCTGCAGGACTTAAAATCACCTGACACACTGCATGTTTTTTTGTTTATTTGCGCATCGCCTGGCAACCCTCAATAAAGTATCATCTCTGTAAAGGCAGAAGCTCTGTTTAGCTCACCACTATAGAACCTAGATCAGTGCCTGACACACAGGAGGCTCTCGGGAAATACTTGTTGAATGAATGGATGAATGAATGAATAAATGAATGAAAAGCCTTTATAACAATACTTGACACATAAGAGGTCAAGCACTGGATGAACAAATGAATAAACAGCATTTAGAAGTGACTGGCACATAGGATGCACTCAGTAAGTACTTGTTGAATAAATGAATGAATTAAAGCATTTAGAGCAGTAGCAACACGTAGTAAGCCTTTGGTAAGTTTTCTTTTTTTCTTCTTTTTAACTTATTTATTTATTTCTGGCTGTGTTGGGTCTTCATTGCTGTGCACGGACTTCCTCTAGTCACGGCAATTGGGAGCTACTCTTGGTTGCGGTGTGCGGGCTTCTCACTGCGGTGGCTTCTCTTGCTGTGGAGCACGGGCTCTAGGCACGTGGGCTTCAGTAGTTGTGGCTCGCGGGCTCTAGAGCGCAGGCTCAGTAGTTGTGATGCACGGACTTAGTTGCTCCGCGGCATGTGGGAGCTTCCTGGACCAGGGCTCAAACCTGCGTCCCCTGCATTGGCAGGCGGATTCTTAACCACAGCGCCACCAGGGAAGCCCCTTTGGTAAGTTTTAGTGTTTATTATTTAAATGTCAAAACTCCAACATCAAGGGGTGCTCCTTCTGCTTGCACTCCCAAGGGACAAAGATGCTCCTCACTTGGCACTGCGAGTAGGGAGGAAAGGAGAATAAATAGGAGTGGGAGGCCCATCCCTGAGAACCCCTATCTCAGGGGTCCCCAGGATAAGGACCAGTAATTCTAGGACCCGGTGTGGGCTTGCTTTTCCTTTCTTGTATGTCCAAAGAGGCTTCCATGATTCTTATCTATCCTCATGGTGGATCTCTGAATATTGGGGAGTTAACCATCTGCTATTCCCAGATGCAGCATTTCCTTATTATCAGATTAAGCAACACAGAGGAAAGGAGGTAACTCTTACGATGCTAAAACTTTTTTTTGCCCTTGACCTTAGTGAGTGAGATGCCACCATTCAAGGGGTTAACTTTTAAACCCTGAAATTGTATAACTGAGATACTTGAATTCATAAAAAGTGTTAGGACCGCTCCAAGAATTTATCAGCTGTTTGCTATTTAGTGTGAATTAGTTCCCTCAGCGTTTTCACTCCAAACTCCTTATTGATACTAGTCTGAACTCAAGAATGGGAGTTTTGCTTGGGATGGAAGAAAGATTGAGGGAGAGGAATTTCACAGCCACGCCACCAGGAGAAAGGACAGTGGTGAAGGCACTTTTTGCAAATATATGGGCCTCAGAATGATAGAGTGAAGCATATAGGAAGGCAGAAGTCTGGGGATAAGGGTGGGATCAGATGAAAATTTCTTCCAAATGAGAACCAGGCAGCTTCCATACTGACTGTGCTCATTGTGTGAGGCCGGGAAAACCACTTCTCATGACCCTTTTCCAGGGCCAACGGTTTGATGCTAATTCAGTTGGGCAGCTGCAACCCAAGGGAAACCTCTATGTAAACGTTCCTCTAAACTTATTTTTTCTTTTCACTCCTTTGAAGGGTCTCAGTTTACAAGGCTATGTCAGTACTCAAGCAATCTGGCCAAAGCATCTACGTACGGGGCTCTGTGGCCTGGGACTGGTGTTGATTCGGTAAATGTACAGGTCTGGCCGCCATTTGTCCTCCTCCTTCCTCCTTGCGTGGAAACTGTATTCGTTTTGTAGGTTTGACTGTTAGCTCTGCAAACGTAGCACTACCACCTCCTTGCCTGGACTTTGCAGCCATTTGCTACCGTCCTCAAAGATCAGGGGAGAGGTCTTTCCCCCAGAGATGCACGAATCAAATTATACACAGGAACCAAGTTTCAAGAAAACTCACCACGGAAAACCTGAAAGTTGATCAATTAGGGGCTTGCTTCTAACGTTTATTTATAGTTTCTCAATTACTTGATGGGTAGTCTGGAAGACCAAAGAACCTTGAGGCAAAAACGACAGATTACCAGGGCTGCTCAGAGAGCTGTGAGGCACATCTGGAATTTTAGAAAACTAAGTCATCAACAAAAACCATTACCAGCCCTTCAATGTCCTCTAATATGTTCCATCCAGGCAGTCCTCTGCCCCACCCTTCAGCCACCCCTGCTATGGTGATGAGCCCTCCCACCACTGAAGCAACCAGTCCATCTCTGGTTAACTTTACCTGTCAGAAAATTCTTTGTCACTGATAATAACAGGCAGCTCAAATTAAAAATACATTCAAATTTCCAAAATTAAATCTGATTGTTTTTCATGACAGTGGGGATAGCCGTAACTACTCCTAGTTTAGCTCTTGCGAATCGGTGGTAGTCAAAACTCAAAGTCCCAGTGTCGGTGAGAGTGGTCCCCAGCCCAGCATTACAGGCTGTGAGCCTTTAAAACAGGAAGGGCAATTAGACTAGTTAGTGATGCTATTATTAACAGATACTGATGATGCACTGCTTACCATGAGATGGGCATTACCACAGCCCAGGGAAGAGGGTGGCATTACCTGCATTTTTCAGATGAGAAAACAGAGAGGTTAAGTTGATGCTGCCAGTCAGTAGCAGAGCTGGGAGTTGAACCCTGGGGAGTTTAATATCCAAGCTCATGCTCTACCCACGATTTACCCTCTGAGGGTGGTCCTTAGCTACTCTTCATGGACCCTGCAGGGCTGTGCTGGATGGCAGCAGTCAGAGAGGAGCTCTCAGCCGACCACAGAGTGGCTCACACAAGGTCAGCTAAAGGTCATTTCCCTTCTGATTTCTCCTCAGCCTAGTGGAAATATGACCCCAACTGTCAATGCCTAAAAGAGATTCCCAGAAAGCACTAATATCCAGTGACGTTTCTGGATGCCCTTAACACCTGTGATGCATATCTTTATCTTTTATAGAACATTAAGTTATATAACAACAGAATGAGAGAATTTCAGAGTTGTCGGAAATTTGCAGATCATCTAGTCAAGGTTTCCTCCTGATATACCTGTTGGGAATAATCTTGCCAAGAGGGAACTGAAGAGATGAAAAAAAGTAAATAAATGTGGGTAGCAAAGTTAGAATAGTTGCTTCTGCTATGCACCCCTTTGGGGAAGGCAAGAGTATCTGAGACCCAGTCCTGGCCTCTGAAGGGTTTGGAGATGAATAGGAATCAAGTTAGAGGGTCAAACTGAGCCCTGACAGTCTCTGCCTCTAAGTTCTCATGGACCAGCTCCTTCTGCACAGCTCTGTATGTTGAGGCAGAGGACAGAGAGATATCCCTGGACATGCAGAAAGCTCCCTGCTAGCTACATGGGACTAAGAAGAAAACTGACCTTTTCCACACTTTTCCTAGAAGCCATAGGGACAAGAAGGGTGGAGTCCATGGGTGTCCCTCCTGTACGAGGCTGACACCATGCTTTCAGGAACCCAAACCGTTGGGGTGTTCTTCCACGCAGTGAGCTGCTGTATGCCTCCCCGTAAGTTATCATCTCTAAGCCCCAGTTTTCTTATCTCCGAAAAAGAATAAGAAAGGTACCTACCTCCTAGGAGTCCCATAAGGGTTCAATGAGATATCTTAGTAAAATGCTTGGAAAAGGCTCTGGCACATAGAAAGCTCTTGACTAATAACGCCAATTAGCATTATTATCACTCTACCCACTGGTGAAAGTTAGAGACAAATAGGGACACACTCCTAGAATAAAAGGGGGGAGGAAAAGCTTTACATTGTGTTTCATTTTGTCTTTTAAATTTTCTTTAAACGTCTAATATGTCTGTTTTTCTATATTTTTCAGGTTATAGAGCTTTTAGAACTAGTACTGAGATTGGACTTAATTTGTAGCTGTGTCCCCAGGCCAATATGGGGGGAGGGAAGGAAAAGGGAAGGGGAGAATATAAATGAAAGAACCTAGAGATTTTGGTCTCGTTTCCTAGATACCTTAGCCCAAAGGGACTATTTCTGCAGTGCTTTTTCCTCAGAGGAAACTCTTAGAGAGTTGTGGTTAATTTTGTTAATGAACTGTCACTGATTGAGGATTTAATGTGCTTAATCCTTGCATACGTTAGCTCGTTGAATCCACCACCACTAGTTGAGACAGGTTCATTTGTCCCATTCTCCAGATAGTTTGCAGAGGCAGGACTCGAACCCATTTTTGTCTCACTCCAAGACAGGCTCTTAACCACCACGCTAAACAAATCGTTCACCCAAAACCCAGTGGATCTGGGTCCTGCCTTAAGACTCGGCCCAGTGAAGCTGAGAAAGCAGGAGAGTGTCCTTGTGCCCTTACCCAGAATTCCTGCCCTGGCCAATCTAGGGATCTTTGAATAAGTCTCTGTAAGGGTAGCTGTCTGAGAAAGCGGTGTTGCAGCTCTGAGGACGCCAGCTGGGCAGCTTATGAGAGCAGCTTCTAAGAGGGAGGTTCACTGCGAGAGGCTCCGAGTGGGTCAGACCTGAGGTCATTCATTCCCAGGAACGAGAAGGCGCATCCAAACAGCCTCCAAGTTACCTACTGGGAAGAATGACTCTGTTCCTGCCATCATCCCAGGATGAAGGGCCAAGGATGGCTGAGGTGGGGGCCTTGAGCTCACAGCCCCAATCTCTATCAGTCTCCTCCAACCCACCCCAAATAAAAATAACATTGGATGGGGCAAGCAATATTTTCTTAACCTTATATTTAGAGTCAGTAAAATCTCGTTGAAAAGTTTTATTTAAAGTGCTATGAAATCTAAGTTTTTAAGAATGTAGCTTGTAGACAAGACCCCAGGGCTGGCCTCCTACCCCCTCATCTAGATTTCTACCCAAACCCCTCTTGATAGAAATTCTAGAACTGAGGCAAGATGAAGCCTCATTGAGAACAAAAGGGTTTGCTTAGTATCCCAAGGATGTACAGGAAGGCTGGAGAGACAAGTCTTCAGGAGAGAGAACTTTCTGGTCACAGGTGGAGCCTGGATGGAAGAGGGATGAGAATAGATGCAGAGGACAAACAGTAGTCGTCACAAAGTCCTTGGTTTAAGTACTTCTCTGATAAGTGTCTCTGCGAATCAGAAGTTGATACTTTGACAGTGATCACTATCCAGTTCTTATTATAAAATTTAACCTCTCGATCCAAGAACTTCGAAAACTGAGACTGTTTTTATTTTATTTATTTATTTATTTATTGGTTGCATTGGGTCTTCGTTGCTGAGTGCGGGCTTTCTCGAGTTGTGGCGAGCAGGGGCTACTCTTTGTTGCGGTGCGCGGGCTTCTCGTTGCAGTGGCTTCTCTTGTTGTGGAGCACGGGCTCTAGAGCACAGGCTCAGTAGCTGTGGCGCACGGGCTTAGTTGCTCCGCGGCATGTGGGATCTTCCCGGACCAGGACTCGATCTCTTGTCTCCTGCATTGGCAGGCGGATTCTTAACCACCACGCCACCAGGGAAGTCCCTGAGCCTGTTTTTAAATGTCTTTATTCTACCCTCACATTGGATGATACTTATTCTGTCTCCCCATAGGATTAATCATCTACCAGGTATAGAATTCAACTTTGGACACCATCTTCCTTCAGGCTCTCTTCTTTGTTCCATTGTCCTCCAGGATCCAATGTTGCTCCAGAGACATTTGAAGCTGGTTCTTAATCCTTAGTATGCACCTAGGTTATCTTTTTGGAAACTTGCAGGATCTTCTCTTTATTCCCACATTCTGAAATCTGACAATGACATGTCTGGATACAAATCTATTTTCATCCAATGTCTGGACACGGTGTGGATCCCATCTAGGGCTGTATGGTCTTCAATGCTGGGAAACAATTCTCAGTTCTTTCATTATATCTCCCCTCTGCTTCCTTTGTCTGGCTCACTTTCCTAGACTAACCTTCAGAAGTTTCTTTTTATTTCCCCCTGTTTTTTTTTTTTTTTTTTTCTGTCTTTTTGCTTCAGTTTTTAGTGTTTGGTTGAATTCTTCCTTTCTACTACCATATTTAAAAATTTTCAAAAGCCCATTTTCATTGTTTTTCAAAGGACCCCTTCTTAAAAAAAATAGTCACCTCTTCTTGTTTTCATGGATGAAATATCTTTTCTTACCCCTCCAACGGTATTAATGTTAGCTGTTTTCCAAGTTTAATTTTTCCTGAAAAGTCTCTTTTTCCTCCAAGATTGTTATTTATTTCAATTGATTTTGTTCTCCATCTTTCTTTAGCTATCTGCTCACCCTTGATCATCTGCTCACATTTATAAGGAAGGGACATTTTGTGTCCATGGTGAGCTTTGCTGAAGAGCAGTAGTTCTCAACTTTACTGAATAGGTGGGGGACTTCTTAAAGTAGACCTCAGGGTCCTACCCCAGTGGTTCTTATTCTGTAGGTCTGGAGCAGGCTGTGAGAATTTGCACTTTTAGCGGGTTCCCAGGTGTTGCCGATACTGCAGGTTTGGAGACCACACTCTGGGAGCCACCGCTCTGACTGTCTGTTTTCTTGGGAACTCCCTGAGAGAGCCATTTTTAGCTATTTCTCCTTGGGATGGTCAGATTCCTCAAAGAAGCATCTTCCAATCTCATGCTCAGGGTCTAGGCCCTGCTGCTAGCACTTTGCTGACCTAAGAGGGCTTGGAGGGAAGGTCTAATCATTAGATGTGTAAGTTTTCATCAGATCCCCCTGTTGTATTATGGTAGACTTGCCATCAACCATTGCTAGAATCTTCCAGTCCAGAGACCCTCTGTTCCACCCTCTCCAGAGGGAAAAAACCTCTCGACTTGTACCAGTGGAGACGAGTGACCGTCCCTCTGCCGGGGACCCAAATGCTTCCCAAGCAGACTCTCAGCTGATCCTCCTCAAGCCCCGCCTTTAGCTCCACTTACTGGAACCGCTAATTCCTGCACATCCGGGGGGTGCTGAGCGCAATGAGTTTGCACCTCACCTCCTACTCTGTCGGCTTCGGATTCTGGTTCTTGGGTCTGAAATGTCAATAGTCCTTGTCCTTCTGCCTGCAGCTGCCAGGACTTTGTTGCTCTGTTCTTCCCCTTCATTTTCTTTGTCCTTGTGGGTTTCTACCCTTTTGAAACCTCCGTTGCTGTCATTTCAGCAGGCTTTCAAGAGGAAAGAGCGATAAACGAAAATGTTCAATCCGCTCTCTTTACCCCGAAGTCCCTAACAGCGCTCTAAAAACATTTGGGTTAGCATTAAGTGCGGATCATTCTGAGCTCTCTGTATCTGCAAAGATAGATGTGGCCTCACTGTGACTATTTCGGGTTTATGGACTATTTTTTTCTTTCTGTGCTAAAGAAAGCTTCCTAATTCAAAATGATTTTTTTAAAAACACATCTCCAGTAATGACCCCCAGAAGAAAATATGAAGACTCTAACTTTTTCTGGTTTCTCAGACTTGCATTAATTAGAAAATGCCCTCAAGAAACAGTAAAGCTCTAAATCAGATTCATTTCAATATTCAAGTTGTCAGTTTTACAATACTTCTAATGAAGCGCTCAGCATAATGAATTGCACAATTATAATGAAACGGGGTTCTAATGAGCAATTACAATTCCAAGCAAGAACATTCCAGGGTTTTTGTTTTTTTTAATTGTATTTCTCTCAAACTGGAGGCTAACAAGTAGTTATGAAAAAAATTAATGCGGGGGCTCCCCTGGTGGCGCAGTGGTTGGGAGTCCGCCTGCTGATGCAGGGGACATGGGTTCGTGCCCCGGTCCGGGAAGATCCCACATGCCATGGAGCGGGTGGGCCCGTGAGCCATGGCTGCTTAGCCTGCACGTCCGGAGACTGTGCTCCGCAGCGGGAGAGGCCACAACAGTGAGAGGCTCACGTACCGCAAAAAATAATAATAATAATAATTAATTAATTAATTAATTAATTAAAATAAATATTTGATGAGCCTCCAGCGCACTCTTCACCTTCTGTGGATAGAGGCCAGAATCACAAGATGAAAGGAGCCTGGATTTCTGAGTACCAACTTGTAGGAGAGCTACCCAGGAGAGCTGCTGACCCGCTTTGGAAATTGTGTGAGTGAGAACTAAACTACTAGTACGTTAAGCCACCGAGATTCGGGGATTACTTGTTACTGCGAAGCAGCCTCACTTCCCTTGACTAACAGAATTCCTAAGGTAGAGTGGGGCCATGCATCATTCAGCTTTTATTCCCCTGGGGATCAGTGCTTTGCACATCTTTCCAAAGTGGGATGAAGAGTAAATAAAATAGTTGTCATAAACATATATTTTCACCTAAGGAAAGACTGAAATCCCCTTAAGAGCAACATCTCTATTTTCTGTGAACATGAGATTAATGATTTAACAGATGTGTGTTTCTGATATTTGCTGGCCGACTTCAGCAATGAGATTGAGGGGAAAGCGGGGTGGAAACAGTTGCCAGGCATTCTCCCCACAGTTGGCTGGCCTGCTCCTTCTGGATGTGGCTTAGCTGTCACCTTCAGAGCAAGGTCTTCAGGGCTCACCATGCTACAGGAATACTCACCTGTTTTCTAATATTATTCTCTATCTTATTAGTTATCTTCATAGAATTTACCTCAGGTACTTCCCTGGTGGTCCAGTGGTTAAGACTCCGCCCTTCCAATGCAGGGGGCACAGGTTCGATCCCTGGTCAGGGAACTAAGGTCCCACAAGCTGCGCGGCCAGAAAAAAAAAAAAAGAATTCACCTCAGGTTGTAATTATTCGCCTGGTTTGTTTGAATTCCAGATTAGACTGGAAACTTTGTAAAGGAACCACATCCGTCTTGTTCACTGTTGTTTCCAGGTACCTAGGACATGTCTGGCTCACGGTAATGCACACTCATGATGATTGGTAAGGTAAGGAAGGAAAATGAAGAAGCCCCGAATAAAAAAAAAAAATCACTGTAGGGTGGAGGCAAATAGCTCACACTTCCAAACCTCAAAGTCACAGCTGTACACAGTAAAATAACCAATGAAAAGGCAAAATTATGTTCCATAAAATACATTTAAGAAGAAAGGAACATGACTGAAGCACTAAAAACATGACCATATAACATGTTTAAAAGCAGGTGACTTCACATCTATAGGAGGAAATCTTAGTTAACTGGAAAAATCATTCAACATAATTCCACAAAGAGTCAAAATAAATGAGACATGACTAGTCATTCTTTCACCAATTCAGCAGTTCATTTCTCAACAAATATTTACTGTGTATCTAGAAGATATAGAATATTTTTCTGGAAGTTGCTGGGAATTTTAAGTAGCAGATAACACCCTCCTCTTTCTCTTCCTCTACAGTGACTTATAATTGAAAACATTCAAGAAAAGTGGCCTTGCCTCCTGTTTCCACCTGAGCCCAGGTGCCATAGTTCTCTCTGTTCCCATCGTGGGTCCTTTGTTGTACCTGACATAGAACTCCAAGGCGAGTGACTTTTTCTTTTTTTTTTTTTCGGTACGCGGGCCTCTCACTGCTGTGGCCTCTCCCATTGCGGAGCACAGGCTCCGGACGCGCAGGCTCAGCGGCCATGGCTCACGGGCCCAGCCACTCCGCGGCATGTGGGACCTTCCCGGACCAGGGCACAAACCCGTGTCCCCTGCATCGGCAGGCAGACCCTCAACCACTGCGCCTCCAGAGAAGCCTCCAGGCAAGTGACTTTTATACTAAGCATAGCTCCAGGTCTTCAATCCTCACTTCCATCTACCCACACCTCCTTTTATCATCATTTCATGAGAAGATGCAATGCATTTCACATAGAAAAGACTCAGTAAATGTGTGCTATACAGTGAAACAATCACACCCACAGAGTTCGCTTTTCTGTGGATTTCCTCTCCTGGAGAGAATGTGTTCCCCCTATCTTGTCCCCCCACCTGGAATGTGTCCTCCTTATCGCTCAGTTCCTGCAGTCTGTGGGCCACAAGCCAGTAGTACTTCCTGAAACTCTCACAATCGCTAGGACATTTTCAAGCCACTTCCAGGCTGTCTTCAGACTTGCCAAAATCGCTGCCTGCCCCCCTTACCCCCCCTGAAACTGCAGTTCCATCCAAACCTGGGGCAAGGTGGGCTCTGAGAGATGGAGCCTCTTTTTCCCTTGCACTTGAGAGCTGTCTATCTCAAGTGTAAAGCAAGTTGAATATTTCTGTTGAATTTTTTTAACTCCAGGGATTCAAATGTGTTCCCTAAGAGGCAGCTCAGTGAAGTAGAACGAGCACTGAATCAGCAGTCCAGAAAACGTGGTGGTTTCATGTCCTGGGTCTGCCTCTGTGTGATCTAGAGCACACAGGGTCTTAACCTCTCTGGGTTGGACCAGAAGGTCATCACCTTTAACCCCAAAAAACCCATGAGTGTGTTTTTCATCCTAACAGTATGGGTTCTATTGACCAATATACGGTATTATCTCTTGGGAGAAAAGAGTTTGCTGATATAGCAGGTGTCTGAGAGTTCTGCCTGCTGAATTGTCATCAAAGCAAGACAGAGTCCCACAGTTGTCGGCTGCCCAATAAGGCTCCATGGAAATATCTAATACAATGGGGTGTTTCTTTGATGTTTCTTGGTCTCAGTCTTTGCTTGACTCTTGGAGCTTTGTTTCTATGAAGGCTTTTCTAGCAAATAAGAATGTTTATATCAGTAAGTCCTAAGGCATTATTTAAGTTCAACAAATAGCACTTTTGAGTGGAAGCAGATTTGAATGGCTAGAATTTATTTGCCTGTGTGATGATAATTAGCTGTATAATTCACTTCTTTTTTCGGGTTAGTACTGAAATCCTATGTCCCTGGACTGGGATTAGATTCCCTAATGATTCAAATGGCTGTTCGGAGATTATCTCCACTTCACTGTGGAGACGGGCATCTGAAGGATACTTTCCCTCGATTCTTGAATACGAAGTAACAGCACTTACAAATCATTCATTAAATAACCATTTAGCTATCAAGGTCATGAAACAAAGGACTCAATCAATCTTTTAAACATAGCCTTTTTTTTTTTTTAAGCAACATTCATTGTCATTATCATAACTACTTCTGCTAACAGGAGGGGGAAACATCACCACCTAGTTTCTTCCTGCCAAACAGTAAGTTGCTTCAGCAAGTTCTCTATTCAGAATGCAAAGGTTTTACTAAGTCAAAGAGACTTAGTAAGAGGTGACAGGTGACTGGGGGTGATCTCTGCTTTGAATTCCAGGAGATGGCTGCCCTGTCTCCGTTGCCTCAGGTGGGTTGATCTGGGGACAGATTCCCCAGTGAGCCTGCCCTGCCTGTTCTTTTGTTCCTTGAGCAGCAGTCCAGAGCTGCTCGTGACGCTGGTCCTGTGCAGGGAGAAATCACTCTCTCTCCATCAACACGCATCAGGCAAAATAGTCAGATATCAGTTACTTGGCTGAGTAAGGATGATATAATTGAACTTGACTGTATGGCTTGCTCGATGTCTGTAGCTTTGGGTTGGCATTTATCTAGTCCTGCAGCAGCAAGCTCTTCTCCCATGAACGGCTGTTAATTAGAATGCTTTTGTTTTCCTTGATGGATTGATAATTCTTCCTCTTACGTTTAAAAATAATTTTAAAAGTTCCTTTCCTCGGGAGAGATGGCATAAACTGAAGGGGATAGTGGGAAAAGTCAGGCATTGGATGTTTCTAATGCAGGATTTTTCTAACAGCATTTTTCTAATGCTATTAATCTAGAAAGCCTCCAGACATTTCACAGTGGCGTTTCAAGGGATCCCACCATCTGCCTATGTCTCAGGCTCAGTGAATTACTTAGCAATGCTTTTAGGAGGCAGATTCGGACATTGTGCTGCTGCTTTTATATTTTCCACGTGCTGTGTAATTGACTAGGGTAGTCACCCTCCTCTTCTTCTAATGTAGGATCCAGTGGGTCCCCAGGTACTCATGCCACATGCCAAGATGATGTGATAAATCACCTATGTTTACTCTGGCCTCTTCTTGGATCTCACAGAAAACTTGGGGGACTAAGGAGCTACAACTTGTTGGCCCGTTTTCTCCTCTGTTTTTTTCCTATAAGAAATGGTATTTTAATGGACTTAATATGTGCCAGGAACTACTTCAAGGGCTTAATATGTATTCACTCCTTTTTTTTTTTTGCGGTACATGGGCCTCTCACCGCTGTGGCCTCTCCCGTTGCGGAGCACAGGCTCCGGACGCGCAGGCCCAGCGGCCATGGCTCACGGACCCAGCCGCTCTGCGGCATGTGGGATCCTCCCGGACCGGGGCATGAACCCGTATCCCCTGCATCGGCAGGCGGACTCTCAACCACTGCGCCACCAGGGAAGCCCGCATTCACTCCTTTTATCCTCACCATAGCCCTACTGGGTAGGGACTATCATGGTTCCCATTTTGGTGGGGGGGAGTAGGGCACGAGGCATGCAGGATCAGGGATTGAACCCGTCTCCCCTGCATTGGAAGCATGGAGTCTTAACCACTGGCCTGCCAGGGAAGTCCCTTGACCCCATTTTAAAGATGAAGTAGTTGAGATACAGAGGGTCTAAGTAACATGTCCAATTTCATAGTAGATGGCAGGGTCAGGGTTCAAACCCAAGCTCTCTGACTCCAGTGCCCATGGTCTTTACCATTTCACGAACTGAAATTAGTGAGCAGACACTAAATTCCAGCCATGTGATGACAGTAGGAATATCAGTGATATAAAGATCCTTGGGGGAAAACCATATATATGGTCTTAAGCATTCAGGTCATTTGCCTCTAGAGATTGCTTTAGTTTGCACTAAAAAACAAGAACAGAAAAAGACAAAACAAAACAAAAAACTGAAAACAAAGCTAGACTGCATTGCTTAGTCCTTGAAATCTACCCTCTACCCTCAGCCCAGATCTTCTGCTACCTGCTTATCTGGGAAGCTCACATCTCTTCATAGTTGTAATCTGTATCTTCCACACTCAAGTTAGAATGCATCCTTTCTCCAGATTCCTGGTCCTCGAGGAAATGAGCTCATCTATTTGGTTCTTCAAGACCCTCCACTGGGTTCTTTCCATCAGATGCACAGGCAATCCTGACTCCCTCCCCTCTTTCCTGACGGGCTGCTGGCTTTCTCTCCCACCTCAACTTTCTGCAAACTAAACATCTCATCTCATATGCTCTCTTTTTCTTTGATTATCCACTGTTTATCCCCAACCTAAATAGAAAGAAGCCCAAACGCTAACCACCCAATCCAGGGTAACTGAGGGTCGCATGCTGGGGTCTATGACCCAGTTGTCTCTCTGCCTTCTGGGTGTCCTTGGTCTACCTGCCCCACTGCCTCTCCCATCTGCAATGCAGATGCCCCGGGGAGGTCTATAAAGGGAAAGAAAAGCTGAGCACAACCAGAGACCAGGAGGGGCCTCTCGAAATGGAAAATTAGGACATCTTCTCAAGTCTATGACATCACTGTTGCCATTAAAGAACAACCAACTCTTGTCCAGAATCTCAGGCAGGAACTTGAGTGGAGTTTCTAGAGCATGACACAGGAAGCTCATTTAATTCAGACAAATAGAGGCAAACCTAGACTAAATCAGAGAATGTTTAAAGGAATATATGTCTCACAAGCAATGTCAACTTACTGTATTTAAAACTGAACTTGTCATTTCCAGCTAAAACACCTGTTTGCCCCCCAGTCTTTGCATCCGCTGGCTTCCTTGATTTCTCCTTTTCCTTTACACCCTGTCAGCGGGTCCTGCCAGTGCCACTTCTAACACGTACCCTAAATCCTTCCATTCACCCCCATCTCCATTTCCACTTCCCTCGTCCGTGCCACCATCGCCCTCACTTGTACTCGCCCACCCACCTCCTAACTGGTCTCCCTATTTCTCTTTGCCCCTCCACGTCCATTCTCCACACAACAGCCAGAACAATCTTTTGAAAACATATATCGGATCCCGTGACTACCCTGTTTAATGCCCTTCAAAGTCTCCCGACTGCACGTAAAATAAAACTCAAACTCCTTGCAGGGCTCTGCAGTTCTGGACGCCGCTGACTTTTCTGACCTCATTACACGCCACTCTCTGACTTGGTCCCCAAACCGCAGCCACACCAGACTTTGTCTCCTCGTTGCCCTCAACTGTGGGTCCTGCACTGGCTGTTCCCTTGGCCTGGAAGACTCTTCTGCAGGAATCCACGTGGTTGGCTCCACATCATTCCTGCCTCAACTCAGATGGGATCTAGAAACTCACAACGTGCTACAGACTTGAACAGCGTTGGATGGCAGTGTGTGTCCTAAGCGAGCTCCGAGGGAGTCTAAGGATTCACTGATGAACGCAGCTGAAGGGCATCTATGCAGACAGGCCTTCCCTGACCTCCAGTCTCAACTATCCAGTGTTTATGAAGAAGATGTGGTACATACACACAATGCAATACTACTCAGCCATTAAAAAGAATGCAATGATGCCATGTGCAGCAACATGGATGGACCTAGAGATTATCATACTAAGTGAAGTCAGACAAAGACAAATATCATATGAGATCACTTATATGTGGAATCTAAGAAAATGATACAAGTGAACCTATTTACAAAATAGAAATAGACTCACAGACATAGAAAACAAACTTACGGTTACCCAAAGGGGAAAGTGGGGGGATGGATAAATTAGGAGTTTGGGATTAACAGATACACACCACTATATATAAGATAGATAACCAACAAGGAAGGACCTACTGTATAGCACAGGGAACTATATTCAATATCTTGTAATAACCTATAATGGAAAAGAATCTGAAAAAAGAATATATATAAATATATATATATATATAACTGAATCGCTTTGCTGTACGCTTGAAGCTAACACAGTATTGTAAATCAATTGCATTTCAATAAAAACTAAAAAACAAAACAAACAAACAAACTATCCAGTGTTTTATCACATTCTTGTGATGGGCTTTCTTCATAGCACCTGTGGCCACCTGGAATGATCTTGTCCACTTATTTTCTATCTTCCCCACGAGGATGAGGGCCCTCTGGTTCTTGCCTCAGGGCCAGGCCATGGCAAAGCATAAAGTACATGTGTTGTGTGAAGTTTGTAAACAGTAGCAAGGCACACACAGGGCCTGAGAACAGAGAGCACTTCGTTTCCTTCTTGGCTTTCCATTAACCAGCTGTGTCAACTTGGAAATGCTGCTTCAACTTTTTCTTCACCTGAGCTTGGATGATAATGGAGATTCTTTTTTTTTTTTTTTTTGCGGTACGTGGGCCTCTCACTGCTGTGGCCTCTCCTATTGCGGAGCACAGGCTCCAGACGCGCAGGCTCAGCCGCCATGGCTCACGGGCCCAGCCGCTCCGTGGCATGTGGGATCTTCCCGGACCGGGGCACGAACCCGTGTCCCCTGCATCGGCAGGCGGACTCTCAACCACTGCGCCACCAGGGAAGCCCTGGAGATTCTTTTAAGGCCTAAGTTCCATAACAAGTAGGAGGAAAAGGCCTAACTAGGTACAGTAACTTGCTGCTGGGCCTTTCCTAAATCGATGGGAATAGTTATTAGGCCCTGAAATGCTTCATGAATCGAGGGGAACTTAGCTTACATTCCTATAGTTTTAAAAGTCCTGTGCATTGTTTTCTAATCCTTTGTAAACTGTTCTCTGTGTAAGACATAGATAGTACCACTCAACCAATCACAGAACTTTCTATATTAAAACAGATTCATTTCTCCCCAGTGCTAGAGGGTGGGATGCTGATTAAAGTGAGTTCTGAGTTAGTCTGTGACTCCATCGATGAGCATGGCTGAAGAGCGTAGTAATGAGAGGCCTCCTCAGCATCTGAGTCTCTCACTTCACAGGTGGAAAGCTGGGCTCTAGGAGTTGTTATGAAATACAGGGGCAGACCTAGAATCCAGCTCTCTCACTCCCAGGAGCCGTCCTTTCTTCTGTACCTCACGGCTACCCGCCACCCCTGGCACAGCCACCTGGGCTCATGCCTTCTCAGTGGGCTCTGCTGAGGCTCAAACAATGCTCTGATTCTTTCAGCTGATAAAGGTTTGAGTGGCTACTCTCCCAGATACTGTCCTCTCTCTCTCTCTCTCTCTAGGTTTTCCTTTGCAGCAGAAACATCAAAGACTCCAACTTCAATAGCCCATGGTTCTGTAAGTGAAGTGGCTTTGGTGTCCCCTTCTGGATCATAAACCTAATAAGGCCGAGAACTCTGCTCTACAACCAACAGCCGTTATAAACATATATGAGTCAGTCAATAGATTAAAAAATAAATAAATCTGTGAATAAATACACTGGGGGTGGGAGATAAAAAGTAGATCTTCTCCAAGAACTGATACGCTATAACCTTGGAAAAGCTACAGTTCAGAGAGGGAACTTGAGATTTCCATATGAAAGGAAAGACTGGAATTTGTGTGTTTTTAAAAAAATTTCATCCCAGGGCTTCCCTGGTGGCACAGTGGTTGAGAGTCCGCCTGCCAATGCAGGGGATGCGGGTTCGTGCCCCGGTCTGGGAAGATCCCACATGCCGCGGAGCGGCTGGGCCCGTGAGCCATGGCCACTGAGCCTGCGCGTCCGGAGCCTGTGCTCCGTGACGGGAGAGGCCACAACAGTGAGAGGCCCGCGTACCGCAAAAAAAAAAAAAAAAAAAATTTCATCCCAAAGTTGACAACTGGCCAAAGAGTTTTCCAGCTTATTGCCTCTTCCCTAGTTTCAGGATGAAACTCTATTTGATTTGATTATATAAGAAAAGGAGAGGAGAGACTTTGGCCTGAATAACAAACCACAGGACTCTTCTTATCTAAAAGTGACCATAGAAGTATTCTCTTCATCCCTAAAACAAGGTCATTTACATACACACACAGAAAACATGCCAGCGTGGCACATGGCTTCTCTTTCCAGCTCCTTTGCCTGAGGATGCAGAGCTGATGGGCTGGGCTACATCAGTCCTAGACACTGAGAAAATCCAGGCTTCCCAGAAAATTACGAGCTGCTCTGTCCTGGCTCAACACCTCCAGCAGTTCAGCTGCCACACGTGGTTTCCTGGTTGTAATTCAGTCACGATTCTGGCTTTAGCTTCATCTACACAAAGCAGTAGCCTCCCCGGGGCTCCAAGGACCTAGGGGTCAGAGACCTCAGTTTAACTTCTGGTGTTCTGTGTACAAGCAGGCAGAGCCCTGCCAGCCACCCTTGAAATACCTGGTCCTGGGTTTAACCTCATGTGGCCCCTCTGTGGACATCAGGGTCTACTGAGATGGCAAGTTACACCTGGGCCCTCTGATCAGCCTGCTATGCAAATGCAACTTGAAGGCAGAGACTAAGGTCTGCCACCCCCATTCAGGACCCATGGTCTGGAAGATGATCTGGTAGTAGTCAGTCCTGGAGTATTAATCACTGTATTTATCAGTCTGATCACTTATGGGAAAATTGAGCACACTGGTTTAAAATCTTAGCTTAGCACGGAAAGATGTGTATGTGATCCTTCCAACCCCACAGTCATTCTCTACTTCATTGTCCTATTTGTTATCTTCACTGATGATCTGAGTTTATATTATGTATTTGCTTACCAGGTCCTTACCTATTTCTTCCCAATAGAAAGTCAGCCTTACAACGACAGGAACTTTATCTTACCCACTGCTACCTCTACGGTACTCAGAACAGTGCCTGGCCCATAGTAGGTGCTCAATAAATAATCACTGAACAAACAAAGTATTCGAAATTAGTCAAAGTATTTTTGGCAAGGGGGCAGGAACTCAACTTTGTTTAATTCCCCTCACGTTCCCGTCTTACAACAACCATACCAGGATAGGGGTGTTATCCCCATTTTATACCCGAGGAGATGGACAGCACATCTTCTCAGGCAGTTAACACAATACAAACCAGAAGCCAGAATAATAGCTGTCTGTCTCTGGGCTGAGATGATCTCTCTAAGGATGGAGGATGATGAAAGAAAACAGGGAAGGGCCAGACTGATTTGTAACTGAGAAAAACAAGATGGGCAATGAGAAACCAGAGCTTTGCAGAGGTTCAACCTCACCCCAGGAGGCTTCTGGTGTGCCAGCCTGACTTTTCTTTTAAAACTCTGCTCAAATGTCCACTTCCACTTGGGGTTTATTTCTCCTAAGAAACCATTACCAAGTTCTCTTCCTTTCTAGGGCATGCGTTCTGCACACCCACTTTGGCTCTTGGAGGGCGCGTCTGCTGTATCCGTAAGGGATGGATGGGGGTGGTTGATCCAGCGTGTGGTGTGCTACTTAGGTACCCAAAGTCCCCCACCCACAAACCTCTGCTCTACCCCACCATGCCCATGTGTCTACCCTTAGAATTCCACTTTTGGCTGAAGCATGTTTTCAGAAGGTATCTGTTAAAATACAGATTGATTGATTTACTCACTTTACCTAGGAAGAGACTCATGACTGGATCGAGTCATACATAGTCATGAGCTTGCAAGGAATCCAGTTGAAGTAGCAGAACCTGGAGTTCTAGTACCTGATCTTACAGGGGTGGACATCCTTGGAATTCTGTAGTGCTGTGGGGTCTGGCCATGGGAGAATGAATTCAAAGATACATCAAAAACAGAAGGGTCAGTCTCTAAGCAGCAAGGCATCACCGCGTAAGACCCAGACTCTGTCCAGTCCTGATTCTTACCTGCAGAGATCCAGCACATAGGTGAGCAATATCCAGAAGCCTGGGGACAGTTCAGAGAAGCTGGGTTAAGCGGGCTGAGAAGGAAGTAGGGTGCACGGCAGTCCTCAGTACCAGGGAAACCAAAACGCGGGCTGGGAACCAGAACCGGGGCATTGAGTTCAGACAGAGACTGACTGGCTGCACTGCAGCCTTATTCATGCTCAGCGACCTATTTCTGGTTCTAAGTGAAAGTGAGAAGGAGCTTCACCTCTGCTTTCATCCAGCAGCGCTGGGGACCCAACTTCTCCTGTGTCCTCTGGCTTCCCCAGTGGAGTCCCTTTCTCCCCCTCCTCACTGGGTTTCTAGTACACATGGTCCGTTCAGGTATACGATTCTGTTTGATATTACTGCTTAGTAACGGTTGGTGTGTTTATACACCTAAAATGCAAATTACCTGCCTTCCATTAGATATCTGTTTCCATTTTAAAAACGGATACCACAACTTCCCCGTGTCTTCAAGCCAAGTGAGATGCCCCTTTTATGAATTCTCACTGTATGCTGTGCTTGCCTTTCATAACTTTTGCCACAAGGTAAATAAATGATTGTTTGTGTAGTGATTTAGGTGATGTCTGTCTCCCTGATAGACTGTAAAGACAGGAACTATGTCTGTCTTATTCATGGATTTATCCCCTAGCACGTAATAGAGCTCCTGGCGCACAGTGTGTGTTCATAAATATTACATGAACGAATCAATGGATGAAGGAGGCATGGCTAGAGTTGGGACTCGACTTTGAGACCAAGGTTTCTCCACTAGACCCAGCATAATCCTAGGGCCAAAAGGTTTACCAGTTGGCCCATTCTGTTTACTCACCAGCTTGGGATCAAGTGCCTGCTTTTTACTCCCAGCCTTTTGACAACATCTGGTCATCTTTGATGTCACCCTCTTTCTTCATTCTCCTGATATCTCTGTCCATTTTCCTGTCTTTGGTATTCAAGTTCTTCCATCTCTGTTCTCTGGCTTTTGATATGGGCCTGGCCTTCTTATTTAAAGGGCTGTGAATACTCAGTTTCCTTGGTTTCTTTTATTCCTGTGCAGGCTGTGGATGTTGGATTGCTATCTTTTTCACTGAACACCTGTGAGCCCGTATCCAGCTCCTACGGAGGAGCTGCCAGTCTGGCCTCACTGAAAGCCCTATGGCCTATGATCTCTCTGTAGAATTCACCTTACTTATTTATGTGTTAGAGCCAAGGGGACATCCATTCAACACTTCCATTATAACACTGTATCAGGGAGGAAGGTATTTTCCTCTACCCTTCTAAGTTCTTCGGGCTGGTCTAAGAAGTAAATTGACATGAGACACATTAACAGGAGAAAATCAAACAAAAAGTTGAGTCACGTGAATACACGGGAGAGACAAAGGAGAACTGAGCCCTCATCTTAAATACCATCTTCAGCTAACGACAAAAGAGGATGTTGAGGATGGGAGAGTCAGTAACTCTCTGATGGGAGCTTATCAGGAAAAGCACAGTAAACAATGGTAAGGGCGTTATGCAGATTTAAGTCATTGCCTTCCTCATGGTTAAGAATTTCTAGAGATTTGGTCATCTTTCTCTTCCTGGTACATGGAAGGAGACACCCTTGCATATAGAGATTTCCCTTACAAATATAAACGTTTCTTACAAAAGGGTAACTCCTAATTAGTTTTCAGAATTTTTCCCATGTCTGCGGTTTCCTAGAAAATAACCAGCTTAAAGTAATTAATATGCCAAAGAGACAGGATTTTTTAAAGGAGGAGCTCTTTTACAATAGAAGAGAGAATTGGGATGATACATAAGACAAGGACCTCAAGATAAGCAAATTTAAAGATCACCGGGCCAGCCAAGAGTCACAGTCACATGGCAACGTGACCATGGGCAAGTCACGTAACCTTTCTGAGCCACAGCTTCCAAATATATAAAATGAAGCAACTAAATAGTTTCTTAAGTCCTTTCCAGCTTGTGTGATTCTCTAGTATTTTGAGTTTTAGAAGAAAGTTCTCGGCAGAAATATTCTTTCAAGAATAATTGCTAACTGCCCCAGCTTGAGCACAATCAGAACTCTTAATTTGTTCACATTCCAGGTTGGATTTCCATTTGTGTCTTTGACAAAATAAGTATTGGCTTTTTAGAATTTTTTAATTACCGTGAGACCAGTGTATTGACGGGGCTCTCAGAGCAATCTTAGAGCATCGGTAACTGCTTATGATTCTAGCAATCTCGCAGTAGGTTATTCATTCTTTGGTATTTGGTTTGACATTTATTTTTCTTTTTCAGCCGTATTGACTTAAATATCATTAGCCCCCAAATGCACCAAAGGGCAACTGCATTGACTTTTTTAGTTCTACTCAGCTATTACATCGTAATTCATCTTTTACGGCAAAACTTCCATTGTGAACAGGCCAGGAGGGCTGAATTTGCATCATAGTCACACCTTCCAGTAAACTGCAGAGTCTACTTTAAATGTTACAGGAGTAAATCACAAGATAGGAGAAAACACTTGCTAAACGGCAAATGATTTGAAACTTCTATTTGAGAGAGTATTAGGAGAGGAATGAATGAAGCTATGGAAGTGTATCATATTAGAAAGGGGAAACGTGTCAACCAATTCTTACAAAATTGGATGATTTCCATTGAAAAATCTCCCTAATTGATTACATGTTGCACAACATGGGTTAATTTGGGATTCAAGTAACCCAAAGGTTTCTAAAAGCCCACCAGAGAAGAGAGAGAATCTTCTGGGCAGCAAAACTAACTGTCCCTAAATAGGGTCTCTTTTATTCCATGGGGTCAGAGCCTAGAACAAAAGAAAAGAGTAAGAAAGCCTCTTTCACCTAGGAATTTAAACATTTTTGGTAAACTGTTTTCTTGAAGTTAATTTTTTCTAATTGAGACTCCAAATCTAGGGGAGATTGGGTTTGTATGGAAGGAGTCTCCCACTATCATCTTATCCTTGTTAAATATCTGTCACAATATTAAGGTGTTTTCAACTGCAAGTGAAGAGAAACGCTAACTGGTGGGTCTAACCCTAAACTGAAATGGTTTTCCCCACAATCTTTCTGCTGGGTTTGTGTGGTGAATTTTACTCTCATAATTAACCAGCCAGTGTCCTGTCTTTCGGACAAAAGAAGAGTCAGTCACAATGTGGCAAAAGCAGACAACAAAAAATAAGAACTAAGCAACAAAAGTAAAAATAAACAAATGGGCCTGCATCAAACTAAAAAAGCTTCTGTACAGCAAAGGAACCATCGACAAAATGAAAAGGCAACCTACATAATGGAAGAAACGTTTGCATCATATATCTGATCAGAATGGCTATTATCAACAAGATAAGACGTAACAAGTGTTGATGAGGGTGTGGAAAAAAGGCGACACTTGTGCACTGCTGGTGGCAATGTAAATCGGTGTAGCCCCTATGGAAAACAGTATGGAGTTTCTTTGAAAAATTAAAAATAGAACTACCGTATGATCCAGCAACTCCACTTCTGGGTATTTATTTAAAGGAAACAAAAACACTATCTTGAAAAGACACCTGCACCCTCATGTTCATTGCAGCATTATTTACAATTAGCCAAGGCATGGAAACCCTCTAAGTGTCCATTGGCAGATCAATGGATAAAGACGATGTGGTGTATATACACAATGGGGTATTATTCAGCCACAAAAAAGAAGGAAATCCTGCCTTTTGCAACAACGTGGATGGATCTTGAGGGCATTATGCTAAGTGAAGTAAGTCAGACTGAGAAAGACAAATACTGTATGATTTTTATAAATGAACTGATAGATACAGAGAACAGTCTGGTGGTTGACAGAGGCGGGGAGTGGAGGGTGGGCAAAAATGGATGAACGTGACCAAAAGGTACAAACTTCCAGTTAGAAGAGAAATAGGTTCTGGAGATAAAACGTATAGCGTGGTGACTATAGTTAACAATACCATATTGCATGTTTGAAAGTTGCTAGGATTGTACATCTTGAAAATTCTCATCACAAGCACTCACACTGTAACTAGGTGTTGTGATGGGTATTAATTAGATCTACTGTGGTGATCATTTAGCAATATATACACATATCAAACCATTATATTATACACCTAAAACGAATACAATGTTACACGTCAATTATATCTCAATAAATTTTTTTTAGGCTAAAAACTCATATTCATACAGAGATCCCACTTTGTGGGGTGTTTGTGCACTTGCACTGTCCACACCCCTCACTTCTCAGTCTTCCTTCTCTTCAGCCTCTAGAATTTCTTCCCTCTCCATAGGTCACTCATCTTGACCACAGGTCAATATCAGGATGTATGGAAGAGGGCCTTCTGAGTGGCTAACCTAGAGGGGAAGATGAGGGCTGAGTGGCAAACAGAGATGACCCATATCTGGGCACTGAGAGACACACATAGAGGTCCCAAGACCTTGATCAAAGCCTATGTTCTTTTTCAATAATAACTAAAATTATCTGCTTAATTTGGATTTCCAGTCCACAGATAATCAGAAACCAAGGCTGAGAATGAAAAATGATACCTTGGGACTTCCCTGGTGGTCCAGTGGTTAAGATTCTGCACTTCAACTGCAGGGGGTGTGGGTTCGACCCCTGGTCAGGGAACTAAGATCCCACATGCCGTGCTGCGAGGCAAAAACAAAAAAACAAAAAATAAATAAAAATGATACCCACAGGCTGAAAGTGATGATGGAGACAAAAAAATGGCTGTGAAACAGGTACAACTAAAAAACCCATAGAGCTCAGAGGGCATTTCGTGAGTGACTCACTGCCTAATAACCTCAGAGTCATTTCCTCTGTATTTTTATATTTCAGTTCCACAAGTGATACACCCAATAGGTCTAAAGCTTGGTTTTGAAAACAATAGTCTTTAGTTATCTGTAAACTTACACGATACTTAATTACTCATACCAGAAATGCCTTTAAATGAGATACCATCACCTCATGTATAGAGATAAAATCCCAGGATTAGTTGGCCTGTGTTGTGTGCACTGTTTGTCTAAATGAGGCTGCCCATCTCCTAAAATACCCTCACCCCAGAAGGCCAGCACTAGGGAAGCACGAGTGTTCCCCCTACGTCATTAGATGACAAAGGAAGAATCATACAGCTTGCCCAGCCTGGAGGTGAGCAAGACACTCAGAAGGCGCCTGCACATTTTTCTCTGAGGATGCCCAGATGGCACCAGGCCCAACGTGGAGGCTGGGACATGAATCAGAGACCCCTCGTGGCTTTTGCACTAGCAGGGCTGAGTGTCTTGTCAGCAAAGTCACTGAAGGAGGCAAAACCGCCACTGACAACACCCTTCCACTTGTTCCACACTTTTCCAACACCTTCCTCTTCTAAGGTCAAGTTCAAGGCTCACCTTACCCACAGGGCCCACCCTGACCACCTGGTCAGGTCTTTCCCTCCTCTGAAGGCTGCTCATCTTATTATCCAGATCATTCATTTGGCACTTGCCAGAGGGTTTTAGATTGTCAGCTCTCATTTGCTTGGCAAAGAGCATGGGGCCCTGAACACAGCACACCCCCAATAACTGTGACTCTTTTATTCATTGAGCAAATATTTATTGACTACCTACTATGTGTCAGCTACACAAAATCCCTGTCCCCACGGAGTTCACCATCTAGTGGGGGAAGACAAAGACAGATAAATAAAATGTATGGTACCTTAGATGGTGTAAGTGCTAAGGAGAAAAAATTGTATGAAATGTGGGCAGTGGGGGAGCTTTGAAATTTTAGATCTTATGATCAAGGAGAAGGTGACTGTGAGTAAAGACCTGAAGACGTCGGTGAGAGAGCCATACAGACATCTGGAGAAACGCGTTTCAGGCAGAGGGAATGGCAGGCAGATACCCTGTAAATTATGGCATTAACAGACATCGTTACTAACCCCTTGGAAGCAGGACTTTACTTCAACTTGAAAAGTTCTGCTTATTATATATAATATATATAGTAAGGCTGGCATTAACAGACACTATTGTTAACTTTTCTAGTATATATATATATGTGTGTGTGTGTGTGTGTGTGTATACGTATATATCGATATATATGATATTGATATGATATGCTATATGACATGGTATTAAAGGCTGGCATCAACAAACACTACTCTTGAACCACTGGGAGCAGGGTTTTTCAAGCTGTAAGAATGTAAGCCATATTAAACAAAGCTCTACCAGCCCTTAGAAGATTAGACTGACAGTCTTAAACTTTTTTGTGTCTTTGGCCATAGCTCAGGTGATACAACTCAGATTATCAGCCCCAGGAAGTCCAGTTCGCCACAGCAGGAACACTGGTCCTAACCGGTGGAAGAATAGTCCCACTTGGGGCAAGTTATCAATGAGGCTGTTAGCAAGTCCTCTCATTATCAGCTTCTGCCAGAAATTATAGTCGGGATACTTCCTTAGACGCAAGATCAATCGGCGGTGGGAATCTTGCCCATTGTGAGGTTCGGTTTCCAACTAGTCTGGAGTTGCCCCAGAGAGGCTCGATCTGATTGGTTAAGCGGTTACATCGCCCAGCCAATCAGAATATTCAAGAGACCAGTTGAAGCCCTTTTGTCTACCCTGGCGGCTGCAGTAGCTTCTGGCAATGAAGGTCAAAGTGAAGCTTGAATGTACTATTGTAACTTCCCTTTCCTTCTCTGACGGGCCAAATTAGCCACTTGCTTACTTACTTTCCTTTCATTAAAGACCCGACGTAATAACCTCAAAGCTATTGTAGAAAACAGCGTTAAGATTTGTATCCTTTGGGGAAAACTGCATGAGATGACCTGTCACTCCTCTCCACGCCTGCGCATCCCGGGCCCAGGAGCAGCCCTGCCTCTCACCCCCTCAGAGGTCCCACAGCCTTGAGGGAGGGGCTTGCATCTCACTCCACCACTTTTTTTTTTTTCACCCCTTCTCTTCTGGAATTATAGAATTGAATTTTGAAAGTCACTTTCTGCCAAGACTTTTAAAAATATCTTCTGTATGTGCTACTGCCAGACTGGGATTGATTTACCAAATAAAAGGACAGTAGAAATCTGCAGAGTCAGATCAATCTTCATTGAAAACCCAACAAACATTAAAAGGCTGCCACTAAGCAGCTAGGGGTTGAAGGCAACTCCAGCTAACTGGCGCCCATAGCACTTCTATTCACTGCCAAGTTCTAGGCAACTGGCTCTCAACCCAGCTCCATCAAATTAGGCCAGTTCTCTGTAGGGCTTGTGTTGCTGTGTTGCTAATGAGGGTGATACAGAGCACCCCTATCCCCATAGCGTTTCTTCTAGATGTAGATGCTTCCCGAAACTCGAGGATTTAAACATACTCCCTGAAATGCCAGCTGCCATTTTGTTACTTGCATTGATCAATGATGAAGAAATTACTAAATAGTTCCTGTTCTCACTAAATGGTGCAATAGCAATGCTAAAATGATTTGGGGACTGAAGGGATGGAGAGATATTTGGAGGAAGAAATCTCTTTTATATTGGTGGAACAACATACAATGATTTATGAAATCTGAGTCTTCTAAAAGACTGAAATAGGGACTTCCCTGGTGGCACAGTGCTTAAGAATCTGCCTGCCAATGCAGGGGACACGGGTCCGAGCCCTGGTCTGCGAAGATCCCACATGCTGCGGAGCAACTAAGCCCGTGCGCCGCAACTACTGAGCCTGCGCTCTAGAGCCCAAGAGCCACGACTACTGAAGCCCGCATGCCTACAGCCCGTGCTCCGCAACAAGAGAAGCCACCGCAATGAGAAGCCCGCGCACCGCAATGAAGAGTAGCCCCCGCTCACCGCAACTAGAGAAAGCAGCAACAAAGACTCAACGTAGCCAAAGATAAATAAATAAATTTATTTTATTTTATTTTATTTTTTTGGGGGGGTAGGAGTTTATTAATTAATTAATTTATTTTTGTTGTGTTGGGTCTTCGTTTCTGTGCGAGGGCTTTCTCCAGTTGTGGCAAGCGGGGGCCACTCTTCATCGCGGTGCGCGGGCCTCTCACTGTCGCGGCCTCTCCCGTTGTGGAGCACAGGCTCCAGATGCGCAGGCTCAGCAGTCGTGGCTCACGGGCCCAGTCGCTCCGCGGCATGTGGGATCCTCCCAGACCAGGGCACGAACCCGTGTCCCCTGCACTAGCAGGCAAACTCTCAACCACTGCGCCACCAGGGAAGCCCAATAAATTTATTTTTTAAAAAAAAAAGACTGAAATAGAGTGATTCTCTTTGTAAATTCTCCGAGGTTTACTAATCAACTGATTTTTATAGCAGTTTTCCTCACGCCTAGCTAACATTAGAATCACCCCAGGGTGGGGTACTGGAACCCAACGCAAACCAGTAACCCAGAAACTCTGGAGGTAGAGCCCAGATATCAGTAATTTTCCTCCAAATCTCTCTAGTTGATTGTAATGTGAAGCTGGGGGTGAGAACTGCTGCTCCACAGGAATCAAGTTTATTGTTTCAAATAACAATTTTTTAAAATTGTAGAATGAAAACAAAAGCGTTATATATATAGGACTTTAAAAAGCCTGACTGTTACAAGCCCTGTCATAAGGTTTGGTTTCTTCTGGGGCCTTTCTCCTTGGCTTATAGATGGCTGTCTTCTCCTTGTGTCTTCATATGGTCTTCCCTGTATACATCTCCGTGTCTTAATCTCTTCTTTTCATAAGGACACCAGTCATACTGGATTTGGGTCCACTCACATGACCTCATTTTACTTTAACTACTTCATAAAAGACCCTCTCCCCAAACAGTCACCTTCGGAGGCAGTCAGGGTTAGGACTTGAACATATAAATTTAGAGGGGACGCGATTCAGCCCATAACAGGTACTTTGAAGTAAAGTGGATTTTTCTGTTGCTATTGTTGGGTGGGAGATAAAGATTTCTTTTAAAACATGTTAATTAAAAAAAAAAAGACACTGAGAATAAATTCAAAAGTTCCCTGGGCATGTGCAGCATAAAGATCCTGAACCGTCGTGACGGGAAGACTGTGCCAGAGGAAGGAAGTCTCAGGACCAGCTGAAAGCGCAGTGCTGGGGTGTTCCAGAGATGCTTGTAAAGATGTAAGAGATCGCCTACTCATGTGGATTCTTCAACTGCCTGCATTGTCCAGAATGCCCCAGACAGCCCACGGTGCTGTAGGAGCGTGTGTAATAGACTTTCCCTTCCCAAGAGGTCTCTCCTTTCTTGGCTCTTCCAATGCTTATAAAATTTGTATTTGCATAAAAGGTAAAGCAATGTATACAATGCATGAAGGCTTGGTGCTCTTAAATCCTAGATGTGTTTAGTTAAAAATACTAAAAAATAATTTGGAGATCTTAAGAATCCACTCCCTAAATGTGTGGTTCCTGGGAAATACCACCTCAATAGGTTTTACCTTAGGCCCTCGGTTTAGTTTTTGTAAAACTGAATGTTTCTAGAGAAGCAAAGCTGAGGAAGAATATAGAACCAAAACAGAGAGGTACGTGTATATGGTGTGTGTGTGTGCGTGTGTGTGTGTGTGTGTGTGTGTGTGTGTGGTAAGGGGTGTACAGATAAGGGAAAATAGAATCAAGAAAAGCCAGTGTAAGCCATTCTGCTGTCATGGAGGAGACTATTAGGGCTGTGGGTTTAGAATACCTGCTCAAGACAGGTGATATTTTATTCTGAGTTTCTGTTTGAATGAATCTCCCGGTCCCCTGAATTTACCTACAACAGGAGCAAAGATAATAACCATTTTGTATGAATTCTAGGCTCCAACTCAATCACGGTGCTGTTCTTTCAGCAAATTGTTTCTGAGAACCTTTCATGTGCATAGCACTGTCCAGAGAGCCAGGGCCAACACAAAGAGGTACAAGATATATCCACTACTCTCAGTGAGCTGGGAGTTTATTTGCGCAGACAATGCATATACAAGTCAAAGATAAACCACACGCTCCCTAACACCATACAAAAAAATAAACTCATAATGAATTAAAGACCTAAATGTAAGGCCAGACACTATCAAACTCTTAGAGGAAAATATAGGCAGAACACTCTATGACATAAATCACAGCAAGAGCCTTTTTGACCCACCTCCTAGAGAAATGGAAATAAAAACGAAAATAAACAAATGGGACCTAATGAAACTTAAAAGCTTTTGCACAGCAAAGGAAACCATAAACAAGATGAAAAGAAAACCTGCAGAATGGGAGAAAATGTTTGCAAATGAAGCAACTGACAGAGGATTCATCTCCAAAATTTACAAACAGCTCATGCAGCTCAATATCAAAAAAACAAACAACCCAATCCAAAAATGGGCAGAAGACCTGAAGAGACATTTCTCCAAAGAAGATATACAGATTGCCAACAAACACATGAAAGGATGCTCAATGTCACTAATTATTAGAGAAATGCAAATCAAAACTACAATGAGATATCACCTCACACCCGTCAGAACGGCCATCATCAAAAAATCTAAAAACAATAAATGCTGGAGAGGGTGTGGAGAAAAGGGAACCCTCTTGCACTGTTGGTGGGAATGTAAATTGATACAGACACTATGGAGAACATTATGGAGGTTCCTTAAAAAACTACAAATAGAACTACCATACGACCCAGCAATCCCACTACTGGGCATATACCCTGAGAAAACCATAATTCAAAAAGAGTCATGTACCACAATGTTCACTGCAGCACTATTTACAATAGCCAGGACATGAAAGCAACCTAAGTGTCCATCAACAGATGAATAAATAAAGAAGATGTGGCACATATATACAATGGAATATTACTCAGCCATAAAAAGAAATGAAATTGAGTTATCTGTAGTGAGGTGGATGGACCTAGAGTCTGTCATACAGAGTGAAGTAAGTCAGAAAGAGAAAAACAAATACTGTATGCTAACACATATATATGGAATCTAAAAAAAAAAAATGGTTCTGAAGAACCTAGGGGCAGGACAGGAATAAAGACACAGACATAGAGAATGGACTTGAAGACACAGGGAGGGAGAAGGGTAAGCTGGGACAAAGTGAGAGAGTGGTAGTGTATATATGGACATATATACACTACCAAATGTAAAGTAGATAGCTAGTGGGAAGCAGTCGCATAGCACAGGGAGATCAGCTCAGTACTCTGTGACCAGCTAGAAGGGTGGGATAGGGAGGGTGGGAGGGAGGCAGACACAAGAGGGAAGAGATATGGGGATATCTGTATATGTATAACTGATTCACTTTGTTATAAAGCAGAAACTAACACACCATTGTAAAGTAATTGTAAAAAATTATACTCCAATAAAAATGTTAAAAAAATATAAAATAAATTAACCTCAAGAAAAAGAAAAGATAAACCACACCATGAAACTTACAAGCAATGCAAAGGCGATGTAGGGTGATAGTTTATAAATGTCCATGTGGTGCCCTAAAGGAAAAAATTCAATCCTTCTAGAACTAAAGGCTGCAATAAGATGTGAATTCAGAGCTATCCTGGTAGACTGGACTCAGGGCAAGGAAAATGGATAGGAGAAACTTCAAAAATGGAAAACAGGGATAAAATGGACTAGCCATTTTTGTTTGTTTTTCACTGGTTTGTGTCAGATTGCATGGATCAGATCTGGGACTCAGGGGAAAATCACTGGACACGTTTATAATAAAATGTAAGTCAAATTTCAGTCATCTCTCAGCTTCTAACAGGTCTTTCTTTCAGCCCCATCCCTACTCCAAACAAATAGGCAAACAAACATATGACTTAATGATCAGCTTACACTACGATCCCTGTCAGTGGGAAACTAGATCCTGGCTAAGGGCACAGTCATTTAAAAGGGTCCAGTTTGGTCCTCAATATAAACTGGTCATTACAGAACATGTGAGACCTGACCCTCCTTCAGGAACCTGCCCAGTGTGGCTAAAATTGGCCTCTTGAATTAGACATTGCTAAGGAGAGAAAACACACCATGGGCTGAGGGCCTTTCAAAAGTCTTTTCTTTCTCTAAAAGGAAACGAGGCCAAAATCAGCAACCAGAGTAGACTCGAGTTTATAAAAGCTATCTAGAGTCTACCTCAGGAATGTGAATGAAACTCAGGTCTTTCTTAAGCAATATCTTTTTATCAAATTTGCTTTAAAAAAAAAAAAGCTGCTGTTGTGTTTGGGTTACCATCCCTGTTCTGATATTATTATTTTTTAAAAAATTCTGTTACTTGAAAATAAAAGCCTAGTATATGGAATATCATAGGAGATGACTGTTTTAAACAAGGAAGGCTTTTTCTCCATCCTCTTTCCCAGGCCTCCACACACAGGCATGGGACCGACCTGCTCTTTGGACCTCAGAAGGTGTGAGTACACACGGGCGTGATCGGCCTGCCCTTTATCCCTCCGAGGTCGGGGTGTTCCTCCTTCCAGCTGGCAAGACCAGCAAACCATTGTGCAATCTGTTCCACCCGCACAGACCCCAGGCTGTTGCCACACTGTCTTTTCCTTTTATTGGTAGGGAAAATTGATCCTTCTAAATGGTAAGTCCAATATTGTAAGGAAGCTGAAACAGTTGCATGGGTTTTGGCTAGTGGCTAACTAGGTTCCCTTGTTCCCAGCTCTACTGGAAACATGCAGTTAGGAGCAATGTCCAGGATCCTAATCTCTCCCTTCTAGAACCTCTACCTTCACCTAACTCTTGTACCTCCCTGGCAATAAAAGCATCACGGTAAAGCCTGTGTCATGTCACTTTCTTGAGGGCATACTCCTTCTGGCTTTCCAATCAGGAACACCTAGGGGGAGTGAATGCAGATGACTCCAGGGGCCAGCTAGACAACTCCAATGTGTGGATTTGGTGGCGTCTGTGCATGTGCCCAGGGATCCCGGCAGGGTTGATCACAGGCCTGGGGTAATGGGGCTACTGTGACTTTACTCCAGCCCATTGTTACCCTGCGGGAACACTGACCCAGTGTTATCTTAGGAGTTTTCAACGGAAGCTCAGACTCTAGAGTTTAATGTGAGATGTTTTGATTTTCCAAGGTTGGCTCAACTTTTTAAAACATTATGAAAGCCAGATAAAATTTATCTGAGGGCTACGTTCAGCCTTCAGGCTGCCAGTGTGAGACGTCTGCCATCTTGGATAGGACTAACACCTCCTGTCTGCATGGGAGTTGACAGTTAATGGAAGCATGTAGAGCATTTAGTGTGAGCGCCTACCTGGTTACCTTCAACACAGAGGTGTGGGTGCTGGTTTTCCTACATTAACTCTAGCCTGACTTGGCATTTTGTGTTTGTATACGAGACAGCATGCTCACCACACACGGGGCTCACAGATGGAGAATGTCTGCTCTGCCTGGGTGGAGAGGAGGGAACACAACAGGGCACGAGTCTCCACTCCTTTTTTCCTCCCTCTGCTGGGGAGGAAAAAGCATGCGTGGGCTTAGCTGAGGAAGTACCAGGCTGGACTGAGCAGTCTAGACTTCCCCGATTGGGTGGATTGGGGGAAAAGCTGTGCAGGGAGCCATACGGATAAACTCTCATTCAACCCAGACAACAGCGGGGATATCGTGTTGCATGGGAATTGTAAAAAATGGCTGTTCAGTTTGGGTGTCCTCTCCCTGCCTGGCTGGACGCTAGCTCTCATCTCCTGCCCCTTTGCAAGCCTTCTACTCATATGCACAACATACACATGCTGCCCACTGCTGCTTCCTACTCTCACCTCCATTCCCATACCAACACATTGAGCCTGGCATCAAAATTTCCACTGTCTCCTGCCCAACCCAGGTCTGCTCTAATTATCTAATTCCAGAAGAGGGAAGCTAGAAGTCACTTCCACCTCTAGAGCTACACTGTCTAATACAAATATTATGTGAGCCACAAATATAATTTTAAATTTTCACCTAGCCACATTTTACCAAGTAAAAAGAAACAGGCAAAAAAAATTTAAATAATACATTTTATTTAATCCAATATATCCCAAATATCATTTCAACATGTAACTGATACTTTTTTTAATTGTTAATGAGATATTTTAACTTTTTTTGTACTCAGCCTTTGAAATCTTGTGTGTATGTTACACTTAGAGCACATCGCAATTTGTACTAGCCACATTTCAAGCGTTCAAAAGCCATAGGAGGCTAGTGACCACTGTTTAGTTAGCACAGCTCTAGAACATAAAGAAAGAAATTTCCCTAATGTAGTGATCAAATTTCTACCTCCAAGTTTTTGTTAACGAGGCAATCCAGTTGCCTAAAATTTCCTATACTGACATATTTGAATAAAATTCAAAAATGTTTTGACAAATTAAAATGGTTCATTGACTCTTACAAAGTGAATGTCAACTAGGCTAAATGTAAAAGTCTATATTCAGGTTCATAAAAGTCAAACGTATAAATATAGAAGGAGGAGACTGGCTTGGCAATTCATGTAAAAAAAATGTGTGTTTAAGTTAGCCACACTCTCCTAAGACCCGTACTGTGATAGGATTTTTTTTTTTTTAATGACCAGTCAATATAGTAACCCAGAATACAGGAAATAATTGGTCAGTTCTAGTGCTGAATTAAGGAGTGTGTCAACCAGGTTTGGTGTCCAGGGCTCCAAACTGTAAGATGCTCACTATCATAGGATGCGTAAGAAGATGGAGAAAATGTCATTTACCAGATTTCTTGGTTGAATCTGATACTTTCTGATAAGCTCACTGGCATGAGAACTGAGTTCTCTGAAGACATGTTTGAGCTATAATTGAGGGTCACTAACTAGCTTTCAAGGAGGTGGGTGCTGTTATCTATAGGACTTGTATTTGCTAGGTAGGGTGTTCATGAATGGGCAAGACCTGAACTGATCAGGGTAATACGGAGGACCAAAAATTGCTGCTGGCCAACCTTTCCAGCCCCACTCCACGTAACAGACACATATTTAGGGCATGTCCATTTGAACAGGCATAAAATTATTAACCTGCCTAGGGTACGTATAGCCTCCTCTTTCGGCCATGGCTAGAGAAGTGTGCTGAAGTTTAAGTATAGCATTTTAAGATAGACTTTTACAAACTAGAGTTTCTGATGAGTCATGGAGAAAGTTGATATGGGTGATGAGCAGTTTGTCAATTACCTCATGTGAGCGTTTGAAGAACGAAAGAGATTTGACATAAGAGAAGACTAAAGAATAGTCAAAGGATTCTCACGTAAAAGATGGAGTAGATTTATCCTATTCTCTGATTTTCTGGGTACCAACTGGGCGTCCAACAGTCAATCCCATTCTGACGCTAGCTACCAGGACTTAGCTTCCAATCCCACAAGTTAAAGGATCTCAGTTCCCACAAGACTGCCCTCACTTCAGACACCAACATAAGACCCAAATTTCTGTTTGACTTTGGCTAAAAATTCAGAAGCTTCCACACCTGTGCCCCCCACCCCAGTTTCCATAATTTGCTAGAATGACTCACAGGACTCAGGAAAATGCTACACTTACTATAACAACTTATTATAAAGGACACAAATGACCAGCTAGACGAAGAGGTACACAGGATGAGGTCTGAAATGGTCCTGAGGGCAGAAGCCTGTCTCCGTGGAGTTGGGGTACCCCAGCCTCCCAGCACATGGAAGTGCTCACCAACTTGGTATCTCCCCAACCCTGTCATTTATGGGTGTTTAAAGAGGTTTCATTATTTGGCATGATTAGTTAATCATTGGCCATTGGAGCTCTCCTTACCAACCTTAATATTCTAAACTACAAAAAAAAAAAAAATTCAAAGGTTAGAATTTACATTTTAAAAGAGCCATTCTTTTAAAATGTCAAAGTAGATATAGATCACACGGAGAAATTTCAGGTTTTTCAGGTACCTTGCCAAATATTAAAATGACATTGAGGGTTATCCTCAACCGCAAGCAGGTTGAGGGGAAAAAAATACATGGACTCAGCACTTCAGTTCCACACCCGTTACCATTTCTTCACCAACACAACCCCCCCCCCCCAACGCCGTAAACTCCTGCACAGACTCCCCGCAAACAAGCGAAGAGTTAGGTCTGGGGGAAGTGTGAGGGATGGTCCAGGAAAATCTGACTAATCCTCTGAGCGCAGAGAATCTTCCGTGCAACTCAAACTTATCGGTCAATGCTTTCTTTTGTCTCCAGAAAAAAAACCCTTAAACTAATTCGGTCAGAAGGTTACTAGTTGCTATTTGTTTAGCCAACGATTCCTCTCCAAGAATGCATATAACCATGGGCAAATCAAAATTCAGGTTACCTTTGTTAGAAAGTAAACAGGCATATTAGAAATTTTAAGAGTTTTTTGAGCAAACGTCAGTTGGAATGGACATGGCCAAACCGTAAGTGGTTAGGAGCGCTCCACCAAGAGCAGGCAGGGGCAAGACTGTTATAGGGAAAAGGCAGAAGCAGAGGCAGGAAATTAACTGACTGACTGTGGCTTAAGCGTTTGTCTTACGTGGAAAAGCCGAGTTGGCTGTTTGTGATTGGATAACCTGAGGTATCTACAGGGTCAGGTTTTTTTGTTCCCGCAGACTGCTAAGGTATTAGAACCATCTCAGTCTAATGGCCCCCTTGTTTTATTAACATTTTCTACTTCTGTGGTCAAATACCTTGGATTATTGGACCTGCAAGCTGCTCTAGGGCATCACCGATCTTTAATCAGTTCCATTTTCAGAGTATAGATGTAGCAAGATTGTTCTCCAGCGGGCAAGCTGACAAGAGTATTGCCACCACGTGCTTCTAGAACAGAAAGTACACATTAATAGGTACTTAATATGTCAGCCTAGAACAACGACTTATTTCCAAAAGGCCTCTGTATTTCTAAACCCAATGGTCACTTCTCTGACCTCATCTCACTCAGCCTCTCAACAGCATTTAATCTAGCTCACCACCCCTTATTTCTTGACTTACTTTGTTCCCTAGGCTTCCTTAAGAAAGGGGTGTGGCCCCTTGTGGTAGGTGTACCATTGTTCCAACTATTCACTGCTTATCCCTGTGAGGGGATTGTACACCCTCAACCTAGACACAACAAGCTTGACCACGGAAAGTAAGTGGAAGAGATAGAGGCCACATCCCTCCATGTGTTTAATGTATGGGATTCAGGAATTCCTAACATCACCTCCTCTAGCTACAGCTGATATCTGAAATGAATTTTCAGAATTTCTTCCTTTTATCTTAGGACGTGTTGCAAATCCTCTCGGGTGAAGAAAACCCTTAAAGGATGAAGGGAATTAACATTTATTGCATACCTAATATGTGACAAGTTCTGTATTAGAAACTTTACACATATTATCTTATTTCATCATCACAATCCTCTCATTATTCCCATTTTACAGATGGGAAAATGAAAGCTCAGAGAGGTTAGGTAAACTTAACTCTTACTGACAGTCAAACAGATAGTAATTAGTTACTGGGATTAGAACCGAGTCTGCGTGTTTCCAAAGCCTTAAGTTCTTTCTACACTACAATGCTGGCTACCTGCTTGGTCATATACCTCTGGGTTAGAATGAAGGTTGTAGTGGGGAGGAGAGGGCAAGAGGTTAGCAGATGCCTCATGGATGAGCCCTGTGGACCCAGGATGCAGAAGGAAGCTGGTCTTATTTATTTATTTAATTTATTTATTTTTGGCTGCATTGGGTCTTCATTGCTGCACGCGGGCTTTCTCTAGTTGCGGCGAGCGGGGGCTACTCTTCGTTGTGGTGCGCGGGCTTCTCATTGCGGTGGCTTTTCTTGTTGTGGAGCATGGACTCTAGGCTCGCAGGCTTCAGTAGTTTCAGCAAGTGGGCTCAGTAGTTGTGGCTCACGGGCTCTAGAGCACAGGCTCAGTAGTTGTGGCTCACGGGTTCTAGAGCGCAGGCTCAGTAGTTGTGGCACACGGGCTTAGTTGCTCCAAGGCACATGGGATCTTCCCGGACCAGGGCTTGAACCCGTGTCCTATGCGTTGACAGGTGGATTCTTAACCACTGCACCACCAGGGAAGCCCTCATACTGATTTAGAATCCTAGAAGATTAGAACTGAAAGAACCGAAGATATCACCTGGTCCAGCCAATCAACTGTACGTAATGAGACTGAGGCTCAGAGAAGGGAAGTAATCTTTCCCAATGTGGAAGAATAATTATTTAGATATTTTACTAGTAAGATTTTGCTAGATAATCCTGTGATTACAACAACGTTAGGCCCCAAATCTTGGTAGATTACAATAACAAAGATTTATTTCTCATTTGTGTTACACATTGCCTGTGGGTTAGCACCAGACTATGGCTCCGCACAAACTGCAAGTTGGCTGTGGGTCTGTTCCACAAGAATCAAGGCTGGAAGTTCGAGGGCATTCCTTGTTTTATCATTCGTGCTTTATTGCACTTCACAGATGCTGCATTTTTTTACAAATTGAAGATTTGTGGCAACCTTGTGTCAAGGAAGTCTATTGGTGCCATTTTCCAACAGCATCTGCTTACTTTGTGTCTCTGTGTCACATTTTGGTAATTCTTGCAATATTTCAAACCCTCCACCAGCAAAAAGATTCACTCAAGTTTCAGATGATGGTTAGCATTTTTTATCAGAAGGTATTTTTAATTAAGGTATATATATTTTTTAGACATCATGCTATTGCACACTAATAGATTACAGTATAATGTAAACATAGCTTTTATATGCACTGGGAAACCCCAAAATTAGTGTGACTCACTTTATTGCAATATTCACTTTACTGCGGTGGTCTGGAACTAAATCTGTGATATCTCCGAGACATGCCTGTGTATGGAATATACTATTTTCATAGCAAAGGGAAGAAGTAAGGGGGCTAGTGGAAACAGTGCTCAGACATCATCATGTCATGTCTGCTCACCTCCCACTGGCCAAAGCTAAGCCTGACATCACTGGGGGCAGGGAATACATATTTTTCACAAGGGAGCATGGCAAGTCACATAGCAGTGGGTGGGGTGTCTAACCTTTTTGTAGAAAGAGAGAGTAAATCATTGTGAACAATAACACAATCTACCACATATATTAATTTGTGTTTCATTCACAGTGAACTTTGCTGTTCCCAATGAAGATGGTAGTCCAACCACTGCATTCACTGGCCTCAAGAAGGGCTTGTGTTGCCAAGGTCAAGCATAACTTGCTGGTTTGTATTTCAGAAAGCCAAAGCTATTGAGGTGTCTCTGGAGGGCAGGGGGTAAGGAGAGAGGTGAGTTCCTTGGAAAGAGAAGGGAAGAAGCTGTGAGTTAAGGAGAGAGATTTTATTCCTCAAGCTTGAAAAAGGAAGCGGATTTTTGGGGAGGAGCATCGAGGAGAGATGAACACCTGGTCTCAAGAGCTGTGAGAATCAGCTGAAACTTGCTACACCACGGAGGGAGGGCAAGACTCATAGGAGCTTGCTTCTTAGGTGTTCCTGGGGAGGCCAGGGTACCAGCCTCAGTGAGAAGCCCAGCGGGTGCAAACTGGGCTCTCCATGTGCTCAAGGAACAAAAGTCCTCTCCAAAGGTATTGGATGATATAAGACCTCAAGGACCTTCCCAGTGGCCTGGGATGTGAGGCAGAAGAGAACCCATCGTAACATTAAACTTACTACCAACCCAGTGGGATGGGGAGCAGAATACATTTGATTTAATGAAATAAAATGAGTGAGACATTTCTTCCATCTCCTATTACGGAATAAACTTCATTCATCAAGATCTCACAGCTAGTAAGGAACAGGACAATTCTTTATACCTTCTTTCAAACAAATATTTGTCATTTTCTATGCTAGGCCCTTCATGTTAGTTTCTTAGAGTTGCCATAACAAAGTACCACAAACTATGTGGTTTAGACAACAGAAATTTATTGTCTCATAGTTCGGAAGGCTGCAAGTCTGAGGTCACGTCAGGGCCACGCTCCCTTGAAGGCACCAGGGAAGGATCTGTTTCCAGCCTCTCTCTGAGCTTCTGGTAACTCCTTAGCTGTGGCAGCATAACTCCACTCTTCACAAGGTATTTCTGTCTGTATGTGGATCTGTGTCCAAATTTCCCCTTTTTATAAGGACACAAGTCTTATTAGATTAAGGGGCCCACTCTACTCCACTATGACCTCATCTTAACTAATTACAGCTGCAATGACCTTATTTCCAAATAAGGTGACATTCACATGGGTTAGGACTTCAACATATGAATTTGAGAGGGACACAATTCAACCTATAATACCCTCTGAGAGGCACTAGGGATGTAATGCCACCGAGACAGTCAGGGACCCTGACCTCACGGGGTCAACCATCCAGGGGAGGACAGACACTAAGCCCAAGAGTGTGAGTGTGAGGCAGATTCCAGGTCGTTCCATTTCAACTTCCTGCCTCTTGGCCATTGGGAGCTAGTCTTGCAATTAGACGAATATCAACAACACTCCTGGGAACCTCTACTGATATATGATGTGTATTCTCAAGGAAGTTGTCAAAACAGAAATAAGGATTTGCCATGTTTTTGACCATCCAGCATCTGAACCCCCTTCTCAAGTTCTGCCTTTGTGTGAGCCTTCATGGAAAGCAGCAAGGATACGAGGTTACAACCAAAATACAGCCATGATTCACTCTTGCCTAATAATTTGAGTCTAGAGCAATGACTCCTAGGGGCAGCGCCAATTTAGAATTCATCCCGGTGGCACCATTCAGGGTCCAGGGGCACTCATGTAAGCAGTAGCGCTGGAAGCAGCACCCTCACCAGTCTGTACCTGTTGTGCTGTGTTCTAGCCTGTGCTAACCACCCAACTTCCCTTGGTGCTTGCCGGATTCTCCATCCTCACTGTTAACTCTGTGAGCTACCCCATATTCTACCAATAAGTTCCTTTTCTTCTTACAATAACTGAAGTGTGTTGTTTGCAAGTGCTGAAGGGGTAGATACACAGGTAAACAGAGCCGGCTTCATCCAGCCTAGGAGATAAATCTTACGTTGAGATTCCACAGCTGCAGAAGCCAGCCTGTATGATCCATCTCCCTCTGCCTCTCCAAGAAATTGGTGTCCTTTACACATTCTAAATTGCTTATCCTTTCACTCTGCTGAGCTGTTCTTTAGAAGACCTGCAGTGAAAGAGGAACAGATTTTGATGCAGAAATGGAGAAGATAGGAGTAGTATTTAAGATGGTGGCAAATGGTAAGAGCTCAGTGTAAAAGCCAAAGGCAAACATCTTGCTCATTATAGACTGTGAAACCTCTCAGGCAGGAGTTTGAGTTTGCTGATGTCATGCTCCTTTAGTTTGTTTACCACTGCAGCATCCTGGAACATAGCTGAGTCAATCCACTTAGCCATGGTCACATGGAGCAGTTTGGAAGGGGCCACAACCAGCCTGGACCTGGTCCCTGAGGGATGGAGGGGAAATTGCTGCAGGTGTGGGGAAACAGCTTGGTGTGGTAGAGAGAACATAGCAAGCAGCGTGCTTGGTGTTGAGGCTGCCTGTTATTGACATGAGGCGTGGGATCCTTTCCCCAGACACGCCAGGGGCGGCGGGGTGGGGGGGGGGGTCCTGACTCTCCACAGACAGTCATTAGATAAGCAGTGCAGCAGGAAGCACAGACCCAAACCTTGAATGGAGAAGAAGGTGGAGTTCAGGACTCCTGTGGAGTTCAATCCAATCAGCGTCCAGATTTTAAAGAGATTGCAGAACCCCAGGATTTATATGATAGTGATGCAGAGGAAAAGAAAACAGGGCAAATGTCAGTCACCAGACTTGGGACAAAGGAAGGCAGGGTCATCAGCAAAAATGGATTTGATATAAATACTAGAACCTTCCATCTCTGCTGTCTATGTCAAGGTCATTGCCAGGGGAAGGACAGCAGCAGGGCCAGGCTTCCAGATGGTGTCCACATGCTCTGATAGAAAAAGGACAGGACGCTGCAAAGACTGAATGCCCACTAGTAATGCATCTTGCCTCACTCAGTTTTTCCTGCCAAATTTGACAGCATCAGAAATCCAGGAGAACCCTATAGAAGGAGCTGGTCTAGGCCCCATCTAAAGACCAATAAGAAAAGCAGAAACTCTGCAAAAGATCCATTTTCTTTTATTTATTTTAGGGAAAGAGACTCCAAAACTTCCCTCTGTTACTGTTCTACCTTTTATTTTCTACTTTTGTTTTGTGTCTGACTCAACGCTCTCAACTTTGATTAAAATTGGGTCAATGGCTTCATGTGTATACTTGTTACTATGCTCAAAGAAATTCCTCATTTGCTTCAAGTTTGAAATTATGCCACCTAATTCAAATGTAGCGTGTATGTGCTGTATTCTGGGTTTTGAGGATTCAAACATGAATAAACTATAGTCCTGCCTTTGGGAAACTTACAGAGTAATTTGTAGTTGCCTTTTCTTAAGACAAATCAATCCCCGTTCTTATAAACTTGTTCAGCAACTTACAAAGGAGAGGAAATTGGAATGGAAAAATGCAAGGATAAGGGGAAAGGACAAGAAAGGCAGAAAAGCATACAATGATGAACCCCATCATTCCTGCTTCTGAGACTGTCTGTCTCCCAGCACAGAAGACTAGGGCTGCCACAGCAGGACACCTGCTTGTCCACAGCATTCATTTCACACCAATCTGACATACACAAAGAAAGCCAGTGTGATTTACTCCCTGACTGACTGACTGACAGACACAGGGTGGTGTGTATGTAATAAACTGTTACCCACAGGACTTTTGCCTCACTTGATGACAACAAGAGGAACAAAGATACACATACACACACTAACGCACGTACAACTCCTTTCCCCTAACTCTCCACATACACATAGGTGTAGAAAGCTTTATAAATATAAAATCAAAGGCAAAATATTATACAGGAAATTACTTGTGTACCCATCTTCTATGTAGCAAAAAGCAACCAGAAACAAAAGTACAAGGCAAATGACCACTGACAACATAAGAGGTCTTATACACAGAGAGCGCTCAAACAATTCAAGGATAAAAAGACTAACACAATAGCTAAATCGACGTAAGAGGTTAATAGAAATCCACAGAAGAAAAAACATAAATATTAAACATGTATGGAAAAATATTCAATCTCCCTAGTAATTTAATTAAAATGATAATTATAACAAAATTATAACAAATGAGATCCCAGTTTTCCTTTACTAAATTGACTGATATTTTAAACAGATCTCAATGTTAGCAAGGATGTGGAAGCTCTCCAAGGACGATTTATGTTGAACTCATTGTGATTTGTTACACCAGTTCTTAAGCCCCAAGTCAGCAGAACACTCCAGGGTGTTCCAAGACCACAATCTGTGACCAGTGGCTTTCTTTCCTTAGAAACAGTCCAGCTAAAGGAGAAAATGTGCAAAATCATGTGTTTTTCTCCAACGTATCTCTTATAAGAACTTCAGCACTTGCAGGAGTAAAAGGACAAAATCGATTAACAAGATGCAAGCAAATATGAACGTAAAAACCTGGAAATGGCCCATCTTTCGTAGTTCAATAGTTTGCTGGGTTTCATTTTTGTTGATGTTGCTTGTGGACTTTTGTGTTTATGATTTTATGTTTCGAAGATCATACGGCCATATTTTCTGCTGACAAATTATTCCTCCTTCACACGACGGGATTAAACATAAATACTTTGCGCTACTCCCCAGGGAACACCATGATTTCCACATGTCTCTTCACTTCAGCCACTCACTCATTCCTTCAATAGATATTCACAGTACTCCCTACATGCTGGGCAGAGTTCTGGAGGCTGGAGATACAATCATGAGCAAATTAAAGTCCCCGTTCTCACAGAGCTTACATCCTTGTGTGAGAAAACAGACCATAAACAATAAAAGATAAATATCTAACGTGACAGATGGTGAAAAGGAAAGTAGAAGAAAAAGTCAGCAGGGTGGGAGGGGTAAGGAGCACTGGGGGAAGTGGGAGAGGGGGTGAGAGTGCTGTAACTTACAGGACGGTCAAAGAGGGTCCCCCTAATAAGGGGATATTTGAGCAGAGTCCACAAGAGAGGAAAGGATAAGACATGCACTGATCTGGGAGAAGAACATTCCATTTAGAGGGAAGAGCAAGTGCAAAAGGTCCTGAGGTGGGAGCACACTTAGCATGTTCAAAGAACAGTGAGGAGGGCTTCCCTGGTGGCGCAGTGGTTGAGAGTCTGCCTGCCGATGCAGGGGACACATGTTCTTGCCCCGGTCCGGGAAGATCCCACATGCCGTGGAGCGGCTGGGCCCGTGAGCCATGGCCTCTGAGCCTGCGCGTCCGGAACCTGTGCTCCGCAACGGGAGAGGCCACAGCAGTGAGAGGCCCGCGTACCGCAAAAACAAAACAAAACAAAACAGAAAAAGAACAGCCAGGAGGCCTCTTTGGGCAGAGCAGAGAAAGAGGGTGATACTGGTGGGTGATGAGGGCTGGTAGGAAGCTGGGGGTGGACAGATCATACAAGGCTTTATAGACAGGGTGACCATACATCTCATTTGCCTGAGCTAGCCCTGTTTATGCCAATTGTTCTGGGATAATTTGTCATACCTCCCCCTTTCATTCTAAAAATGTCCCTGTTTATAGGATAAATCATATGGTCATTCTATTTATGGACCATTATATGGGTTTTGGCTTTTGCTCTGAGCAAAGGAAAAAGCCACTGAAGGGTTTAAAGCAAAGAAGTAACATGCTATGACTTTCATTTTTTTAAAAAAAGGGGGCACTGGTGGAAGCAGGGAGATCAGCTGAAGACTTCTGTGGTCATCTAAGCAAAAATAATGGTGGTTTGGGCTGGGACAGAAGTAGTGAAGAAGCAGTGGAACTCGGAATAGATCTTGAAGGTAAGGCTTACAGGATAGACTTATAGATTGCACTGGAGAGTGACAGGAAGAGCAGAGTCACAATGACTCCAGTGGAATGTGTTTGGAACCCCTGATTAATCATATACTTTGGTTTCCACAGAACCTTCATATATCATGGAATCTGCTTGCTTGAAGTGTAGGTCTTGGTACATTCACTGTTTGTTTGTGTTTTTTTAATTAATTAATTTATTTATGGCTGCGTTGGGTCTTCGTTACTGTACGCGGGCTTTCTCTAGTTGCCGTGAACAGGGGCTATGCTTCGTTGTGGTGTGCGGGCTTCTTATTGCAGTGGCTTCTCTTGTTGAGGAGCACGGGATCTAGGCGCGTGGGCTTCAGTAGTTGTGGCATGTGGGCTTCAGTAGTTGTGGCTCGTGGGCTCTAGAGCGCAGGCTCAGTAGTTGTGGCGCACGGGCTTACTTGCTCCACGGCACGTGGGATCTTCCCGGACCAGGACTCTAACCCGTGTCCCCTGCATTGGCAGGCGGATTCTTAACCACTGCACCACCAGGGAAGTCCCACATTCACTGCTGATGGGAACAAAACATTCATCACCAAAAATAGATAATCTAGTAAATAGAGATTATGGTCTGAGAGCTCAAAGAACCACAAAAGGAGGAGTAAATGTATTATTGGAATCTTTCTGGAGTCTCAAATCAAACTGGCACAGGCTCTATAGGGCAGTTCAGGGTTGTTCAAAGCTGTTGGTGATTCACACAAGGTGATGCATCTCAAAGGACAGATGCTTAATCAGCTTTCTGACTCCATGCGAGGAACCAATCTTCAGCTTTGGGAGAAAATGCTGCTTGCTGAACCTAGTTAACTCCCTTTTTGCTGCACACGTAATTCTACATGGCCATTTTCCAGCAGAAGAAGATACGTACAGTAGATGATTCCTGCTGTGGGCCAGGGTCTCAGTGATGATGAGTCTGTTCTGCCATTTAGGGTTGAGGAAGGATCATTGGAGACTGAAAATGTTGTCAAGTGGCTATGTGTGACACATGCCTCATCCAAATCCCCAAAACTATAAAAAACATTGAATAGTATTGGATAACTCAGAAACTTGTTTCATATGGAACTTTGATGCCATGTTAATGATATTTTCCGGTCACTTCCTTAAGAACCCTATAGGGCTTTTATTTGCCTTTCTGTTTAACTAATGAGAAATACAGTAAACATTGTCCTACTAGAATAAGGCTACATTGACCTCTGCTAGTTCTCTCCCCATTGATTTAGGGCATTTCTTCCTTTTATTTCTACCAGAGAAGTTTTGTAGATTTCTTCAAAGAGATTTTTCACGTTTCTTTTTAAGCATATTCTGGGTATTTTATAGTTTTATCCCTAGTGTGAACGGATCTTTTTTCCATTACATTTTCTAACAGATAATTGCTATACGAAGAAAAGCAATTGGCTTTTGTACATAACTTTCTCTACATTTTACTGATCATACTTATTGGTTTCAATATTTTTTCAGCTGATTTTCTATGTATGAAAATATATCATTAGAAAATAATCATGTTTGTGTCATCCCATTGACTATAGTCTTCCTAACAAGGTTGGATGCTGGCAATAATTGGGGGGCATTCTTGCCTTGTTCCTGACTTTTATAGGAATTCCATTGTTAATCCACCGTTTAATACGATAGTTGCTATTGGTTTCTGCTATGTAAGGAAGCTTCCTTTGGTTCCTAGTATACCGAGAACTTTTATTAGCATTAGTGGGGGTCTTAGGGTACCAGTGAATAACACCCTATCTGTTCCCCACCTTGAGTCTGGAACCTTTTCTGAACACAAGAATCAGACTGAAGCAGATCAAAACACCAGCTTAATTGGCAAGACTAATTGGACAAGGTGGCATAGACATTGTGGATTCAGGTGGCTTCCTAATTCTTCACCTGGGAAATAAACTCATCCGGGTCAAGGCAGGTAACAGCAACCCTCCTCCACAGAGGCACAGCTGCCCTGATAAATACAAAACCACATGGAAGGAAAGCATTCCAGAAAGGAGCCTCTCTCGCAAGTAAGCACATGAAAACCAGAAGGGGCAGAGCCAAGAAATCTCAGACTTTTCTCAAAAACTCACCAGACATTCCGTGAGGAGAAAGATATAGAGAGAGGACAGACATGTTATTCTTAGAAATTCCTCTATGGGGACTTCCCTGGTAGTGCAGTGGTTAAGAATCGCCTGCCAATGCAGGGGACACGGGTTCGAGCCCTGTGGTTCGAGCCCTGTGGCTCCGGGAAGATCCCACATGCCGTGGAGCGACTAAGCCCATGCGTCACAACTACTGAGCCTGCACTCTAGAGCACGTGAGCCACAACTACTGAAGCCCACGCTACTAGAGCCCATGCTCCGCAACAAGAGAAGCCACCACAATGAGAAGCCCGTGCACTGCAACGAAGACTAGCCCCCGCTCACGGCAACTAGAGAAAGCCTGTGCGCAGCAATGAATATCCAACGCAGCCAAAAATAAATAAATAAACTTATTTAAAAAAAGAAATTCCTCTATGGAAAGATGAGGACCACTGCATGGAGCTTCCCCTCACAAAAATGGCTGCCCAATTTTGTCCAAAGATTGTTAGGCATCAGTATTAGTTACCTATTGCTACATAACAAGTTGCCACCAACTTAGCCACTTAAAACGACAGGCATTTATGGTCTCACGGTTTCTGTGAGTCAGGAATCTGGGCATGCCTTAGCTGGGTCCTCTGCTTGGGGTCTCTTATGAGGCTGCAACTGAGCTGTTGGCCAGAACTGGTGTCTCAAGTGAAGGCTCAACTGGGGAAGGATCGGCTTCCAATCTCAGTTACATGGTGGTTGGAAGAATCCAGCTGGCTCTTGGCCAGAGGCCACCCTCAGTTCCTTGCCATGTGGCCCTCCCCAACATGGCAACTTACTTCCTCAAAGCCAGCAAGAGGGAGAGTCTGTTAACAAGAGGAAAGTTAGAAACTTTTGTAATTTAATCAAGGACATGACGTTCCCTCACGATATTGAATTCTGTTGGTTAGAAGCAAGTTGTACTCAAGAGGAGACTGCATAGGTGTGAACACCAGAAGGCAGGAAACCAATGGGGGCCATCGTAGAGGTTGCTGAGCACAGGCATCCATAAATAAGACATAACTAATACATTTAAAAATTGCGAGCTATTCCTAAATTCCTAAAAGAAAAGTTGCTTGAATCATGACATGTTATTCTTTTAATTAACTGTTAGATTAAATTACTAATATTTTATTTAGGATATTGATATATGAATATATTTATAATATATTTGGTATACAATTTTTAGTGGGTTTGGAATCTGGATTATGATAGCCTAAAAAGTTGAATTGGTAAGTGTCCATCTTTTTTCACACTCTGACAAAATTTAATAACATAGGAATTACCAGATCCTTTGAAGTTTGGAGAGGACCCTCCTGTAATACCATTTGGACGTAAGTTTTTAACAAAATTGAAAGTCTCTGATTGTTGGTATATTTAAGTTTTGTACATTACCTTGTCAACTTTGGTCCTTTAAATTTTCCTTAAAAGAATGCATTTTATGTAGATTGTCAATAATTTTGGCATAACTAATCATTTTCACATAATTTTAAACTCCTCTATATCTGCAATTATATTTCCCTTTCTCACTCTTAATATCGTATGCATGTATCTTCTGAAGTGTTTTCTTGCCTAAATTTACCAGCAATAGTCTCTCTTGATGTTTTAAAAAAAAAACAGCTGTACAGTTTTAAACTTACTCTTTTCTAATTCTTTATTAATTTATTTTTCCAACTTTACCTTGTTCATTTTTTAAATAACTTCTTGAGTTAAATTTTAGTTAGTTTTCCATGTTTCTTATTTGATCACAAGATAATTTAAGGCTCAGAATTTTTCTCTGAGTATGGTTTTGGCTGTATCAATACCTATAGGGTCTGATGTGTGCTATTTCCATTTTTATTACCCCTAAGTAGTCTGGATTTTAGATTTGATTTCCTCATTTATTCAAGAGGTATGATTTTAAAAAGTAGTTTTGCTATAATTTTTAAGTTGTTAGACCATTTTGTCATCTTCTAATAGTTAATTTCCAGTTTATTATAGCACAATCAAATAATATGTCTTATAATAATACTAATTTTTGCATTTTATTGAGATTCTCTTTGTGGCTTAGTACATGATCAACTTTTGCAAATGTTCACTGGGGATTTGAAACAACTGTAAAGAACAAAATATTTTATGTCTACAATTAAGGTTACTGTATATTCAAAACATTTATGGTCTTATTTATCTTTAAACTATTCAATCTGTTTTAATACTAAAAGTATTATTAGTATTAAAAGTAATTTAAATATTACTTTTTAAAAAGTAATTTAAAATATTAAAAGTAATATTAAAATCTACCACTAATATTGTGATCTATTAAATTATCATCAGTCTCCCAATAGTTTTATTGCCTTATGTACATTTTTGCTATGCTAATCAGTGCATGAGGTTTTATAACTATAGGTTTTGTTTATTGTATTTTTTATTATTTTTAATATCATCTTGCCCCATTTAGATCCTTTTGTTCTTAATTTTACTTTGTGTGATATTCTTGCCACCCTTCTGTTTTTTGTTGTTTTTGTTTTTTTCAGTATTTATTTATTTATTTGGTTGTGCTGGGTGTTAGCTGTGGCAGGCCAGCTCCTTAGTTGTGGCATACGCACTCTTAGTTTCGGCATGCATGTGGGATCTAATTCCCTGACCAGGGATTGAACCCGGGCCCCCTGCACTGGGAGCGCAGAGTCTTATCCACTGTACCACCAGGGAAGTCCCCACCCTGCTGTATTTTTATTATGCTTTCCTAGTATATCTTTTCCTACCCTTTTATTTTAAAACTTATTGTGAATTTTTTAAGGTACAACCTTGTAACAGTTATGCAGCTAAATTGTTTTTAAAACAATCTTTGTTTTGGTAGGGATTTTAACCCATTAAGGTTGATTACTTGAGCTAACTGTTAGAAATATAGTACAAATATCTTGGACAGATGAGGGCTTGGGCTCAGATATTCTATAAAAATTTTTCTTGCTCTCTCCTATTTTAGCCAGAGCTGGTCTTGAAGAAAATGATCAACTTTGCACTGAACAAATGTAGGATTTTGGTGAATTTGGGTGGCAAGCAAATGAAGGGTTAACTGCCTCGACTTTGATCTACTGTTGGCACCCTATTCGTAAATGAAATAGAGGCACAGAGTAGAGGTCTGTGGGCCATGTTCTCATGGCAAAAACTATGTTTACAATATCTCCATGCAACTCAGCTCCTCTGCAGTGATGACTGATGTGGCAGCAATGTTGTTCTATAGCTTGTCTTAAAGGGCCAGGCCAACGATTTTAGGGTATTAGAGTACAGAGAAATACTGAGAATGCTGCATTTGTCAATTCTGTCTTTCTTTAACAAGGGGATGGCATCCTTGCTCAGGCTAATCTCAATAAATCTCCAGGTCTCCAGAAACCCTTCGCGTTCTTCATCATCCTAACTTCTTCAGAAATTGGGCAGAGGTCAGTTCTTTGCATGTTGAGAGCTCTGACGGTTCCCTATTCTATTAATATGAAAATTAAACTAGAGGAAAAGACAAGGTGACTGTATTGAAAGAAAATAGATGGATTGGCTAACAATCCTCTTTTGTTCTGTTTGAAATACTCTAAGTAAAATCAGAGAAAGAAAAGATAATATATTTTTATTCCATTCCCAACGCTCCTCCTGTAAAAGTTACTTGAAAAAAAAGCCTCTAGTAAATGTGGAATCCTAAATAAGAAATAAGACAGCCTTGTGATGTCTCTGGAAGAATAAAAGGTAATCTTTGCATTACTAGAGAAAGTTACTATGGGTGATGTTATGAGAAGGAAAAGTGAGGATTTTTTAAATGACATTTTAAAATTCACATGTAATTTCTCACTTGTGTAACTAAGTCCAGGCACTTAAGGTAAGATGTTAAACTAGTTTATGTATATTCTAGGACTGAACAACTAGGTAAATATATGAGGACTAGAGTTCTCATCGTCACAGAAAGGAGTTACAAATGAGAAAGGAGGAAGGTAAGAAGGAGCCCTATGGGTTCGGATTGCAGCTGGAGATAGTAGGCACTTATGGTTTTTAATAGGTGTACAGATATTAATAGAAATAAATGTGCCTATAATATATATTTCTTAGCTCTGCCCACTGAGAGGCCTAGAGGTAATGACACTTCAACAGCAATGAGAACAACCATCTCCAAGATCTTAGACTCTAAACACCATTCTCCAAGAAAAGGAACAGTCTTCCTGGAAGAAATAGCTGATTCCAGGGCTGGAGCGGGGAAAGAATCAGATGAGCTTGGAACATCTTGATACATCAGAAAGTAAGAAAGAAAGTGCCCGAGGGATGATAGGGGCATGTCAAAAAGGAACCTCTTTGAAGGGGCTCCTAATAGCCAAACCCAGGGATAATTTGAACAAGAAAATAAATGATGGTAGTAATGGATTGATAACTCATAGACAATAAATAAGAATCCATGAGCCCTTACTGATATGAACAATTTTAAAATAAATAAATGAGAGAAACGGAAGCTCTTCCTTACTGTACAATTTCAACTAAAAAATATAGAATGATGGAAAGCCACCATTTGGAAAAACACCACAGTAATAATTGCTTCAGGTAAGAAGCATCAAAGGATGCTAAAAGGAATAAGTGAATGTATGATGAGAAACAGGATATTTAGTCTCAAAGTATCTCTTCATAAGAGACTTAGTGTTTACAAAGGGAAAAAAATAACTAGATAAAAAGAATGAAATTTTGCCATTTGCAACCACATGGATGGACCTAGAGGGTCTAAGTGAAATAAGTCAGACAAAGGCAAATACTGTATGATATCACTTATATGTGGAATCTAACAAATAAAGCAAACTAGTGAGTATAACAAGAAAGAAACAGACTCTCAGATATAGAGAACAAACTAGTCGTTACCCAGTGGGGAGAGGGAAGCAGGGAGGGGCACAATAGGGGTAGGAGATCAAGAGTTACGAACTACTAAGTATAAAGTAAATAAGCTACAAGGTTACCTTGTACAACAGGGAATATAGCCAATATTTTATAATAACTATAAATGGAATATAACCTTTAAAGTTGTATACCTGAAACTGATATAATATTGTACATCAGCTATGCCTCAATAAAAAAAGAAAACTGTATAAAGGAGGAGCCCAGAAGACACCACCTTAACCAAAGTGCACCTCACAATTAATGGGACATTTCTGATACATGTGCCAAAGATATACAACCTGCATCTCATCACAAGGAGCCATCAGGCAAACCCAAACTGAGGGATATTCCACAAAATAATTGGTCTGTACTCTCCAGAGGCGTCAAGGCCATGAAAGACAAAGAAAGATGGAGGAAACAGTGCAGATGAAAGGAAACTAAGGGGACAGGAAAATTAAATTCCAGGTGAGATCCTTGATTGGATCTTGGACCAGAAAAAGAACATTAATGGGCCATGTGGCAAAGTTTGAATGTCTAAATATTAGATCTTAGTACTGTATCAAGCTTAATCTCCTGATTTTGATGGTTGTACTAAAATACTCCCATAGCTGTGACTATGTCAGATGTTAAATTTGGGGACTCTGGGTGAAGGATATACAGTACTTTTTTGCATTTTTTAAACCCTGAAATTATTTCAAACTAAGAGTTTAAAAACGGGAAAAAAATGCTCCCAGCAATACTTCTCTGTGGATAGGCCATACATCCTTGCCTCTTGCCCTTTCCATGTGGTTTTGAACTTGGGAATTTGCTGGGCTGTGAGATCCCCACACCTTACAGCAGTTATAACCATGTGTTTAGGCTCCCAGAGACTGAGTCCAGACGAAGTAATACACAGCACAGACGCAGTCTGGGACAAGCAAAATTCTTGTCTTTTTTTCCTCACTGTATTTTCTTCTTGCTTTCTGGCCACATCAGCTTTAGGCTGCAACTAAAACTAGATGAGGTCCAATCTCTTCAAAATACAGCTTGGGGGACTTCTCTAGTGGTCCAGCTGGTTAAGACTCTGCACCTCAAACCAGGGGGCCTGGGTTCGATCCCTGGTCGGGGAACTAAGATCCCACATGCCACACGGTATGGCCAAAATTTAAAAAAAAAATTTTTTTAAACTACAGCCTGACGAGACACTTATGGTAGTAAGTTCAGGCCACGAGCTGAGACTCCTGTGGGTGCTGGGCTGGGCTGGGGGACAGGATGTGGCTCCCAGCCACTCATCCCCCACTTGGAAAAAATTCTGCTGGCCTGAAGTCTGTATTCGGACAGATAAACGCTCAGGTGTTCTGTGACAGGAGACCAAACATCTGCTTTCAGTACAGGATAAAACTAATTCTCGTTCCTGGGCAGGTGCTCACCTCCATGGAGGCTTCAAAGACAGGAAAGGGTGCCTTCTCCCTCCGAGGGCGTCTGGTTACCGTCCACATTCTCCTGCAAGACTGCATTTCTGCTGGGATTTAGAGGTTTCAGAAGTTTATACTTTATATTCTCATTCCTCAGAGACAGAAGGCCTGGTCTTTCATTCCATTTAAATGAAAATAGTTTCCCTTAAACCCAATAGTTGCTTTTTCTTGATATGGGCTGTTTGGTTGTGGGCTCCTTTTGTACTAAACCTAATAGATTTATTCTAATATCCTTGCCTACATGAAAAAAAGGCAGTGTACATTAATTCCTCTCTGAATCACTGAGAGACTGTGGGTATGATGATGTATGGTAATTACCATACAGGTAACATTAGGAATAGTCGTGTCTCATAAATGGGAAATAAGCAACCATGGATCACAGTGCCTATTTCTTGCATTTTTAATACACGCCAGAGCTGCAAAGTGGGTCTGGCGGAAGAAATCGCTGCTGGATTCGTTTTCTGCTGCAGATATGGAAAATCATTTGATTTTTGCTGGAGCAAGACATCCTATTTTCTGTGTAGACCTTCAGACACTGTGTGTGTGCCTGGATTCCCAAGTAAGTGAGGCCACGAGAGGGCTGCCCTAACCATCCAGGCACTTCAGCTCAGGCTTTCTACAACCTCCCAAGAAAAATATGCAAGACTCTTGAGAGATGCTAATGGAATGCCATTTGCACCGACTTTGAAATTATCTTGGAGGTGAGGAGTCAAGATGGAAATTGGCGACTGTAAATTTTAATTCTGAATCCTGCCCCTACCAGCACTAAACCTTCCCTAGGGACAAGCTGCTTGGTCATCTGCATGTATGACAAGTTCCCGCCTCCTGTTGCCAGTTGTTGCTTGCTGCCGGCTGAAAAATGTGTTTAAAATTGAACTTTTTTTTTTAAGAAAAGAGAAAAACCTAGGACCCCCAAATAGGGTACTTTTTCCTTCTGGGAAAAACTTGCTCAAATGGAGAGTTTTTAATGAATACTGATAAGTCTGAATATGAAATGAATGATTAACAGCTCTGTAAGCCAGTGACAGATGTTCAACCCAATAAAACACAGCCTTGTATGCCATCGGCAGCCCTCCCAACAGAATTAAAGTACAGTTCTAATTAATACAGAAAACATCTCCTGTCTTTCTTCCACTTGAAAAGAGCCACTTGGTTTCTTCAATACCAGACGTGTTGTTTTAAACACTCGTTATAATTTATTGCCTTGGCACGGGCTTTATGGTGAGGAGTGTGATTGTTAAATTTCATTCATACAAATCTCATTACTTTTTAATTATTTTGCAGCGAAAACAAAAACTGAAGATAGCGCTAAAATACACGGGCAATTCTAACTTATATTCTAGCATATAGAACAATAACAGAAACCCATAGAGAGAGTATTTTTACAGGTTGGACTCATCTAAATCAGGCAACATGTATACAAATGAGACAAATTCGAGATAAGCAGACATGGAAGGTAAATGCCTTGCTCGTGTTCACCGATCAGTAGGAAAACCCAGATCAGAAGTGGGAGTTCCAGAAAACCAGGCCAGAACAAAGGACACAGGGTGGGGAACAGTGGAACAAGTTGTTCTTTCCATGGTGAAATCACAAAACTCTTTGTAAGTCCACAGTTTAAATGTTGGTTGATTTTATTTCTCATCTCTTCTTGCCAATGTTATTTCAGAAAATTAACATCATGAATTTGAATGGAGCTATGTCAAATATAAACCTTTTTTTTAAACTGTCTTGAACCGTAATTTTATACATATATCAAAAAAATTTTTTTAAATGACGATCCTGTGACTTTTAAAAAATGGCCTACTTTGAAGATTCCCAAAATGCAAGAAAGGTACTAAGTAGGAGTGGTTAGGGAGGAGGACTGTTTATCTGCAAAACCACAAAAACCACTCCCTTAGGCATCTACTTGCTTGTTTTCTGATCTTTAGTTACTTGAACTTGAGTTAGGGAACTCTTGGTCTGGAGGAACAATGGGAAAGTAAGTAGAGAATCAGAAAACCAAAGGGGTAAGCAAATTAGGATTTCAGTGATTTCTAGCTTGACTATTAATCTTATACCATGTTAATTGCTTTGTGGCATTTATCAAAATCTGTTATTATTCAATTCATTTACTAGTCGGTTTATAACCCTCCTCTCAAATGCAAGCCCTGTGAAGTCAGAGAGCTTCCTTGCCTTGTTCAGTGCTCTAATTAATGCCAGAGCTTCATCCACAGTCTGACACATGGCAGGTAGAATTCAGGGAGGATTTTTGAATGAATAAGTACAGGAATGAATGAAATTCATAATCAATAAATCAATACAGAATCAACAAGGAATCATTAACAAATAGTGGGTTGGCCAAAAACTGCCTTCGGTTTTTTGGTGGGTTTTTTAAACATTTTTATTGGAGTCTAATTACTTTACGGTGGTGTGTTAGTTTCTGCTTTATAACAAAGTGAATCAGTTATAGCCTTCGGTTTTTAAGTAAAAATTAAAAATACATTTTTCATTTTCACCAAGAACTTTATTGAACAACGTATTCACCCTTTTGTTCCACTAACTTCTGCCATTTTTCAGGCAACTTCATAATTCCATCTTCCCAAAACTTTCCATCTTTTTGAGCAAAGAACTGTTCCAGGTGCCTTTTACAGTCTTCCAGGGAATTGAAATTTTTTCTGTTAAGAGAATTTTGTAAAGACAGAAATAAATGGAAATGCGAAGGTGCAATGTCTGGTGAATACAGGGGATGAATCAGAACTTCCCAGCCAAGCTGTAACAGTTTTTGTCCAGTCATCAAAGAAACATGGGGTCTTGAGTTATCCTGATGGAAGATTATGTGTTTTTTGTTGATGGATTCTGGACGCTTTTCGTCGAGTGCTGCTTTCAGTTGGTCTAACTGGGAGCAGTACTTGTTGGAATTAATCGTTTGGTTTTCTGGAAGGGGTTCATAACAGAGGACTCCCTTGCAATCCCACCATATACACAACATCACCTTCTTTGGATGAAGACCGGCCTTTGGTGTGGTTGGTGGTGGTTCATTTCACTTGCCCAACGACCTCTTCCATTCCACATTGTTGCACAGTATCCACGTTTCATTGCCTGTCACAATGTTTTTAAAATGGAACGCTTTCATTACGTTTAAGTAGAGAATCGCATGTGGAAATACGGTCAAGAAGGTTTTTTCACTTAACTTATGTGGAACCCAAACATCAAAGCGATGAACATAACCAAGCTGGTGCAAATGATTTTCAGTGCTTGATTTGGATATTTTGAGTATGGCGGCCATCTCCCGCCTGGAATAACATTGGTTGTTCTCAGTTAATGTCTTGATTCGATCGCTATCAACTTCAACTGGTCTACCCGACCGTGGAGCATCCTCCAGCGAGAAATCTCCAGCACAAAACTTCACAAACCACTTTTGAGACATTTGATCAGTCACAGCACCTTCTCCATACACTGCACAAATCTTTTTTTGCATTTTTACCTTTCTTGAAATAATAAAGGATAACAGGCCAAAAATGTTGCTTTTTTCCTTCCATCTTCAATATTAAAATGGCTACACAAAAATTCACCGATTTTGATAAGCCTCTTTAAATGCACGCTGATACGACAGCTGTCACAACCTAACAAAATTGTTTCGAATGAAGTTAAAGACAACTAAGTGTTACTAGAGCCATCTTACGGGAAAAAACTGAACGAAACTCTTGGCTAACCCAATACATTAATGGAAAAAAAGATTGCTTTAAAAATGTATGCTCTGTCATTGCAAGCACGCCCATCATATAAAGGCTGAGTGGTCGCTAATATTCCATGACTGAGAAGGAACGCCCTCCTGAGTCTCTCCCATGGATCATGGTACCCATGACATAGCTACACCCATCACCAACTTTATTGGCATCTTTAAAGATGTTGGTTCTGACTGTTTTAAGTTTTGACTACTATGGAATGATCCTGCAGACTTTTTATATGTTGTCATTTTTCTGAAACTTTCATCTGAATTACAAAAGTTTCTAAACTAACACTTTGGAATGAGTCATGGAGATAGTGAGTGACAACATTTTATATACCTTCTTATTCTCAATTTGCTGAGGAAGCATTTCTTAAAACTCTGTGAGGGGGAAAAAGCCCTACTCCTCAAAACCAGCTGGCACTGAAGAAAAGTTGTTTAAGGAAAGTATTGATTGTCAGCAAAAGATAGAAGTTATTGAGGGTAAGTTATTGAGGGTAAGTTATTGAGGGTAAGTTATTGAGGGTAAGTTTAAGTTTTCATAGTATTATCGTAACCTCATTTTACAAGTAGGGACTTGCAAAGGAATGTGAATAAGGACATTGGGGCAGCGTGTATCTTTAGGGCTCCTCTGATACCAGTCACTGTGAGGTCAGTACTGGACTATGCTGAACTCTGATTCAGTCATTCTGAGCCATTTCCTAAAACAAAGCTCCAGCCTCCACCTGCATCAAGAAGAATCAAGTCATCTTGGCCCCAGAGGCCAGGAGGTGCCAGAGTGTCTTTGGAGTCCTGGTAGGAGAAGCCAAGGGTGGGCTGTGTCAACACCGCCTGTTCTCTGTTACCAGAGCTCCAAGTAAAGAGAGGCATTCCAGGGGTGATAAATTTGGGAATAGAGAGAAAAATTAGTGCAATCCTGGAATGCTCAGGCTAGAAGGGACCTTCATTTAATAAATGAGTAAGTGGGACCCAGAGAGGTAAAGTGACTTATAAAAGATGAAATCATGGTAGAAAAACAGATGGCAGGCAGGATACAGGTCCTAAGTGGATAGAAACAGAAGGTCAAGTTTGATGGTGAGCACAGACTTGTCAAATCCTTCTGTCCAATGGAATAGATTCTCCAGGAAGCCCTCATCCTAAAAGTTGTTCTCTTTTATTGGCGGGAGTGGGCGGGGGGTTGTCAAAGAGAAAGGAGACAAAAAGAGAGACTCATATTGCAGCAAATACACAGGAGAAGTTCCAGCAATGGCACAGGGCTGAGTAGGCATAATTAGGGAAGGCAGTCCCTAGAGTCATTGAAATATAGTTAATGAAACCAGGACATTAAATTCTAAACTTGATGCCGCTGCGCTCAGAGGAACGGAAGCTTTTGCAAATAGTAGGAAAGCTCTGATCTGTCAATAAAAGCATTCTGATTCTGACCTGCAGGGGACAGAGAGGAGGGGTGGCAGTGACAGAAAACCATGACAAGGGAGTGAAGGTCCCGATGGGACATGACAGAGACATTGCCTTCAGCCACTGTGGGCTAAGGGTTTCCCAGTGGTACCCAGAGCCTGAAGCTATCACCGGACTACAGCGAATCCCAGGGAGCTTTGGTGGGCATTGGTTATCCACCCAGGACTGGTCAAGGGGATTGGTGAACTGTACGTACATCATTCCAAACTGGGGCTTCTGTCATTCTCAACTCCTCCCTTTAGAGAGTCCCTCATAGCTAAAGAATTGTTAAAGGTAAGCCTTAAACTTTCCTAGTTTGCCAACATTAAATCTTACCAGCTCACAAGATTGGGGAACCCAGAGTGGACATCCACTGGAGAAGCTCATTGCACAGAGAGATGTGTCTGAAGAAGGTTCCCTCCAGCCTAGGTGTGCTGCACAGGACTCATGCTTCTCTGAAGCTCCAGAAAGAGTCAGGGAACCTAGGGAAGGGCAGAAGTTTACAATCAGAAAGAGCATGAGTGTGGAGGTGGGCAGAGCTGGGCAGAACCCTGGGCTTTACATCTGAGTGACCCTGGCCTTTGTGTTCAGTGACCTTCTATTTCCTTACCTGTGTAATTGGGACAGGGTCATTTAAAGACTAAAATAATAAACTGAGAAAGTAGATAAGGTCTTAACACAGTGCCTGGCCAAATCAGAGGTACACATGTTCATTTTCTGTCCTTTATCTGGACAATAAACCTGTGTTCACCTCCCCAAAACTTTTTTTAATTGTGGTAAAAAAAACCCACATAACATAAAATGTACCATCTTAACCATTTTTAAGCGTACATTTCAGTAGTGTTAAGTATATTCGCATTGTTGTACAATCAATCTCCAGAACTATTTTCATCTTGGAAAACCGAACCCCTATAGCAATGAAACAACTTCCCATTTTCTCCCTTCCCCCCAATTTTTAATTGAAAAGAACATCAATCACTACTTTGAACAGCTGCCTTAGCAGGTTTTTCTGATGAACTGAATTTCCGATTAAAAAACCAAAAACAGAAGCGAAGACATCAGAGTTGTTTAACAACTCGAAGTTCATAAAGGAGCGAGCAGTGAATTAAACGTGTCAAGAAGACTGATCTGGTAAAACTCCATTTTAAAAAATCACAAGGGCTCAAAATCGCCATGTTATGTTCACGCTGCCAAACAGAAGTGTGCAGCTTCTTTACAAAGACAACATGCAAATATTTCGCAGGTCTGTGTGATTGGGGTGGGAGAGAGAACAGGAAGGTCGAGTATACAATAAAGCAGTGTTTTCCGGGCTTCTCTGATGATAAGAATCACCCAAGATACTTGTTAAAACTACCAATTCCTGGGCCCCATCCCAGATTCACTGAATCAGAATCTCCAGGTTGGATTCCAAGTATGAAGCTCTAAAACAATGATCTTCTAGAGGGTAAGCGATCTGTATCTAAGCACATGTCCATCTTCCAAAAAAGCTGCCTGGTGATGCTGATGACAATATAAAACAAGAAACTGAGTACAGCAGCTCCAATCTGTCAGCCCCTGAGAAGTGAACTGAAATGTTTATTCCAAGCGCTGAGCTGCAATTAGCCACAAATGCAGCTAATTGTTACAGAACACTGTTAGGGGCGCTTGGAACAGAATCAGGGACACAGTGCCTGTAGGATTCGGGTAGAAATGAACTAACAGCACAGGTTCTAAATATAACATGGGGGAGGGAAACATCCCCCATGCACACCCACGTCCCAGTGACCCTTCAAACTTCCAGAAGAAAAAAGTGTAAATTTTCAAAACATGTTAGAACATGGAACCAGTCTATAACACATGGCTCTAGCTGTTCTTTGATAGTGAAAACATTACTAGCTTTTCATCAAGATGGCGACTGAAAACAAAGAAAAGCTAAGCACCACCTCCTAGAAAGACCTGCCGCTCCCACCTGGGGCAGCTGGTCCCGGGCGCCGGACCCGCTGCAAGCCAATAAGAAGGGACGATCCTGGGTACCAGCGGGAACTGGGCATGGGCACTGAAATGTAAAACCGAACCACAAGAAGAAGTTAACTCTGATTGCGAGCTGGGGCTTAGCTCTGTGGTTTTGTGCCTGTAAAGCCCCCAGACCTGTGCCCCCAGCCTAGCTCCCATTAGGATGGATTCTAAGAGAACCACCCCCCATAGGCTTCTACCCTGATTATTCCACACTCAGTTACAAGTAAGACATTTTTTTTTTTGCGGTACGCGGGACTCTCACTGTTGTGGCCTCTCCCGTTGCAGAGCACAGGCTCCGGACGCGCAGGCTCAGCGGCCATGGCTCACGGGCCCAGCCGCTTCGCGGCACGTGGGATCCTCCCAGACCGGGGCACGAACCCGTGTCCCCTGCATCGGCAGGTGGACTCTCAACCACCGCGCCACCAGGGAAGCCCCAAGTAAGACTTTTAATGCCACCATCCATAACCATCATCCTTGCTCAATGTTTTTAATTTATTCTCTTGATTTCAATACCTCTGACATTTATCAAAAAAGAAGAATACAAAAGAAACACTTCCTTGCAAAGTTCAATCAATGCTCTTAATTTGCTGAAAGGGTTTTTTTTTTATTTCTGGACATGTCTTTCACTTCCAGTAGTCCAAGCATTGACTCACATTCAATTCATCTCACCAGATTTTCCATTGCTTTCCTTTCTTCTTGTTGAAGGAACAGTAGACTGTGCTTAACCGAAGTCATTTAGAAGGCCATGGTGTGGATGGAGGAGAAAGTGAGGATTGTATCAAACCACGTGCGCCACATTTAAAGAAATCCCGTGTGTGTCTAAATTCTAGACAGAGCCACCTGGCCTCAGATAAAACTGCCTGTTTCAGTTCCTGCTTCCTCCAGATCTGCATTACTGAATTTTGGTGTATCCTTATGAATGAATGCTGTTCAAGTCACTGATAAAGAGCACAAACCAGGGTTTCCCTGGTGGTGCAGTGGTTGAGAATCTGCCTGCCAATGCAGGGGACACGGGTTCGAGCCCTGGTCTGGGAAGATCCCACATGCCGCGGAGCAGCTAGGCCCGTGAGCCACAACTACTGAGCCTGCGCATCTGGAGCCTGTGCTCCGCAACAAGAGAGGCCGCAGTCGTGAGAGGCCCGCGCACTGCGATGAAGAGTGGCCCCTGCTTGCCGCAACTAGAGAAAGCCCTCGCACAGAAACAAGGACCCAACACAGCCATAAATAAATAAATAAACAAAGGAATTCCTTTAAAAAAAAAAAAAAAGACACTGACATCCTTAAAGAGTAAAGCTCACTGTGTTGCTGCACGTATCTGATTAAAAAAAAAAAAAAACACAAACCATTGTAAATCCCTTTTGCTATTGCAACATTTCATACATCTGCTGCTGCTGGATCGTGGGTCAACTGTAAAGGAAGAACTATTCAAGGTCAGAGTATGGAGGGCCGGGAAATCCAGAAAGCGTTGAATATGTCTTTGAGGGTCCTTAAGTTCTGAATACGATTCGATTCTCAAAACTGCTCACACTTACAGCATGTTTGCAGTTCCTTAAAATGTACATACTCGATTAAAAATTGTGCCACATTTTCCACAAATACATAGGAAGTGGTCTATCCAGAATAAAGTAGAGTTTTAAGAGTGCTGCATTTCTCTGATAGGACGATCTTAGAAATCACTTGTGGTAGAAGTAAAAATTTAAAGGAACACATTTAAAGGCCAAATTAACCTTTCAAACAACCTAAAAGTAACATTTGTACTTGGGGGAGGGAAGGCAGATACAGGTATAACTCTATCCTTAGTGCCAAGGAGAAAAGTGATGACAAAAATAATTTTAAACAGCAGAAAGTACATTATTTTTCCAAGCCTTCCCAGTTGTTCTAATTATTCATTGGTCATTGTGTCAAAACAATAGAGATAGAAACCCATATTATTCATAAGGATAGAACTACATATACCAATATTTTATCTGGATTCCACATAGGAAATGCCTAGGTACAATAATACGAGAGAAAATACTGGGGAAAAATGAACCTAAATCAGTAACTCCTAGAAACAGGGGGAACAGCTAAGCCAGTGCAAGCATCTGCTCCCGAATTAATCCCATGGAAATTTCCTAAGCTGATATTATGGGAACTTCGACTCCCCAGAGAGGGCTGCAGTGATTGGGAAAGTTGTGAGCTGGCCCTAGGGGCAAGGAGCCTGGTGACTCACAGGGTCCCTGGAGCTCCGAAGGGATAAAGACAATGAGAATTCAGCAATGAATATTTATAAAACTTTGCTACATTCCAGGCACTACGCTAGAAGTTTAACCTACATCATCTAATTTAATCCACAGTATTCCAATGAGGTACATGCCATTAGTATCCCATTTTACAGACTAAGAAACCAGGTTTTACGAGGTAGAGAGAGTTGTTCAAGTTCACACAGCTAGTTAGTAGCACTTCCGTTCATGGTAGAACTTGCTGGGTCTTCTTAACATTACACAGCGTCCACTATCTTGTACACGCTAGATTACCCACAAGGACGTACTATATAGCACAGGGAGCTATACTCAATATCCTGTACACACTCCAGAGCGCCAGAGCTCTGTGCTTCTACCATTTTGAACTTCATCTTCCTGTCAAACAGGAGTGTTGCTCCCGGGTTCAGAAGACCCTTCCCCATTTCACCTTTGCTACCCAACCTCTACCTACGTTTCAATCTCAGCTCTAATGCCTCCTCCTCTGGGAGGCTTCTCTCCCTAGTATTCCCATTGTATCTTAACTGTTCTCAGTCACGGGACTTCACTCCCAGTAATCTGAGCGCCTGATGACGTGTCATTTTACCCCAGAAGGTATGACTTGTCATTCATACCCCAGGCATGAATCAATGGTGCTCACTCTTGTACCCCTGGTGCTTAGCACGGTGTCTGATACACAGCAGGTGCTCAAAAAATATCCCTTGGATGAATGAATCGCCTAACTACTCCATTTACTGTTGAGGAGACAAAAATTCAGAAGGGTCTGTAGCTTGCCCCATGCCACATAGGACGCTGGAGCACAGACGTGGAGTACAGGTGAAAAGCCAGGTCTCCTAACCCCTGGCTGGGGCTCCTTCTACTTTGCTGCTGCCACCCTCTTACCCAGAATGTCTCAGTTCCCCCTTCACCATCTCAGTCCTCCCATCCTTGGGGCCCCAGCTCTGTCCCCTCCTTGCTGACACTGACCTCAGAAGGCCTGTTCAAGGTCACATTTTTTAGATAATTGATCACAGGCTACTTTGCGTTAGAAATTCCACTGTGGTTACCAATTGCTTCTAAACCTCTTCTACCCAGAGCTAGTTCTCGTCTGCCCCGCTAGATGCACCTCCACTTCACTTGTAGCCTGTAACAGGGCTCAGGTCAATGTTAATTCGATCTTGCAGCACCAGGCAAAACACAGACAACACTTCCTCCTTCCAAGGGTAATAACAGTGAAACAATAAATGGACAGCTCTCCACCCACAAGACGGCCTGGGACGGCGACATGGATTCTCATTCCCTCTTCTTGCCTCAGTTCTAAGAATGGCAACACTTAATGCCCAGCAACATTAGTCCTAGCGGCCCCGTGTTTCCTGACACCTGGCCCCTCCCTCACTGTATATATTGATTTAAGGAGGGGCCTCCGCCATCTCTGTTATTCATACCCATCACTTCCCTTGCCTGTTAGCTATTCTCCAAATTGAGCTATTCAAGCCAATTCATCAGATAACCTCCGGAAACACTGCAGGCTGGTCAAGGGATGAGAACAAATAACATAGAGATTTCAAAGCCATTACCAAGTGATCTGCTAAAGGAAGGAAACTGAACAAAAAGGAGAGGAAGAACTTCAACGAAGCCATTGAAACGTCCCCAGGAGTAATGTAACACAGATGCCAGCAGACAGGAAAGGGCACAGAAAGCCAAGTAGCCGAGGTTGGTGACCCTGTTCATGAGTTGTCCCTCTGACCCTAAGTCAAGAAAAATAAAAGAGTAAAGCACAGTCTGCCATATATACATTGTCCCAAAGAAGAGGAAATATTAAAATATATTATTGGAGGGTAAAAAAGCCTGGTTTCAGGAGAAAAATCTTGGCCCATTTCATTCCTCTGTTACATGGTAAATACATTCATTCATCATCTAGCCACCCTATCTCTTTGAAATTCCATGAAACACTGCCTACTTCATCTTCAAATATCTGTGCTTGGAGCAGAATGTGCAGTTTAAGCACAAAAGCTTTAAAATGCCACAGGAGTAATATCAAAAATCAGCTTAAGGACTTAATGCAACCAGAAAAAAGACCAATAAATCTCAGGTCTGAGTACATGTGCATTTTAATAAGAGAATTCTTGCGTACAGTGTTACAGTTTTGCTTGCCAAACATAAGACACATTCCCGTGTCCTATGCTCATAATTGTAATAAAAGGTCTTACTGTAAACGGTACAGGCAGGAGCAGAAGGGGCATTTTGAATTAAGGAGTTTTATGAAGGAGGCTGACTTACGGTTGCTAGGAAAACTTACCATTGATTTTCCAGCTCAAATCCTGGATTTGAAGCTAGGCAGGTGAGTCTCGCTTTCTTACGTTTTTTTTCAAACAGTTTTTGGTTTTTTAAAATGTTTATTATGTGGAAAGATATTCTCATCTTTTACTCCCCTGCCCTTATTTTTTACTTGATCGGAGACGTGGTATTTACATTGATATTCATCCACACAATTATCTCTAACTGCTTAGGAAGGCTCAGATGGTCTTTTCAGGGTTGGAGAAAATAACATTTTCTTCCAAACCGTCACTTCAAAAACACGTTCCCATTCGACATTGCAGCAGGTGATGGGAAAACACTGTAGCATCTTGGATCCTGGAGGCGTGGAAGAAGGCAGACTGCCCTTGGCTCCCAAGGTCAAAGGCAAGCTGAAAGCAGGGCATTGGGCCAGGAGGCTCTTCTGGGATAGGAGTTGGCTCTCCTGCATCCCCACGTGGATGGGACAGGGGCAGAGCAAAAGTTATTTACATACCATTGCAACTGAAATGTCCTATCAGATGGCAACATGGTCCATGGACAGAGGAGGGAAATAGACAAAGAATTTTCTGCTCCTGATCATGAGTAAATGACCTTTACTTCAGGAGGAAGTCAAGGTGAGTTACTTAGTCTCCACTTTCTGTGATTGGAAAAGCACACAGGTACACACACACACACACACACACACACACACACACACACACCCTTAACTGTTAAAAGAATAAAACAGTACTTCGAACACTTGCCTTCCACCCCTAGAAAGTCCAGGCAAGGACAACAAGGCCATCACAGGCACCCAGGACAAAGCACTGGGAAAGTCACACTATTGAAACCTTGCATAGGTCCCTTGGATGTCATTAAAGGCAGAAAGTTTGAAATGGAATCAGAACCTTATACAGGAGAGGGGAATACAGCACCCCATGGGCTGAGGAGTTAGCCCCAGTGACCCTGCCCAAGGGCCTGCGTGGCAGTTTTGAAATAAATAAAACTCATCTTCTTTCACATCATCACTGTTGGTGTGTGGGTATGGGGAGCGGGGGGTGGTGTATGTTGAGAGAACACAATACTTCCTATCAATCCCCTCTGGACTCATAAGCAAGCGCTTGTTTACAGGAAAAGAAAAAGTGGCTTTTTAAAATCACCTTCTATTGACAAAATAAAACATACAAAGTATATATCATTGATCAACTGTCTGACAGCTCAAAGTCAAAAGGGGAAAACCAGAGAGGAGAAGAACACTGGCTGGGGAAAAGCCAGCAGAATTGGCCAAAATGCCAAGTGCTAAGTCATCATCTCTTCTGATCCCCAGAGGTGAGGGAGCAGAATCCCATTTGTTAGCGCTATTGCATTGATTTCCAGACCCATAGAAGTTTGTCTCCAGAAGGACCCTGAACAGTGCCAAGTCCCTCCCTCTCATTTATTATTGAGAAAGCTGAGCCCCAGTAGGTCTTGGAGTTTTAGGAATTTCTCAGTCTTAAGGTGGTAACGAAGCGACAGAGCCCCAGGTTCCTGGCTCTACGTCTGTGATATGTGACAACAGCGAGAGCTGGGGTGTGAGGGCAAGAACCCACTCCCAGTCTTGTCCTGTGGAAGTTATGGAGATATGTCCTGTCCCTATTTAGTGGTGAACAACACTGCTGTAGGACTTTGACCTTTTTTTTTTGGCGGGACGCGGGCCTCTCACTGTTGTGGCCTCTCCCGTTGCGGAGCGCAGGCTCCGGACGCGCAGGCTCAGCAGCCATGGCTCACAGGCCCAGCCGCTCCGCGGCATGTGGGATCCTCCCGGACCGGGGCACGAACCCGTGTCCCCTGCATCAGCAGGCGGACTCTCAACCACTGCGCCACCAGGGAAGCCCCCTGACCTTTTAATACTTTTGATAACCTGCATCCTTATTTTAGAGATGCAGAAACTGCATTCAAGAGCTGACGTGACTCATCACAGTCACCTGACTCATAAGTGACACTAAACTTTACTCTGCTGCTTCCTCTTTCTGCCTTGTCAAATGCTTGAAAAATAGACCCAAGGCACAGGTCTGCTCACTACACAGACACGTAAACCTTACAAAGATAGAAACATACAGAAAGCTCCTTATAACCCTTGACAAGCTGTAGTGAGGCTGACCCACCACACACACACACACACACACACACACACACACACACACACACACACCACACTTCACTATTAAAACAATTGAACAGTACTCAGAATGCTTCTCTTACATCAATTTTCTATGTGAAGGCCAACATTTATTCTTGCAGTGCAAATTGAATTAAAATTGACGTTCTTCAAAGAACTACAAGACGCCATTCTGATACACAGACTATTGTTACTGCCATGGGTTTCTTTAACTTTTAGGAAAGTCTGAAACTCACACTCCTTAGTGGAAAAGGAAGATGAAGTAGCTATCATTACAGTCTACTGGCAAGTGTCCATAATTTAACGTTCCCATTAAGTCATGACTCATCTCTATTTCCCTGGCATTTCTTGGTTGAAAATGCGTCTGACCCCAGGTAAGCACCAAGCCCTTGTCCGCACGCTTGTAGCCTTTCTACTCCAAGCAGAGGATTCAAGGTCCGCTCCCAGATGCCAGCTGGGACAGCGGCAGTAACCCCCACCAGGGCCTCTGGTCTCCAAGCTGTGCTCAGAGCTGATTTATATCATGTAAATGGATATTTCAATAAAGAGATTGGTACATTAGCCAAAACTCAGGGACACGTAAAACGTATTAGGTGATTTATCGTCCAACAAGTTTCTTGTGGCGAAGGCAGCTAGAGAAACACTTCCAAAATAAATGTCATTTCAATTCTTAATCTAAAAAGAATCATCATAACCACCACTAGTTTTCCCCTTTACAATTCTGCATTAGCATCTCTAATGGAGCAGGACACTCTAAAACTGGAACGACCTCTGCCCTTGCCAATACCAGTTTTAGGGAAAGTTCTGCACTGTTCAGCATTACAGTCACATCTCTCAAAGGTACAAAAGTCCCATCAATTCCCTGGAATTACAGAAACCTGAATATTTGGCATTATTGTGTATACTGTATTAGTACACTTTCAGTCAATAATAATTGCCATTGCTAAAAACGATATTTAATGGGGGTATATTTTTTATCATGTTTAAAGTACCCATGACATTGCATTTTGGAAATAAAAGGGAATGGAAAAATCTCTCATTCCCTGCAGAACCATGATTCTGAGTAACTAGCTCTAGGGAAAAAAATGGTGCAATCGAATTAGTAGTAAAAAAATCAATTGCAGTAATATGAACTTTTAATTTTTTTCATTTGAAAAAAGAGGTACAGATGTTCATGCAGGTGATAGAAAGTTCTGCTGGGAGCAATTGCCAATAGCAGATAATACTTGAGAACTTTCTGTATTCAATTCAGCAGAGTATTATCTACCATCAAGGCTGCCGCTGGCCTCTTGCAGCCTTTGTGCTAGTTAGAAAAAGATGTTCTCTGTTTGTTAGAAGATTTTAAATCACAATTTCAATTTCAGTGCTTGTGATCGGTCTGTTCATATTTTCTATGTACCAAAATGTTCATTGCAGCTCTATTTACAATAGCCAGGAGATGGAAGCAACCTAAGTGTCCATCATCGGATGAATGGATAAAGAAGATGTGGCACATATATACAATGGAATATCACTCAGCCATAAAAAGAAACAAAATTGAGTTATTTGTAGTGAGGTGGATGGACCTAGAGTCTGTCATACAGAGTGAAGTAAGTCAGAAAGAGAAAGACAAATACCATATGCTAACACATATATATGGAATCTAAGAAAAAAAAAAAGGTCATGAAGAACCTAGGGGTAAGACGGGAATAAAGACACAGACCTACTAGAGAATGGACTTGAGGATATGGGGAGGAGGAAGGGTAAGCTGTGACAAAGTGAGAGAGTGGCACGGACATATATACACTACCAAACGTAAAATAGCTAGCTAGTGGGAAGCAGCCGCATAGCACAGGGAGATCAGCTCGGTGCTTTGTGACCACCTAGAGGGGTGGGATAGGGAGGGTGGGAGGGAGGGAGACGCAAGAGGGAGGAGATATGGGGATATATGTATACGTGCAACTGATTCACTTTGTTAAAAAGCAGAAACTAACACACCATTGTAAAGCAATTATATTCCAATAAAGATATTTTTAAAATATTAATTAATTAATTAAAAAAAAGAAAAAAGATGTTCTCTGGCCTCATTCCCCCTCCTCCACCCGACCCTGCAGTCTGTGCAGGTACACGCCCTCGGGAGCTGAAGGCTAGCTGGATTCTGGCCTCCCCCAACCTCAGACAGAAACCCTGGTGCAAAACCAAAATGTATACTCCTCTATCAAGGCCTTGGCCCTAGAAGTAAAGAAATTAAGAAACAGATCAATCAATTATGGTCTATCCATATGATGGAATATTAGGAAGTCATCAAAATGGTATTTTAATATTTAAATATTCAAACTATTCTTTATTGATATATCAGGGTAATATTTATGATACAATGTTAAGTTAGAAAAAAATGCAATAGGATATCAACTTAATGAACAAATTATCAGATGTAAATAAGATGAGGTACACACCAAAATGTTAATAATTATTACCTCCAATTATGGCTACCTAATTATTTTTGTATTAATAAATTTCTGCATTTGAAAGATTTTCTTCAATGAGCATGAATGGCTTCTTCAGTAGAAACCAATTGGAAATAACAAAGAAATATCTATAATCCCATCTGCTTTTCAATCCAGGAAATAATACCATCTAGTTACTTATTTTGATTCAAAACCTTTCAAATTAAGGACACATAGGGATGTTGAAGTAACAAGACAGCAATTGATTGTTTCTCCAAGGCTATGATCCCCCTTAAGGATAGAGAAGAAATCTATAGTGGTTTAAAAAAGAAGAAAAGTGCTGTTTAAACCAGGGGATAAAGGTTTGAATCCTACCTTCAGTAGCCATTACTATACGACCTTGGAAAAATTATTTAACCTCTTTGATTTTGTTTCTCCTTTTATATGATGGGGTTAATCATTTCTACCTTGAAGACTGCTCTGAGCATAAAATTAGCTGATGGTATAGTGAGCTGGTACTTAATAGATACATGTTATTTAGGTCTTGTTACAATGATCTCATATACCTCACCTGTCCCCTACCCCACAGCCCTGCACGTAGTAGGAGCTCAGTAAATGCTACAATCAAAGTGTTGCACTAGGTTTAAAAGAAGCCTGATCGTCTCGGAGAGGAAATCTCAAATGTTATATGGCTGGGTGAGACCTATAGGAATTGCCTTGATAGAACAGACCTTAGGCTGTGTTGCCAAGAACAGAGATTCTCTGAAAGACCACCACCTCCACTCCTGACCATTTGTTTGGACTGTTTGTTCTGTGTGTTAATATATGGTGTCAGCCTCTGGGGCTCTGCACCCTTCGTGGATGGACATTTAAAAGCATAGTTCTCACTTCGTAGGAAAGAAAACTCAGAGCCGATGGATGAATGTGGAATCCATTGAAAGCCCTTTTTATGAATCACTAAGCCCCGCCACCCTTGGACTATTAGTAAGAATAATGACAAACACATGTACTTCCTAGGTGCTGGGCACTGTTACAAGCACCTCACTTATACCAGACCATTTAATACCTGCGGATCTCAGCAGAAACTCATCTGAAGGGACAGAACCTCTGTAAAGTTTAAATCCATAGATGTTCTGAGTTCTAACAGGAAAAGGAATTTGCAGTGATGCCAGGAAAGGACAAGACAGCAGGCCAACTCCTCCCTCAGACCACGGAGTTAGGGGCTACACATCACGTGGGTTCAGGCAGCCCAGGGGACAAGACATTAAAAGTTAGATAAGCTCTTTGGGGCCATAATGTAGCTTTTGTAGTTTAAGAGGTTTCAGGGCTAATATTTAAACTCCTTCCATGCTTCAACTCCTATATGTACATTTAGACTTTTAACTTAGAATCCTAACCATTTTCACGTCATCTTAGTTTTCTCTAACTCTTCCTGGCATTTTTGCTTATGTTCATTTTGAAAATACCAGCCTATCTGCGGGCAAGTGTTCAGGGCTAAGGGCCAGGACCAGGCATGTTCTCCCACCCCACCCTGACCCCCTGTCACTTGGGGCAAATTAGGGAAGAGAAGGTCACCTCCCCCAGGGCAGAGCTGCGGAGGTGACAGCCAGGGATGCATTCACTGTGAAACTAATGAAATTAAGTGAGAGGCTCTCACTTGCCTGGGATCTTTCCAAAACCGTGCACCAAATTCTACAGAATTCACTCTTTGCTTTACTATATTTGTGCTCCCAGACTGCACAAGCTCCAGGCCGCACAAACCTGGATCCACTGTGGGTGACCCGGTAAATCAGGTGAGAATACACGGGAAGACAAACTCTGGGCGGAGGCATCGGGGTCCGTCTCCTGGAAGGCTCTGGACGCTCCCGCAAAGGGTCTGGTGTTATTTTAAGGGTTGGACTTGGTCCCGTCCACCCCAACAGCAAGAAGTTATTTCTAGCCTTTTGTTGTTTTACTTATTGACGATTGATACCTGAACAAGGTGGTAACGGCTTCTTTAGCAGAGGCAGCTTGCCTCCTGGTCATCCTGAAAGATATGATGGAGCAGGGCTGGTGCCTCCAAGGACAAGCTCTCCCTGAGCAGCACTAAAGAAGCCTTAAGAAGGAAAAAGAAGAGGAAGGCAGTGCTTCCAACAGATGGGTGGTCTTTGCCTGTAACCCAGCAAGGCCCCCTGTGCCCTGAGGAGGGGGCGGGTGCTTAGCCGGGCGGCTGAGTCCTTAGAAACCGTCTCTAAGGGGTGGTGTAAGCCTCTAAATTATTAGCATCTCCTCAGTTCGGACACCCTGGACAATACTGCTTTGGGTGTATGTCGCAGAGAATGAGGGAGAGGGGTGGTGAACATCTTGGAATAACAAACAAACAAAACCCTGAAGGGGATTTCGCAGAACACCCAAGGCCCTCATTTGCATTCGTTTATCCACCTGCTCCTGACTCTGGAATGTTCCTAGAAACTCCTCCCTCTGCCTTTTAGCATCCTAGTTGCTAGCGTTAATAAAATGGTCTTTTTCAGAAAAAGGAGGATGACATTTTTTATATTCAGTGTTATTACAACCACATACATATTTTATGTACCCAGGAAGAAAATACATCAACGTTCTAACAGCAATTATATTAGAATGGGGATTTTTTTCCCAAATTTTCTTTAATATACATGTGTTATTTTATAATATAAAAGGGACATAATAAACTTGGGAGGGGAGAACATTTTATTAGTGGTTCCATCCCCAGTACTTGGCCTGCTGGAAAGCATTCAAATATGCTGTTTGAGGATAAATCAGGAGCTTGGGATCAACATACACACACTACTACATATAAGATAGACAACCAACAAGGACCTACTGTATAGCACAGGGAACTCTACCCAATACTCTATAATGACCTATATGAGAAAAGAATCTGAAAAAGAATGAATATATGTATATGTATAACTGAATCACTTTGCTGTACACCTAAAACTAACAGAACATTGTAAATCAACTATACTCCAACAAAATGTTTTTAAAAATATGCTGATTGAAATGAATAATCCATAGGAAGAGATAAGGATACCAGGCTTGTCAACAGCACTTTGATGAATCAACCCAACTTGGTAGAAGACTGCTCCTCCTTTTCTAAAACTATTTTCATTAGCTTCTTTCTCTATATAATTCTTTTCCTGGCCATTTGTCCAGTAAAAAGGTAAAACCTGACGAACACACCATGATGCTACTTAAAGTGACAACATAGAGATTAATGTTTTCCTAAAATCCTTCAGGAATTTTGAACCACCTAAGTTTGTATGCAAAGTTGATTTTTGATTCCTCAGCTTTTTTGTTATTATTATTCATTTGCACAACAGAAAACATTTGCCTCTCATTTCAACCAGATGTGGCAAATATCAACTCAAGCCAAGTCAGCAACAAAAATTCTGATTTAATTCCAACCACCCGAGGTTCCCCTCCATGGGAGAAGTTGGCTTGGCAAACCTTGTGTATTTATGTGAAATACTATACCCTAGAAGAGGGGGAAACACCTGTCTTGGGGGGAAAAAAGAAAGAGAGACAAGCTGAAGCCATGTTTATTAAAGTTTCCTTATCTTGCTGCCGAGACCGGCTGAGGTCACCTGCCCTGGTGATGCGAAGCCAAGGTCAATTTCAACAACCTTGTCATCAGTCTGCCTGTTCCCTGTATCTTTCCTCTCCCTCCAGTGGCTCCTCTCCTTGGGTTGGTTTCTCCCTGTCTCTGCCTAGGCCAGGCATCCATGGTTAGCAGGCCTCTGGTTCCTTCGGTTCCCACAAGGAAAGAAGGGCATATACAATCCAGGTCAAGAGTGGAAAATGTCTCTGTGGTAACTGTTGGGACTTGGTAGAATCACGTTTATACCGATCAAACCACAGATTGGTTCCAGGCGGGATGTAGGCTCCGGGCGGGATGTAGGCTCCGGTTTTTACATGAGGAATCCACAACCACGGGCTGCCCAAGGCCATAGAGTTGCTTTGTGGCAAAATCCACTGGGAACCCAAATGCCTCCCTAATTCTTTCAGTTCCAGGTGGTGAGCAACTGAATAGCACCCACGGGTGACTCTGAAAATCTCAGGCTCTCTGGTGGTTCAGCAGTTATTCAGGTATCTCACAGTGACTCTGGATGGCATTTTCCAGCATCAAAGTCCATCAGTCATAGATATGCAGAAGGGTTAGTGACTAGGGTGTTTGTTCAAAGGAATTCTGACCACGAAGAGCTCGCAGTAGGATGAAGTCTTGTTAACAGAGTGTGGTAGATGGTACTTTCCAAAAATGCTGACAACAGTATTTCCAGACCCACGTGCTCTTCCAGAATCTTGCCATCCTCCCATCAAGAGATGGAGCCTCTGTCATCTCCCCTTTCCCTGGGCAGGTCTTCGTGATGGCTTGGACCAAGGGAATGTTGCAGAAGTGATGCTGTGAGGCTTCTGAGGGTGGGTCATCAAAGGCTCACTGGCTTCTGCCTGGTTCTCTCTCTCTTTCTGTCTGTCTCTCTCCATACACCTTCTGAGTTCTGAGCTGTCGTGTAAGAAGTCACACTACTTTCCCACGGAGAAACACAGAAAAAGAGAGAGAGGCCTCCTGAGGAGCCCCAGCTGTTAGAGACCTTCCAGCCCACGTGCCAGACATGGGGGTGAGCAAGTCTTCAGATGGTTCCAGTCGCAGCCACTGTCTGAGTCCCATCACATGAGGACCCCCAGTACGTGCTGGAGACAAGAATGAGACACAGCGTGGCTTGTGGAGAAGAGGGTGGGCTGCAGTGAAGCTGGATGAAGAGGTACGACTTGAGCTGCATCTTGAGGGATGAATAACAGCCCACCAGGCAGACAAAGGAGCAGGCTCTCCAGGCAGAGGCAGCAGCAGATGAGGCGAAGAGGTGTGAAACGGCCACAGGAAGATGCAAGACATTCCTGGGGTTGGAAATGAAGGATCCTGTCTGTGGGGCCAAGGAAGGACACAGCGAGAGGAGACCATGATCTGATTTTCTTTTGACAAAGCTCACTCTGACCAGTGGAGAGGACGGGTGTGTGTGTGTGTGTGTGTGTGTGTGTGTGTGTGTGTGTGTGTGTG
>NW_020837969.1:21963301-22020872 GCF_003676395.1 Aethalodelphis obliquidens | reverse complement strand
GTGTGTGTGTGTGTGTGTGTGTGTGTGTGTGTGTGTGTGTGTGTGTGGCAAGGTCAAGGTCAATCAGTACTGGGGAAAGAGCTCAGCTGAGGGATGATGAGAGCACAAAGCAAGGCAGGAGCAGCTGACATGGAGAGAAAACAGCAGCGGGAAGAAGGCAAGTGGCTCAGAAAGGACCTGGTCACCGGTTAGAGGTTAAGAGAGAAGAAGGCTGAGGTGGATTCAGGTTTCTAGGTCAGAAAACAGGAAGGCTGGGTGGTGCCGTTCAGAGAGCTTAGATTTCAAGTTGTGTGGTGGGCAGGTGAACTCATGCTTTTCCACTTGTGTTTTTCCACTTGTGTTCCCTTTGGGGATGCTTGGGGACCAGGAGGATGTACAGGTCTCATCAGCAACACGGGCATTTTAAGTCCAGAAAATGAGTGAGTCTTGGAAGAGTAACACCGTAATGAAGGAAGAGGGCGATGACAGAATCCTAAGGAACCAGCCTTTGAGGGATGGCCAGAGGAAGCAGACCCTAGGAACAAGAATGCAAAGAGAGGGCAGAGAAGCAGAAGACAAGTCCAAGGACCAGAAGCTGAGAGCTCACCTCTCCCTGGGCTAAGGCACAGCTCTGAAGGAAGCGCATCTCTGGAGGAAGTCTAGATGCTTCCCTTCTTTCCTTGCTCTGGATCCTTTCACAGCGATTCATAGCACAGGATTCAAAGAAATGCGTGGGCCAGCAGGAAACCCTGACATCTGATTTATCATTAACAACAATATAATACCCTGTTCTTTCATTTAAGTTTACCCAATGACTTTAATGGCTTTGGCCAGGGGTTTAATTCTTTAGGTATTCATCAACATTTTGGGTAAGAACACACTTGAATTTCAGGCAGCAGAGCACTGTGGCCTTTGGATGTGGCCCAATTGATACAGTAACCAGATCTGCAGTTATATCCAAATTCCTCGTGCGTACACAGATGAGTGAGCTTGCCCATATTTTAGAATACTAAGGAATCCTGAGAATCCAGCACTTAATTAATATGGATGGTCCCTTCCTAGAAATGTCAGACTTTGAAAGCACCTTAGATGTCATCAACTCTGACCTGTAAAATTGCAGACTTTGGGTGGTGTCTTCAGATGGCAGAGGACAGGGGGTTTTATTTCAACCGAAAGCAGAACAAGGCAGAGAAACTTGATAATGCAGAGCTGACCTGCAGGTGTGTATAAATTATTGATGAGGACTCCACCAGATGAATTTGCGGGTAAAGGTGGGTTGGCCAGAGATGAATCATAGTCTTTCTCTGAACTAGAGTGCCCGGGGCCGGGACTCTCATTTTCTAGATGAAGAAACAAAGGACTACAGAGGTGAAGCAACTGGCCCAAGGTCGAACCTAGATTAGAGCCAGAGCTGGGATGATTCCTGGGGCTGAGTCCCTTATTCGTTTTCTCCTGTGAGCCATCTCCACGCCATCTCTGGTTTTATCTTCTGTGTTTTATGTCAAATGTCATAAATATAGAAAGCAGAAGATATCGTTGACAAATGCTCTTCCCACATCAGCAGCCACTAGGGGTTTTTTTTAAACCCTTTCCAACATCCACCCAATGCAATCATGGAACATGCAAACAAAATGCATACAGCTTATGGGCCAATCTAATGTCTCTGAGAAATAAGGGGTGTATTGTATTCTTAAAACAGGTTTGGAAAATTAAGTAAAATTTTATCCAGACAGAAGATGTAATTGTTAACTGCTTCCTGAAATCTAATTGTTTTTATTTCTCGAGATAAAGAATAGAGCATCACAGTGGGTTACTAGGAACTCGATGATTTCCTGCTCCGAGTGCAGTGCTCCCTTGAGCAGAGAACAGATGGAAATGCTAGCGTCTGCTTGAGTCCTGAACTTAGGCTGCTGTCCTGCTGCTCCTAAAACTGTTCTCCACAGTCTCAGGACCTCCACTTCACTAAGCTGGCTTTTCTCAGGCTTTGTTCTCATCTGCCTCTCTAGTACTGAACATGGCTCCCAACCACCCTCTTCTTTGGGCAAGCCTTTCTTCTCTTGGCTTCCGTGATGTCAAGGATAGCATAGAGTTTTTCTCTCAAGGGTCAATTCTGATCGATTAGTGCTGCTTCCTGGTGTTGGGAAGGATGCTGAGGCAAATCCAAGCTCTCTGGAGAAAATCCTGGTGATCGACGAGTGATGTCTGCAGTAGGTGGAGCAAGAAAGAGTGGAGGTTGGTGGAGCTGCCGTTTTGCCATCACTGAGTGCTATTCTCAACTGTCTGCCTCCTTTTTTTTAATCTTGTAGATGTTGGTCTTTTCTACGGATCTGCACTTTGCCCGGGTGTAGCGTCTGGTACATTGTATACGCTCAGAGATTGTTAGTTGGTTTCTCTATGTCTATACTCTCTCCCTTAACAATATCTTCCATTGTTTCAACGACCACTGCCACGTACCCAACTCTTCTGTTTATCTCTTTCGACCTGAATATCTACTCGCCTGATAAACAACGCAGACAGCACACCAGCCGCTGCTCCAGTGCAAAATTTCCAAAACCAAATTAACTCCTCTCATCTGCATACCATTCCTTTCTTTGCATACTTTATTTTCACTGAGCCAGTTTCACTTTCACTGAGCTTGTTTCCCTTAGGCATCCTCTTAATGTAATCCCCCTCACATGGATGACTGATGTCATCTTTCCTCTGGTCCATGTAGGCAGTCTCTCAGCCCTCCAACCTATTTTACACACTGCTACCAGATTGGGTTTCGGAAACAAATGTGCACCTCCTACGATTCCTGTCTTTGTTTGCGTTTCCCTCAAAGCAGACCCTGAGACATGAATCTGGGTGCAGGTGGTTGACTTGGGAGACGACCTCAGGATGGTGAGAGAGTGAGACGAAAGGCAGGGAAGGGAGGACACCGGATGTAGTGGGCGCTGTGGCTCCCTGCCCAGGTCCCCCCTCAGGCCTGAGACGCTCAGCCTCCCAGCTACGAGTGGGGTTGGCAGCTGATGGCTCTTCGCTGAGTCCCTCCCTGGGAACTGCTCTGGGCAGAGGAGAGCGGCCGCACCCGATCCTCCCCTGGGGGCAGCCTACATCCACTGACTAGTCAGTGTGAGGATGTAATGGCCCACCCCCCATCCTGATCTCAAGTGGGTCAACTCTGAAGGGCTCTCTTCGCTCTGGAGCTGACTATGGGATCTTCTGAGGCTGTAGGTGCCCTGCAGTTCAACACCCCCTTCTACCCAATCCTGCCTCCTCTCTTCCTCGTAGGTGTTGGTCTCAAGGGAATTCCCCAATAAACTTCCTGCAGGCAGATCTCCACTTCCGGGTCTGTCTTCCAGGTAACCCCTCCTGAAACAGCCAATGAAGTGGCATTAATGAGTGAAGTACTGCTATGGGCAATGGAGACTAAGTCCTGCTGGGGACCCTTTGAGAAACTGTGTAGACTTCAGCACTGGCCCATCAAGGAGCAAGGCATTGGGGGGTGCTTATCTAGCTACTCCTGTCCTTCACTGGTTGAAGGTTGTTCATGGGGCAGTAACGCCCTGACACTTCTCGCTGGCCCCGTATGTGGCCAGGTATGCTTCCCTGGCCAGGGGATGCTCTCAGGCAGAAAGACGCAGGAAGCCATCAGCTTGGAGGGAGCTATCTGCAGACGACCCCCAGGGTGAACCAATGGGCTCTGAGCAGAGAGTGCCCACAGCATCTGCTACAGTTCCCCTCGTGAAAAGCCATCTCCGACGCCCCATTCTCCACAGCAGGGATCACAAGCTCACAAAGTCACATCACCACTCATGTGATTGGCTTGGCAAAGCGCATTCCTGACATTTTGAATTTGAATTCTTTAGACAGAACAATCAAACCCAGAGACTTCACACATGTGTTATTATCTGGTCTCTGAAGGTACTGGAGATCTGGACGCTTGGTCTAGATTCCTCTGGCCGAGCATCTCTCATGACCTGTTATCAAGCCAACTTTCCTTTTCTGTGTTCGTCTAGACACTTTCTTCCACCCAGATTTGTCTATGTGTGTGTAAAACAACCCAAAATCTAGTCATGCAGTTCTTTTCCAGAGACTTCCCAATGACCAGAAGATGGGACTCAAGCTTCCTGGCGAGGCACACGAGGGCTCCCACCGCCAGGTCAACCCCTAGTGCAGTCCCCCACTCCCCCGACCCCACACAGCTCTCCTCCATGCCTCACATCTCATCCACATGACACGTCTGTGCATCCCTCAACATTCCAGATTCTCCCACATCTAGCTGCTTTTCTTTCTCTGTCTAAAAGTATCCACCCCATGTTCTCCACCTGGAAAACTCCACGTCCTCTTTCAAGGATCAGCTCAAATTCCACCTCCTTGGCACAGGTGGGGAGAGAGGAGCTTGCTCCTTGTGTTCCCAGTTCCCGGTACAGATTCTGTTACAGCGCAGATCACCGTGTTGTATTTATCTGTTTAAATGCCTGTTTCCCCCACTAGACCATGAACTCCTCAAAGGCAACATCGAGTTGCCTCTCTCTCCCCACGGTCTGGCATAATGCTGTGGGTCCATCACAATACACCAACTGGATAACAGATGGTTGGACGGATGGATGGATGGATGGATATTAATCTAGTTGCTGGACCTGCTGCTTTTCTGAGGGTATGAAAATATTTGCTCATCTGTAGCTGCTGATTCTCTGTCCTCCACTCTTAAGCTCACATCTCTTCCTTACCTTTAGCTAAATGTGGGCAACTGCTTGTTCTCGGCTAGAGGACCTTAACCATTTCTCTTAGTTCCTGTCACTTGGGCCCCAGAAGATGCCCAGATGCTACTATCGGGACCAAGAATCTTTAAGACGGTGTGTGGCATTCTGCTTTCTGCTACCTGCCCTTAAACTCTCACAGACTTCCTGACCCCTGCCTGCCTGCCTTGCAGACAGACTACCCTCAGCTCTGGGCCCCTCTTGATTCTGGTGACACTACTGTCAGCTACTATTTTTTTAAAAATACATTCCATCCCTGACTCTCTATTGACACCTAGTTCAGCACAGCAAAGTGGAAGGCACTCCCTGAAATAGATGTGCCCACCTGGCTCTGGTTGGCACTCAGGAGCCCAGATGGCTGTCTTTGCTTCAGACTGCCCAACATTTTGATCCAGTTACAGCCAGAAGTTGTCAGTTGTTTGATAAGAGAGAACAAAAATACATGAGCGTCCATGAACAAAACCAGCAGGGAATCTTCCTTTTGCTTTTCCATACAAAATTGTCTCTGATAGTTTTGTCTCATTATTCTTTTTTATCCAGTCAACAGGCCCTGTCTGTGCTCTGGGAAAGGCAGAGGTGAGGTGAGGAGACACGGTTTTCCCTTCTAAGGCTCGCTTTCTAGTTGGAGAGGACAGAGCACCAACAAGAAAATAAATAGAAGAGAAATAATTACACATGGTGAGAACAGCTGTGAAGGGTACAGGCAAGAAGGATCTAGGGTGTCAGGTGGTCCGGGGACCTCTCTGAGCTTGCGACATTTCAGTTGAATGCAGGAGGGTAAGGAAGACTCTATCAGACGAAGGAAAAGTGTGGGGAAGGCTGCCAGGCTCTGTGCACAGCTTTTGTCAGTACATTCACGCTAAACTAGAGTAGACACTTCATCTGGGTCCTTCAGAAACAGGCTGGGGTTCAGCTCCCAATGTGTTAATGGCAGTACCATCAAGAGGGAGATGGATGGAAATGGCGACCTTTGAAGCTGCAGTTCCCAGGGATTGCTGGTGGCTGCTGGATGGCGAGGTGCCTTGGTGACGCTCAGGCTGCTTCTCGTTGTCTGCAGGTCCCCAGGGTAGCACACACACTCAGAGAACTTTATGGTTGCGGAATAGCTTATTGTCTGTTTTAGAGGATGAGGCTGAGTGGTGGTGGTGGGATTGACTCAAGAGCCCTGCCCATTACTGCAATTAATGCTGTATTAAAACGGACAGTATTTGTGTAGAGAACCTTTACAGGCTAAAATGCAGCCAACGTTAAAATGTGGCCAGGAACAAGGAGACTATATATGTTCCCTTTCTGAAGGGGTCGAATTCCCCAAACACATCTTTGGCTGACACAGGTAACTTGATAGAAATCTTCCTTCACCAGAAAGGGGTTTCGTGAGTAGTTTTCTATTTTCCCATTTATATAATAAGCAATTGAAAGCCATTTGTCATTCCGGCCAGTGCTCCTGTGATCCACACAAACAACCTCGGCATCTGACATATTTGACAGAAGTTAAGAAGCAGGGCAGTGCCAAAGCTACACCCCAACGTTCATAGCAGCACTATTCACAAGAGTCAAGAAGTGGAAGCAAACTGAATGTCCATTGACAATAGATAAAGAAGATGTGGTATATACAACACACACACACACACACACACACACACACACACACACACAGGAATATTACTCAGCCATATAAAAGAATGAAATAATGCCATCTGTGGCAATATAGATGGACCTAGAGATTATCATACTAAGTGAAGTAAGTCAGAGAAAGACACAAATCATATATCACTTATATGTGGAATCTAAAAAAATGATACAAATGAACTTATTTACAAAACAGAAATAGACACAGAAAACAAGCTTATGGTTACCAAAGGGGAAAGTGGGGGACGGATAAACTGGGAAAGTGGGGTTAATATATACTCACTACTATTTATAAAATACATAAACAACAAGGACCTACTGTATAGCACAAGGAGCTACATTTAGTACCTTGTCATAACCTATAATGGAAAAGAATCTGGAAAAGACTATACATATATGTATAACCGAATCACTTTGCTGTATACCTGAAACATAAATCAACTATACTTCAATTTTTTTTTAATTAAAAAAAACAAAACTGAAATCCTAATTTCCACATTTTATCTTTGGATGTTTTTTAGCATCTTCCAGAGTGTTGTCTGATATCTGCTTCCAGGGCCTGTAGCAGAAGAGATATATTACCAAGCGCAGTAGTTAATGTTTGGTTTTACAAACAACCAACCATGTGTTGGGTTGTTTCAGCCACTAAGAAAGCACCATTTAACTGCTCTAGGGATCAAAGTGGATATGCTGGGTTCAATTAAAATTGCATCCTGGATTCAGTCCAGCAGCCCTAGTCATCACGTTATCAAAGAACCCATCCCACTGGCCTGTAGTCGTTTCCATCTCTCCTCTGCCCAATGGTGAAAGCCAACACAGCAGGGAGTCCGACTCACTCACCCTGCATCCTCAGCCCTGACTGACACGTACAGGCAATCAATCAATTGTACTGAATGAATGAATGGATGAATGAGTGAATTTTGATCCTACAAAGATAAAAACTACCCTATTTTTCTTTTTTGGCTTCAAGCAATAGAAATTTATTTTCTCACAGTTCTGGAGGCTGGAGTCCAAAATCAAGGTGTCGGCTGTTATATGCTCCCTCTGAAGGCTCTAGGGGAGGACCCTTCCCTGCCTCTTCCAGCTTCTGGTGGCTCTAGGCGTTCCCGAACTTGTGGCTGCATCACTCCAATATCTGCCTCTGTCTTTACATGGGCTTCTCTTCTCTGTTTCTGTCCACACTCCTCTATTTTTAAAAGAAGAGATTTTCCTTTCAAACCCACACAAAACATTAACGTGGGTGGGTGTATTTCTAGGACTAGGGCTGATCTCAAGTGAAGCACTGCATCTCGTCTTTTTTTTGGGGGGGGGCTGCTCTTCGTTGCTGCACGCAGGCTTTCTCTAGTTGCGGAGAGGGGGACTACTCTTAGTTGTGGTGCACAGGCTTCTCATTGGGGTGGCTTCTCTTGCTGCGAAGTACGGGCTCTAGAGCACAGGCTCAGCAGTTGTGGCGCACAGGCTTAGCTGCTCCGAGGCATGTGGGATCTTGCCGGACCAGAGATCGAACCTGTGTCCCCTGCATTGGCAGGCGGATTCTTATCCACTGCGCCACCAGGGAAGCCCGCGTCCCGTCGGTATGTGTCTGCATTGTAAGCCTTCATTCCTTACCGATAAGCCTTGAACTGGTCGATTTAATCTCTTCCATCTGGTTCTGTTTCTTGCACTGTCACTTGATTCTGTGCTTGGGTGAAAGAAGGCATCCTGATTGTCCTGTTCTAGGAACAGGGGTTCAGTGCATGTCTGTTGGAACTATTCCCGTCTTTGCTCCAGATGGAGGGCTAACATTACATAGAATTAAATCACGCATAATACATGTTCCCATTCCGTTAGAATTTCTTTCTAAAGTTTCAGTTATGCTCACTTATGTTCATTTTTTTTTGTCTTTACTGCTTTCCATACAGTAAAATACAACTTTGCAGGAAACACGAGTTCTCAGGGCAGTTCGGGAAGTGCCGGGTTAAATAAACAGCCAGATTTCCTCACTGCGGGATTTGTCAGCCTTCAGTGTGCTCCCAAGCACGGTGAATCTCCAAAGAGGGTGACACTTTGTCAAAATCTCCGGATTTGTTTGATCCCAGAAACCTTTTAGTGATGAATTTCTCTTGGGACTAGTGTTTCACCCAAGGCACTTTGGAGAACAATAGCATATATCTTCTTTGTTGTTTTTCCTTTGTTTCTTTCTTTTTTTTTTTTTTTTGCGGTACGCGGGCCTCTTACTGTTGTGGCCTCTCCCTTTGCGGAGCACAGGCTCCGGACGCGCAGGCTCAGCCGCCATGACTCACGGGCCCAGCCGCTCCGCGGCACGTGGGATCTTCCCGGACCGGGGCACGAACCCGTGTCCCCTGCATCGGCAGGCGGACTCTCAACCACTGCGCCACCAGGGAAGCCCTGTTTCTTTACATTATCACATTTTTTCTCCAATGTTTCCCTAAATATAAAATGATTTTCTTTTCCTGGTTTTTCCTCTATCCGATTTTGTCTGTCCCTTAATCAAAAAGTCTGATTTAAACAAACAGGTATTGAACACATTTGCAATTAAAATTACATTAAATACCTTTAAGTGTTTGGCAAACAGAGAAAGCGGCTTGGGAAATCTCAGGCCCCTGAGTGCTGTTGTAAGGAGGGTGATCACAGTTGGTGTTCTACCTTCCCCAGGAAAGGGTGAGGTGGGCTTCCCTGCCAGGAGGCAGCATGAGTGTAGGGTCTGGAAGTGCCTCTGTGACGTTGTTCCACAGCCGGCAGTGATCAGAAAAGCACTAGAAACACTTATCCCAGTGAAGGTTTTTTCAGAATCCTTATAGCCCTAACTTATAACTGCCCAGTGTGTTTTGGCGCCTTGAAATTTTCATTACTTGCTTCTACAACGTTTCTTCTTATTCATAAAAATGCCAGATGGCACGCATTCATGTTTTAAACTGGAGTGAATTCGAATTAAAGTTCATTTTTGTTTTGGCAGGGTGTCTTTAAGGCTATGTGACCACCTTGAGAAAATGGTCTACTTTCAGATCTCAGGAGTCCTCGAGGCACAAAGGTCGGGAGAACATAAAACTCATGTCCAAGACGACCCACTGGCAAACCGTCCCCCTCCCCAGTGACCACCCCTCTCTTGACGTCTTGCAAGGGTCACTCACTTCAGAGGCAGTGTGACAAGTGCCAATCCTGGCGGGGAGCCACGGAAGGGGGCCCAGAGATGAGAGGGTGGGGTCAGTCACCCGGAGCCTCCTCTCCCGACCACACACCACAGACCCAAGTGTGACACCCCTTTCACCCACTGCAGCCCTGTGTCCCCAGGTTGTGACAAAGCCAGAAAAGCTGGCAGATTTCTAGCTGCCCTGCCCCAAGGTAGTCACCCAGCCTGAACAACTGTCACGAAGCCGGGTTGAATAGATAGATTAACTCCTTCGAGGTTACTGTGGAATTTTCTACCTTCAGTGCATTTCTAGCAGGTTGTTTCGTTTACTTATTTTTGTATGCTGTCTCAGGATGTGGGGTGGACTTGAGAATTGTTTGGGGTAGGAGAACTTTGTTCTGTCTCTGGCTTTTTCCCAAAAACAGGGATTTTTGGCATCTGTTCCTCCATTGTGTGGCCTTTCCCTTTTACCCCGCATAAGCCTCTGAAACCTTCCTCCCCATACGTCCCTTCTCTTCCTCTCTTTTCTCCAGCCCTACGGTTTCCTGCCCCACCTCCCCAGATTTCCTTCCTGCCCCTGTGCTGTAGCTGGCCAGGGGGATTGCAATCCTCTCCTCCTCCAGCCACAGTAATCCAATCATCCTTTCCTCACTGCCTGCCTGTGAATGAGGGAGTTGTCCTGGCGGCCAAATTAAATTAAGGGCTATGCTTGCAAAATTCACAATTTATTCCGCTGGGGCCCCGGTGAAGACCCTAAAATTCAATTTAGCAGACTGGGGGATCAAGACAAGAAATCCCTGAGGTGGGGCTCTCAGCCTCTTTCATCTGGTTGCTGTGAGCTGCAGCCTGGTGTGCTGGAAAGAGCCTGGACTTTGGAAGTTAGACAGATTTGACTTTGAATCAAGACTCGGCTATTGGCTGCTGTGTGATCTTAGGCAAGTTACTTAACTTCTCTGAGCCTCTTACCTATAAAAAGGGGATAACAGAACTACCTACCTTTTGGGACACTGGTACAAAGTATGTAAGTGCCTGGTACTGAGGGAACGCTCAATGAAGGAAAGTCCTTACTGTTTAGATTGGGCCTGTGGAGTATAAGAAACAGAAATGAAGCCGAGGAGCTGGCGAGAAGGCTTTCCCCCGTGGAGGTCACAGCTGTCACTTTGCTAGAGTTGCACCAGCCAGCTGGACGGTGATGGAGCCAAGGGTTAACCTGGGTCACCGGGACTGCACCACCACCCACACAGGGCAGAAGGACATCATCTCGGAAACTCCAGCGTGGATGTCTCTGCCTTGTCTGAAACGACCCCACGTTGAGTCTGTTTCTTGCCTGGCACCAAGTAAACCTGTTCTCCTGCTCTCCCTGCTGGTGAATATCTTATCTAGGGGAGGGGAGAGAGCGTCACCAAGACCCCTGGAAGTGGCTCTTGCTAGAGGATAGAAATCCTCCCCAAAGCCCTGCAGACTCTCATTACCCAGCACAGGTGCTGAGCTCCTGCGCTCTTCAGCAGCGCTTCCTGACCGGGAGACAGCATCCCGTACCTTCCCGAAGCACGCTTGGTGATGGTGGTGAAGGGGACGACAAAGGAAGGGAATTACTCATTTCTTTCTTTCCTTCTTGGAAATCCAAGGTGGCAGTAACATCAGAAAGACAGCATGTGCTATCTTCTCCACATTCTCAAACCCTCTACAGGTAATGACAGAAACAATGGCTATTGTTTACATCAGCCTTGTACCTATTTCTGGCCCGTTCTCTTTAATTTAGTGACAGAAAATGCTCCTCCACAGAGAAGTGGGCATGGAGCCGGGCTGGGCCACCTCTCTGACTACAGTTGTTGGTCCTCCAGTGTACAGTTGTATGCTGGCATCAGGTGAGATTCCCTCCTTCCTTTCCGTACTCTAAGTGCGGTTGGCGTTAGCCCCCAGAAGCCAGCAGGCATGTTCCCCATGATGCCGAGTTTATCCTAGAAACAAGCCCACCCCTGCCTTCCTGGTATTTGGTTATATGAACCAATTTACTTCTTCTTTTTGTTTGTTTGATTAAGCTAGTTGGAGTGGGGCTTCCCACTTGTACAGTCTAATGAGTTCCTGACTCATCCAAGTACCAAATCGAAAGGCTATGGGACCCACAAGTGCAGGCTCTGATCCTGACCCTTGACTTTGGTCAGTGTTTGAAGATAGGATGTCAGGTACCATGAGCCAAGTGTGCTTGTTTAGAAAGGAAACGTTCTTGTTACCACAGCCCTTGAAAGTTAAGACTTGGAAGAACTCGGAGAACCGGCTGGAGGCATGTCGCCTGTGTCCTCAGATTCTTCCGTACTGAATACCTTTGGTTTTTGGTTACTTCAAGGGGCCATGTTGAAGGTGTGTCTCCACTGATTGTTGGAAACTCACTGGCCTTTTGAGTAGTGGTCATTAGCTTCACACTTGGCCATTCCGTGGGCTTTGACCACTGGCCTTCAGGAGCCCCTCCCTCATTGTAAAGACTGGCTCACATGAGCCCTTCAATAGATTTTGCCCATCAGTCTGCCTGGAGGGGGATGCAGAGAGACCAGGAGCCTAGTTTGCCCAAGTCAAACAGAAGATGAATGTATGAATTTACACAAGCGATGGCACCTTTCTGGTTTTTCGCTTTCTCACCTGTAAACAGAGGGTGCTGAACTAGAAAACACAAAGTCCTTTTAACTCCAGTAGTCTACGATTTTTCAATATAATTTATAAATGAAAGTCTTGGCATTTGGAGTGAAATTAAGGAGCCAAGACTTATGTGAAGCTCTTCCACCTGAGCAAACACTACGCCCACAAAGTGTAAATTCCCACGGGTAAGGAAAACAATAGACCACCCTTGGAGTGGGAGAGGGAAGGTTCAACACGTCACTGGGAGACAGACCTCTTTTCTCAGCAGCAAATAACACTCCCACTGCCAGATAAGATGATTATTAAAACCAAGGAGAAGTGAGGGGCACAAAATAGACTTTTACCTGTAGTGTGAGAACCTCACCAAGGAACTAAATCAGCATGGTGGATAAGCTAGAACTCTTTCTGAGTACTACTCAGTCCCATTGGTATATTTTGTAATGTCAGGGAAAATCTGATAAGAAAATTGGGAAGTGTTAGGAAGCGAGGTCATGTACACATATAAAAATGTATATGAGTATAAAATTCTTTTAGATGCTTCTCCATGGTTTTCTGACAGTTAGTATTGTTACTACAAAGAGGTCAGAAGTCAGTCTGGTGTTTTTTCTTCCACCAATAATTTGTTTTCCAGGGGGTGTTATTTCCTACCTGGATACTTGTAGCACCTTTTTTTTTTTTTTGTCCTTGGAATTCAAAAATGTTTTAAGTGTGTGTCTAGATGTGGGTCTTTTAAAATTGATTTATCTGAAATATGTGAGCCCATTCAATCTATATATACTCTGGTCTCTTTCCAGCTTGGAAACGTTTTCTTCAATAAAAGTTTTTATAACTTCTTTTTCTACTGTTCTGGGGTTTTTGTTAATAGTGCTATAATTCTTCAGTTGGATTCCCATTCTCTTTCATAGTATCTATTTCTTTTTTCAACAATTCTTCCTTTTTCTGTTATCATTTCTTTCTAACTCAATGTTCTTTTCCTATACATTCTGGTAGACTTGTCAAGGTTAACCTCCAAATCACTGATTCGATTTTCCTTTTTCTTTCTTTTCTTTGGCTGAGCTGCATGGCTTGTGGGATCTTAGTTCCCCAATCAAGGATCAAACCCAGGCCGTCGGCAGTGAAAGCGCAGAGTCCTAACCACTGGCCTGCCGGGGAAGTCCCTCACTGATTCCATCTTCTACACTGTCAGTTTTGCTTATTTCCACTTCCACAATGGAGTTTAACTGTTTGATTGCATTTTCGCCATCCATTCGTATCTCATCTCTCTTCATATCTCATGTTATTAACTTTTTTAAAAACCTTATTTTTTTTAAAGAACTTTTAGGTGTACAACAAAATTGAGACGAAAGTACAGAGAGCTCCCATACACCCCCGCCCCACACATGCACGGCTTCCCCCATTATCAACATCACCCCGTCAGAATGGTACATTTTTTACCAAGGATGAAAAAATGTCCCATTTTTGGTACATTTGACACAGTACAGTCAATGTTGACATAGTACAATCAACCAGAATGAACAGGGTGTTTAACTTAGGGTTCACTCTTAGTGTTGTACATTCTATGGGTTTAGACAAATGTGTTATCACATACCACCATTATTATAATATCATACGGGGTACTTTTACTGCCCTAAAAACGCTCTGTGCTCTGTCTATTCATCTCACCTGATCCACCCACAGCAACCACTGACCTTTCTACTGTCTCCATAGTCTTCTCCTTTCTAGAATGTCATATAGTTGGAATCATCTAGTATGTAGCCTTTTCAGATTGGCTTCTTTCACTAGTAACATGCATTTGAGTTTCCACTATGTCTTTTCATGGCTTGACAGCTCATTTCTTTTAAGTGCTGAATAATATTCCATTACCTGGATGTACCATAGTTTATTTACCTGCTTACCTACTACAGGACATGTTGGTTGCTTCCAAGTTTGGGCAATTATGAATAAAGCTGCTATAAAAATCGTGTGCAGGTTTTTGTGTGGACATAATTTTTCAGCTTTCAATTTTTTTGGTAAGTACCAAGAAGCATGATTGCTGGATTGCATGATAAAAGTATGTTTAGCTTTGTAAGAAACCATCTTGCTATGGTGTTAGAAATCAGTATAATTCTTACCCCTGTGGGGAAGAGTGACAAGAATTGGGAATAAAAGGGGTTTCTGTGGTGCTAGTGGATGGATATAATGAGAATTCATTAATCTATACACTTCAAATTTGTTGACTGTTCAAAGTATATGCTATACTTTACTAAGGGTTTACTACAAAAATTATTATATGGCAGAACTATCTAAGAAAGCAATGAACCATACAGGATAAATGCACATTTAAAAAAAAATCAGCTTGTAACTTTTCATCTGAGTTTTTTATGTAATTTACAAAGACCATGTCTTTTTGTAATCAAAGATACCTTAAATTTTTCTTTTGTTTCCTGTAGTAAGCCTGTTTCAGAGGTCTGCTCCTTTCCCAAGTCTTTAGGGATATCCCTTTCCCCTTTTCCTAAGCTATATCTTAGTTGTTTCTGTTCACCTACCCTCAAATGAGGGAGCATTTGGCAAACCAGTGATGTCCTTGGAATATCTACCACGTGCTTGGCAGTTTACAAATATGTCAGCATATACGTGTGTGCCTTATTCTCACATATCCCAACACCTTACACCAGAGAAAAGGGTAGGTCTTTTTTTCCCTAAAGTCTTGACTCTTAGCCCTAACAAGGTGCTAACAGTTCCTTCGAGTTTCAGGAGCATCTGCAGAAATAGCCCCCACACAACCCTTTGTTTGGGAATTCTGGCTCCTACAGAAAGGGTTCAGAACTGTCTACGACTGGGAGGGCATAGTGCCTGGGGCTTCTATGGGTTTGCAGAAAGATCCACCCTGAAGAGGAGGTGAATCCCAGAGCCTGGGATCTGTGGGATCTGAAGTTTCCACAGGTGATGGAAGCTGACATCCTGCTCACAGGGAAATAGCTGAGATCCGGGAGTGCAGGACCTTCACGCCAGGCCTGCAAGGGGGCCTCACCGAAGCCTGCCTGAACAGCAGCTGCAGTGGGTGGGTGGTGAGGATGTGACCTCCACAGCAGGTGGGCTGCAAAAGGAGCAGGCAGTGACCGCAGAGCCTAAGAACAAAGGGCCTGTTCCCAGTTTTGAGGAGCTGCACACAACAACCGATAGTTAAGCTTCTTACTGGACTTGGTAAGTAGAGGGTTCAGATCCAGATTTTACTGTATTTAGAATAATCCAGAAATGTCACTTTCATTGCACTTGGGTTTTGTGCAACGAGTCATCCTGGTTACACAGAAAGTGTTCTGGGAAATCTTCCGAGTAACCCTGCCAGGCAGGCATTAGTATTCCCATTTTACAGATGGGAAAACAGAAGCACGAAGTTGGGTAGTAATTTTTCCAAGGTCCACAGCTCATTGTGGCAGAGTCAGTATTCAAATCCAGGACCGCCAGATGACCGAGCTCTTAACCAACTACATTTTACTGTGTCTAGGGCATGAGAGTTATATGAGTTTTTATATTTTTATGTGTCTTCCTAGGAATCTTTACAGGAAGTTAAACCAGAAACCTTCTCTTATATTTTGCAATATGTTCCTTCTTCTCATCACCTATGACTTTGGATTGTTCCTGAAAGTTGATGGATAATGCTGCTTTGTAAGAAAGAGAAATGCTTCTTGACTAATCTTAGGAGAGATAAATTTCTAGATTTTTACAAACTAAAAAGTAATACCAAAAAAGAAAGAAAGAAGGAAGGAAAAAGACCCAGGGTCAAAATCAGGGAAGAAAGCTTAAGTTATTACACCTTTTGGATTAATAAGAAAAATAGGAGACAACAGACCCTACTTATCAGGTGCTCTGCATTTGAAGACGACCAAAGTATTAACAGAAGAAAATAGGAATCATGCCAGATATCTTTGCTAAGGTTTACTATATGGTCATATCAATTTCCAAGGCTTAGATGTCAAAGTTTGGCTTTGTATATTTTATGGTCCTGGCTGCTTGCCAAGTAAGACATACAAATAGTTATCAGGTTGTTGTTTTTGGTGAAGTGTAATTTTATAACAAGCTTGAGTAGCCTTTACAACAAATGCACTATTGTCCCCTGCATTTTATTATGCAGTAGGTGAACTAACAATGTTAGACGATGGCTCTCCCACTGCTCCCTGAGATTTGTGCCTCCTTGGGAACGCACGCAAGGCAGAGGGCAGAGACAGAATATTCTCAACATGTGGTGACTTCCTAGCTTTAACTGCCCCAACAGCCTGTGGCTCTGTGTGGAGAGATCGTTACCATGAGTTTCGAGAAGGAAGAATGCAGTCTTTAAGTTGTAATTCTCTAGAGGATATCAAATGATCAGAAGGAAAACCATGAAGTCAGTTCAGCTTCTGACTCTAAATTTCAAACAAAAAGAGGAGTGATAGGAATGTAAAGTTGTGGGAAAACATAGTGTGTACATTTAGAAATTATTGCACCTAAATAGTCTTTTTTCCTCATCCCTCTAGTGAGTCACTGTTTTCTCTATACAAATTATATCATTGCCTGTTTCTAAGAGGACAATCCAGGCAGTTTTGTCAAGATCAGGATGGAACCAGCCAAAATACAATTATCTACACAAAAGCCCCAAGTGCTTGCAGTATCTGAGGCGGAGGCGTGCAGCCGAACAGGCCGAAGATCCAAGGCACACAAGGCCAAGTGGCCTGTCGTAACTCTCGAAGCAGCTTGACATGTCATTCTCACAAAAGCGCATGCCACTTGTCATGACATTCCGGATGGTACAGGTTGCATCACATGTATATAGTTATATGTTCAACTATAATTTATGATCACACCAGTCACAAACGGGGGATGAATCAGCAAAGAATATAAATACATACTGGGTTCTGCCTAATTCCTTTTAAGCCTGTGGCAAAGTGGTACCCCATGTTCTCAGCCTCTGCCTTTCTCTCTGACCAGCCACCACCTAATATCATTTAAGTTAATAATATGGGTTATGAAGTCCCCATTCATAACACAAATTGGCTGTGTATTTTGAGACTCAAAGCTACAAGTGTGTAGCTATTTTCACCCAGGCACAGAGTATATGATTCATTAGTGAAAATTCTCATATGGCTTTTTTGTAAGATGAGGTATAATTTGTCCAAAGTCCACAAACCAAGACCTAATTAGGATTACTTGACTCTTAAACTGCTCCAGTAGTGAATAAAAAGTTAATACTGATCTTCCTAAAAATGATCTGACAATACAAATCAAGAGTCTGAAGAACGTCTGTACCCTGTCGGAAACAGACTTATAAGAAATAATCAGGGCTGTGGACAAAGATTTAAATATGAAGATTCTTATCAAAGTTTATTTACAATAGAGAAAATTTGGAAAAAAATCTAAGTATCCCACAATAAGAAAATAAATTATAGTCTCTTTATATGAAGGAATATTATGCAGTCATTAAAAAGCATGTCAGAAAAATTATAATAATAATAATACACTCAAAATTAGCAGTCATGATTAAAAAGTTAAGATATTAAATTTTATATATATCAATACTATGATCCTATACTATACTATTATGCACAGAATAAATACTGAAAGAAAAGACAGTGAGTTACATTGGTAGTTATGGCTGGGTGGTACTGATTCTGTTTTCATCTCTATATTTTTCTGTATTTTCCACAAAATACAGTGTCTACAGTGATCTTGTATTTGTTTTATATTCATAAGAATAATACACAATACAAATTAAAGATATATCTGGATCATACAAAGCACTGCACAAGATATAAAGCTAGGGAATAAAAGCTGCTCTGTATATGTAACTTTTAAAGGAGTGGTCCCTACATCAGCATCATATAGAAACTCAGAAGCCCTCAACCGTGTAAATCACTGATGGGCTCTAGGAGCTTTGACATGTAAATTACTCAAGCTCTTCTCCCCACGCTAAGGACACATTCTCCGTAGACAGAGGCTTACAGAATCCCTTGGCTCGTATTCCTCTGCCTGTCCCATAAAACATGACCTAGCAAGTCCCTTTCAGTCAAGTCTGAAAGAGGAGCAGAGGGCCCCAGGTAACATGATGCACCCAGAGCACGTCTGCAGCTCTGACAGGTGCAAACAACTCCACTCGTCTAAATATAAATGGATTTAAGCAGTTTGGAAACAGTCTTCCCCACTTTCTATTCTGATCTAGCAAAAGAATGTTCTCTTCTTTAGTTCTGACTCGATGCTGGTTATTTTTATTTAGATTCACTTTGCAATCACTTTCATTCAAAGAGAAGCAATGTTAGAATTTGAAGAAGAAAAAAAGAAAGAAAAAGATTTCTCTTCCAGAATCTTGCATGATTTGAGCTGTTTTTGAAATGTTTTCAGTTGAGGAGCAGATAAGGCATTAACAATATATTTTCAAACTTTCTGGATGAGCAAAAAAGCTGCTGTTTACACATGCAGAAGGAAGCAGCGTCCAATATTTAAGCCAGAAAGAGGATCTAATTTTTAATCAATGGCGTGGAAATTCTTTGGGGGAACGTAGAGAACTCTGTGCCATTTCCAATTCCTGCCATGCTCTCTTCCCATTACCCCTAAACTCTAACTCCCCCTTCAGGATCCTGCTCAACGGTCACTTCTCAAAGGTCAGCCTTCTCAGACTTTCCCCTCCCCTGCCCCACTGCCAGACATGCACAGTCTTCCTCTTAGCTCCCCTAAGAAAGATTTGCCTTTCACACATTCATCCCACATCATTATATATTAGCTTAAGAGCTTCTCGAGAGTAAGATAATATTTCACTCATTTTTCCATTTCCAGCACCCAGGTTTACGGTAGTTAATGGTGTGCTGTTGAATGAATGAACAAATGTGTAAGAGAGAACTGGAAAAGTCACAGATGAGCCCAAGTGCAAGAAGAAGACAGTGCTACTAACAGCCATGAAAAACAACAGCTTATGGTAAAAAGATCATTAGCTATGCTTAGCCACTGTTAGGCTTCCTGGTTTTTGCGGGGAGGAGGGTTGGCTTATTAAATGAAATTAAGGCTACAATTCAAAGCCAGATATTAGAAAAGGAACTTGGTATGCATTGACTAACAGGTTGAAATTTTCCATTTTCAGTTTCCCTCTTTGTGGCTATAACATGAAAGGGTGAAGCAAGACTGTGTTTAAGGGCCAGTCCAGCTCTCAGGTTCTGAAACTCGGGACTGCTGTGAATTCTACTGGAACAGTTCTCCAGAGCTTGCATCCCAGTTCTATCCTGATCGCAAAGACTGCGCTCTTTGTAAACTCATAGACGCTACACTCCTACCTACCAAGACCGGGGTGTGCCACAACTAAGTTTAGCCCCACTCTCCCGGACTGAAATAGTCACCTAAACCACAGGGATGATTTCCTAGATCTATGTAAGGAAGATGCTTCCAAAACCTAACACTATAAAATTGTATTTACTTGTCCCAACTCCTTCCCAGTTTGGTTCAGATCGCCCTTTGCCTGCATACATTTTGCAATACCTGTTGGCTTTTTATCTCTGCCCACTCCTCCAGCATGCTCCCTCCACTTGAGAAACGTAGCCAGCACTTGGCATCATAAATCTTCAACCTACTCATCAGCTAATAAAAGGGGGTTTAGAGTTGGCAAAGGGAATATTGCACAGAAACTTTATTTGCCAATCGCCTACCAATAGCTAATTTCACAGGCGGTCCTTTATCAGATTTGTCCATTGAAAGAGAAGGAAGAGGACTAATGATCACCCTTCAGACAGGAAGACTGAGTCTGGGGAAGTTCTCTATGGAGCTGAAGGCTTCAACTGGATTATTGTAGTGGACTAGCGTTTTTGTCTTACATTCCTAGTAAAATTAGAAGCTGCTTTAAAATCTCTTACAGCAGAAATTCCCATATGCCATAGTCAATGTAATGAATTTTCAGAAAGCTAAACATATGCAATGTGAAGGACTAGCCTCTACTCTTGAGATTATGCCCTTCCTGCATTTTATTGTTATTGCTGTTAAAGAGTACTTCTTTTAAAAATAAAAGATGGTAACAGAAGATGGTAGGATTTGTTTGTTTTAGTGTCTTTACTTGGCACCTTAGAAAGCTGGCAATCCTATATTAATTTCCAAAATTCATTAAAACTGGAAAACTGGGATTCTCATCCCTAAAGTGGCTAGCGCAGAGCTGATCACCAAGGAGATGATATATATGACTATACACATGCATATTTAAATTGATCTCATATGGGAGGAGGGGCTTCTAAGCTCTCTTCTAAGCTCCTCATTCCCTACAGATCTCAAGGCATAGCACAGAGATCACCGAGGCCCTGTGGTACAGGCTGAATCTGTTCATGCAGATTCAATTCAGGTAGTTTCCTCGAAAATATACCTACCTGAGAAACCCTCAACTATATATGCGGTATTCTGTGAGATGGGTATTGGTTCTTTGCCCCAATAACAACTTCATAAAAAGGATTTTACTGTATTCCTTTCACAGTAACACCTGGACCGTGATGGGCACAAAGCAAGCATTCAGTAATTACTTACTTTCGACACTATCGCTGGAGCTGGGCATACTGATCCCGAAAAGGCTCCACCCAAAACGGAGGGGAACGCATTTGGCATTCTCTTGGGACTCCTCTGGGCTCCACGTGTGATGGGGGAAGTAACTGTCATCTGCGAACCCCCGGTAGCTGAAGTGTAAGACAAAGGCGGGGCGGGCGGGACGGCGGAATACAACTGCAACCAGGTCCGCGGGTGTAGAATGACTTTGCCCGGCTAGGACTTTGCCTAGGGAGAGGGAACTCTGCCAGCCGCCGGCGTCCAGCCCTCTTGCTGTAACGGGATGCTAGGCTGTAGGAAAGTGCCTCTGCCCCCTGGCGCCGGTCCTCGGGCTTCTGATGAAATTATGACCCACCGCCCTCTTCGCAGGCCCTGGACGCCAGCCCTATCATTCCGGGCGCGCAGCCGATCACGTGGCGCGGCGGTGCTCTGGGGGACCGCGGCTCCACGGCCATTGGTCGACGGCGCGCGTCCCGGGCGCGCCCATTGGCTATGGGGGGCGTTCACGTGAAAGGGGGTCTAGGATAACATCCCGAGTGGGGAGAAGTGGTCGCAAAGTTAAAGGGAGCCGTGCGGCGGCTGGGAGACCGAGTCCCGTGTGAGGGGCCGCAGGGAGGAGGCGGGCGGGCAGCTCTCGCGCACGGACGGATGCGGCTGCCCGCGAAGGGTGCCGACCTGAGCCCCGGCCCCCGCTCCTGCTGTCGCCGCCGCTGCCCCTGCCACCCCGGCGCGGATGCTGCCGCGGGCTGGCGCCTCCGCACCTCGGGGCTTATGAGCTGTACCAGGTACGTCCCTCCCAAGCCCGCAAGGCCGGCTGCCCGGCCGCGGAGACGGCGGCGAGGGCGCGTAGCGGGGGCCGTCTTTGGTCGTGCCACCTACACTTTCTCCGTCCAATTTGCAATTACACTCTGGGAGTGGGACACTTTAGAAGGGCTCAAGGAGGCTGTTGCTTCCACGTGGGGAGGGCAATCCAGGGACCAGAGGTGGGATGGAGCCTGGCCGGACCCACGTGATGCACCGAGGTGGGGGTCCCGGCCGCGACGGGCGGCCCGGGGGCTGGGGGCTGGGACTTCAGATACTCTTAATTCCTATTGTGACGAGTTCGAACCTGACACAAGGCTTTTCCACCTGGGACCCGACACTTCTAGAGAGTGTCCCCGGAGTTGAGCGATGGGGTCTCAGCACAGGGGAAAGTCGCTTCGTCTCTCCCCCGGCCTCGATTTCCCGGTACAACGTAGGGAAACACACTTGGTGATCTCTCAGGCCGCCGAGGGGGACGGGACACAGGACGCTGCGGCGGCCGGGGCCTCCCGGAGCAGAGCCACCTCCGGTTCCCGGTCCCCAGACGGGCTGTCCCGGGCCAGCGGGGGCGACGTGGCCGCGCGGGGACGCTCTCGTGGCGCCGCTCCGCCTCGGGTGGCCCTGCTGCCCCGCCCTGGTGTGATAACTAGGGCTCCTCCTCCTCGTCGTCTTCCTCCCCCTGCCGGTCACAACTCCGGGAACCCAGCCCAAGGCCTGCCTCCCGGACACACCGAGGCTCACGTAGTCTGGTGGCGGCAGCCTCCCCTGCCACCTCCCTCCGGGCATTCCGATGCAGCGAGCCAGCTGGAAAGGGGGCTTCCCCGCGGCCCAACAGGTGGGTTCCGGACAGGCGAAGGACCTCGGGGAGGGGTTGGGGGCGGGGTGCAGCCCGGGCCTGGCGGGACCAGGACACAGAGGGCAGGACGCTCTGGCCTGTGTCCTGTTCGTGCCACCCTTTTGAATCCAGAGAAAGGGGTGTGGAAGGGACTCAGTGCAAAAGAGGGGTTAGGGGGCCCAGAACATACTAGAAGATTTGGGCTCTGTCCTGATATTGTTTCCCGCAGAGGAGGAGAAAGTTGAGGACAGACTTGAGGACTTGGAGAGTTGCTAGAAGATGTTGGAGCCTGTGGTCTGCGTGGTCAGGCCTCCTTGGGAGACCCAGGGTCCAGGAGAAGAGAGTGTTAGGGCTTTGGGGGCTGGGGTGCAGAGAAGAGGAAATAGTTCACTTGGCAGGGTTATCCAGGAGCCAAGACTAAAGTGAAGACAGCTGGAGGACTGACTACAAAAGTGAAGTTGAGGTATTTAGGGAAAAGTTAGGGAGAAGAGAACCATCAGGCAGTATTAGCAACCTGGAATGTCAGAGCTGGAAGGGATCTCAGAGGAGAAAGCTCAAGCCCAGAGAGGTTGAGTGACTTGCCCCAAGTGGCACAGCCATGTGCAGGTATTCCTAGGCCAGTGCACTGTGTTTCACATTGAACATTTTTAGATGGCAGACACTGCCATTTTAACTTATCTCTTTCCTATAATATGCCACCTCATCCACAGATATTTATCTCAAAGATGCTTTGGATGATGGTGACAGAATAGAGGAGTCCAAGTGGCTTCTAGGGCTGTGAATAAGGGCCCCATGGTCTGAATACCAAGGGAAAGATGCCAATTTTACTCATACTGTGGCAGCCAAGCCTTTTGGGAGGGAATAAAGAAATGCCGAAGGGGTAAGTGGCCGCGTCTTTTAAAAAATTATACCTGGTAACCTGGTTGCGAATGCTTACTTAATGCTGTTTCAGTGTTCCTGTTGGGTTCTTGGTGCGTCTGATTTTTCTGTCTTTTCTTATCAGAGTACAAGAGAATGGAGGAGGCAATGTGTTGGCCTCAATACAAAAGAAAGATTTTCTTCCTATAAAAGGCACAGCCAGAGAGTCAGTAGCTCAGCCGCCTGAAACTGTGAAGGTCGTGGGGTTATTTTCTGTACAAGTCGATAGTTTTTAGAGAAGAATCACCACAATATCTAACCCTGGCTGAGAGGGTCTGTTGTTTGTCACTAGAGGAACACGGAAAGCAGTTATGCAAAACTATCCATGTTCTGTCTTTGCATGGCGTGTTAGGGTTTGCCCTCTTTTGACCAGAAACACTGAAATCTACCCTTGGTGCATGTCCGGTCTCTCATGGGGCAAAACTGATCTCCTAGGCATCTATTTAGAAGCAAAGGTTTTGAGAATCCGTTCTGGTCTGAGTAACAGCTACTCACATTCTCGTGACCCTGTCCTGCAACAAACTGGTATCCAGGTCCCATGTCATGCTGTGCTGGTTCAACTGTGTGTCCACATCTCATTCTGGTTTTTCTCCAGACCAACCTTGGTGACTCACATCCCCTGGCATGGGCATGAGAAAGACAGAGCGGCCTAAGAGTCTGTCATAAGAGGGGCCCTGAGGTACAGCCTTATGCGTCCTGTGTTGGAACTGATAATTTTCATGCCATTTGAGGACAAAACACTTGTCCAGGTGCCTTCCTTTCAGGGATTTAGGAAACTATTACCTTGCATGTCTCCGTGGCTACGAGTACGTCTGGGTGTTGGTCATCCCTGTCACGGTCCATGTGGGAATTTCTGAGCAGATGATCAGGAAGGCTTACACCAAACCAGCACTTCGGTGCACCAGTTCTTGGAGACCGATCTGGTTAATAAAAGCTGGAATCTACCTGTGAGGATAGGCAAGGGAGCCAAGAGTCAGATTGCACCCTCTACTGAAGCCACCGGGGTTAGTGACCTCCCTTCCAGTGCTGGTGACACCAAAAAAGTGAAGGGATTCTGGGTAGGGGTGCTTGTGCAATGGGCCTGGAGCAGGAGCCTGGGAAGAATGCCTGGGCCGCCAGGTGGTTCACCTTCCTTTTGCCCTCCATGGAGAATGCTGCAAAACCAATTCGGTTCCAGAAAGTGCCAGTGGAATTGTTTAATTACCTCTGGCTCCGACTCCAGCTTCACCTCCTCACCCCCAGTTCTTAAAGCTTGGTGATAAAAGGGATCTCAGGGGCATGTTTATACTGCTGGGTCCAAACACTGAAACTTTACCAAGGCCTTCAACTAAGCCTTTCTAACCTGCAGGATTAGACCTTGAGAGTGACTGCAGTCCACTGCAAGTATGCAGATTCTTTGCTTGATCTCCTTGTTTTAGAATTGTTTCCACAATAGCTTGAGAGTTTCCCAGTCATTTTCTAATGAGCTGTTTTAAGGTGGTTCTGGAAAGCATGCCTGAGGATGGTTTGCAGGCCTGCGGGACACTCATAGAGAGCTTGCAGTTGACCTTGTGCTGACTCAGGCAGGGAGGAAGCGGCTACAACAGAGGAGGAACCCCTCCTTCCTCCTCAGTTCACACCCAGGTTGTCAGGGGTGGGCAGAGTCGGGGCGGGGGGGGTGCTGGGATGCAAGACTTTGCCTGCTGTTTGGTTATTTTTAATTAACATTTAATTTAAAAAGCAAAAACTACCTGTATTAAAAGTAGAACTGAACATGTGATTCCAGTGCATTCTAACAAAGTTTTGCAATGAACAGGGGAAAAGAAAAATTCAAGTACTTTGTAAGTATAGGGTTTTTGTTTTGTTTTTTTATGTTGAACCCTCTGCCTTTTTTTAAAAAAGCTGTCTTGCCCAATTCAGTCAGAACTTTCCTTTCCAGAACAATTGAATGGGTATAAGAAAAGATAATAGGGACTTCCTTCGTGGCACAGTGGTTAAGAATCCACCTGCCAACGCAGGGGACACGGGTTTGAGCGCTGGTCCGGGAAGATCCCACATGCCGCGGAGCAACTGGGCCCGTGCACCACAACTACTGAGCCTGCGCTCTAGAGCCCGCGAACCACAACTACTGAGCCCATGTGCCACAACTACTGAAGCACATGCGCCTATAGCCCATGCTCTGCAACAAGAGAAGCCACCGAAATGAGAAGCCCACGCACCACAACGAAGAGTAGCCCCCGCTCGGGGCAACTAGAGAAAGCCCGCGCGCAGCAACGAAGACCCAACGCAGCCAAAAATAAATAAATAAAAGAATAGATAAATTTAAAAAATGAAAGAAAAGATAATAGCCAATTTGCTCCTAAAATTTTTACTTGTTTAACTTTGTTAGAGGAGAAACTATAAGGCTATTTAAGGATATTTAAAGGATAAGATGTTTAAAGGATATTTAAATATCCTTATTTAAAGGATAAGATATCCTTTAATGCATGTTTAGATAACTGCATTATGGCTATAAATTAAGATAAGAACATTTAGAAAGGTTGGGTCTTTTCAGACTAATACAGGTATTTGTATTATTATTGTTTTGTCTCTGAATGTTTGTGTTTCCCCACTTGGTCACCACTAAGTGATTCCTGCATCCTGGGGAAGTGCTGGGTTTTTTGGTGGTTGTTTTTGAAAATGGGATCAAGCCCAATACGTCTTCATCCTTTCTCATTTTTAAAATATATTTGATTAAACGAAATCAGAAGTTGAAAATGAGATATTATTTATTGGACTGATACTATTTGTTGGACCAGTGGTCCCCACTCTTGTCAGATGATGAGCGGCATTTTGCCTGTCCTTCTTCTGAACTACCGCCATCACCCCACAGCACCTCCCGGGGCGGGGGTGGGGGGGTAGGGATCGGGAGGCCTGAGAGCTGGTACCCCAGCACACCACCACACACCGACACCTCTGCCGTAGTGAGGGGAGATGTGTTTCGCAACTAATCCAGATCTGTGTTCTGTGATTCTCAGGCTAGAGAATTTAATCCTGATTTCATCGCCGACTTCTTCAATTAGCCCATTGGAACTGTCAAATCAGAATATCAATTTGCCATGGTAATTAGAATAAAAATGGCTTGGCTTTAGGGAGGCAATAGCGTTGGGTGGGTTTTTGGCCCAAGAATCTTAAGATACTTGAGGTGTTTTATTAGATTCATTTTGTTTTCTTGATAAGAGAAGGTCTATTATTTTAGAAAATATTAGAAAGTACAAAGCAGGAAAACAGAAATTTCCTGAAATCCCATCACGTGGAAAATTCTGACAGTTTTAATTATATCACTAGTCTTTTTTCTGTGCATATACGTAATATTTTTCCCTACAAGTCTAGTCTCTATGTACAATTTATCTTCTCCATTTTCTACATTAATCATATATTATAAATTTTTATGCCATTTAAATCTTTTTCCACATAATGGTTTTAATGATGATATTAAATTGTATCACATGGATGTGGTGCACTTGATTTAACTGGATACCTGTTATTGGTCATAGTTTACTTTCTCACCCCTTTTCCCTCCATAATGTTGCACTGAACATTTTAGTACGTTAACCTTCGCGCATTTTTAATTATTTCCAAGATTAATACCTGTGTGTGATATTAGAACCGAAAATGATGATTTAGAAAGGTTGTGCCCATTAAGACTAATACAGATATTTGTATCATCTTTTAAAATTCTTTCCTAACTCACTAGGTAAAAACAGGCATTGTCTTCTGATCTGAATTTCTTAAGTTACTTGTAATGCTGGACACTTCGCATATTTATGAGCCACTTTTAAATTTCTTTCATGAATTGTCTATTCATGCTCCTTGCTCATTTTTCTACATGGAATATTTGACTTTGTTATTGTTTTATAAGAACTCTTTATAAAAGTATTAAAACTTCGCTGCCGTGCTTTTTGGAAAATGTTTTCCCAGTCTTCGGTTTTTTGGTTTTACTTATTTTTTTTCACTTATAGAAAAACAATTGTTTTTATGAAGTCAGATTTAATTTAATCTTTAGCATGATTCTCTTTGCTTTTTATTCTTATAGAGGCTACTTTCACTGTAGAAAAACACAATTCTTCACTGATACGAAAGATTTAAAAACACTAAATTGCTGGCACTTTTTAAAAGTAAGATATACTAGAATATAAAAATCTGTACATTGAATGAAAGCAAGTGTGGGTCGGTCTTCACTCCTGATTCCCAGTCTCTGGCACCATGCCTGGCACATAGCAAACACCAATCAGTATTTGTGGGAGGAATTAATTTCTTTTTATCGGAGCAAAGCAGTATTTACCAAACTGCATTCAGCAAGGTGCTCCACCAAAAAAAAAAAAGACTTTCCTTGTTTGGGATAAGTTTAGGAAATTCGGCAAACAGCACGCTGTTTTCATTATTCTCCATGGCCCATCAGTATACTGACGGCCCCAACAAGCCCTGACAGGGAAACCCATGAACTAGTTTTAAAACCAGTGGTTCCGTACTTCTGTGTTTGTTTTAACCTTGGGCCTCTTCCCCCCGCCCCCCCACTTTACACTCTTAATCTCCCCTGATACCAAGGTCACACTGGACCACACCTGAGGTAATATTGAGCTGTAGCCACGTGGGCAAAGATGAAGGCAAACGTAGTTCGCTGGTCCCTGTCGGAGGGATGAGCCTGAACATCTGTCTGACCTCCTTGCTGTTTCTTTCCTTCCCCTTGGCCAGGGTTCTAGCCTGCTCTAGCCCCGTGATGGCTGTGGACATTGAGTGCAGGTACAGCTGCATGGCCCCCTCCTTGCGCAGAGAGCGGTTTGCCTTCCAGATCTCCCCGAAGTCAAGCAAACCCCTGAGGCCTTGTATTCAGCTGAGCGGCAAGAATGAAGCCAGCGGGACGGTGGCCTCGACCGTCCAGGAGAAGAAGGTGAAGAAGCGGGTGTCCTTTGCAGACAACCAAGGGCTGGCCCTGACAATGGTCAAAGTGTTCTCCGAGTTTGATGACCCGTTAGATATTCCACTGAACATCACCGAGCTCCTGGACAGCATTGTGAGTCTGACAACAGCGGAGAGCGAGAGCTTTGTGCTGGATTTCTCGCAGCCCTCTGCAGACTACCTGGACTTCAGAAATCGGCTTCGGACCGACCACGTCTGCCTGGAGAACTGCGTCTTGAAGGACAGAGCCATTGCAGGCACGGTGAAGGTGCAGAACCTCGCATTTGAGAAGATGGTGAAAGTCAGAATGACATTCGACACCTGGAAAAGCTTCACAGACTTTCCCTGTTGGTACGTGAAGGACACGTACGCAGGTTCAGACAAGGACACATTCTCCTTTGAAATCAGCTTGCCTGAAAAAATTCAGTCTTATGAGAGGATGGAGTTTGCCGTGTGCTATGAGTGCAATGGACAGACGTACTGGGACAGCAATAAAGGCAAAAACTATAGGATCATCCGGGCAGAGTTGAAATCCACCCAGGGAACAGCCCAGCCACCAAATGGACCAGATTTTGGAATAGCTTTTGACCAGTTTGGAAGCCCTCGGTGTTCCTATGGTCTGTTTCCGGAGTGGCCTAGTTATTTAGGATACGAGAAGCTTGGGCCCTACTATTAGTGATGGCCTGGGATGGAGCCGGGCTGAGTGGGTGCAGAGGAGCCGAGCTGCATCACCCCAGGATGGAGATGGAAGCCCAGAGAAAAGCTGAACTGCCATCAGGCACAGTTTTCGAAAAGAAAGGATCCTAGTCACTTTTTTTCTTCGAGCAGGCAAGCCAGCCAGGCTTAGATCACAGAACTGGGTTCACACTCAGAGGAGATGGGGGTGCGGTCTGTTTGGCACCCGCGTGGTGGCAATGAGGGTCCGAGCAGGATGGTGCTGGAAACAGTCTGGACAGGACCCAGGCCTGCAGGGAGCGCTGGCCAGGCCGGAGGATGGTGGCTCAGTGACGAGGAGCCCCTCTCCCCTCGGGTGTGGGAAGTCAGTCCCCCCGGCCCCCTCTTCCTGTGGTCTTCCCCGCCCACCCAGGGCCTCCCCGCCTGTTGCAGCTGCCCCGTGTCTACGTGGGCTTCACACTTTATCTCTGTGTGTTTGATTTTCTTCCACAGTTCATCTGCAGTTCAGGAAAAGATAATAAAGGCAGATCAGCTCATGATGGAGACAGGCATTTCCTTTTTCTGACCCCACTTAGATATCCCAGCAGAGGACGACACACCAGCTATGAAAAGTCAACCGGCTGCTGTGCGGTGTCACCACCCATGGCAGGCTGGTGCCAGGCAGGACAGTCAGGAGGGGGACACTTTTAGCTCCACCTCTTGGCGCTGGGGGGAACTTTCTAAGCACTCTTACCCTGAGTCACCCGAGGGCTCAATTACAAGACTTGCTGTAACTTGCCAAGCTGGTTTGCCCGTGTCTCTTTCTTCACGAAAGGATTTTAGGATCTCTTTTCCTGGAGAGTCATCTTTTATGCTGTGCTCAGGACGTTTGGATTTGCAGACTAAGTGTATCCTCGGCACCTTCAGGAAGTGCTTGGTTGTATCTTGACTGTGATTTACAACCTCCACGTTGTAAACAGCGCCTTACAAGCCCCCACGGACTTTGACTTGGTTGTTCTTACCTATGGTGTGTGGGTACGTAAAGGGATAGGGGCGAAGAACCTCACCGAGTTCTCAGATGTCGTTTTCGCTGTTTGCCAACTCTGAAATATCAGATATTATTTGTTCTTAACCACATTGGACTAAAGCATTAAAAGTCTGTTGGTTCATACTGTTGTGAGACTCCTGGGACTTTCCTTGTCAGATGGACCCCCAAACCCTGTGATTTTTCTTGGGCAAAATTGGTTGGTCCTTGGGGGTGTTTAAAAATATTTTTACATGTGTATTTGTAGAAGGTTGGGGTCTTTTTCTGTTCTGTTTTTGTTTTTGGAGCTTAGCTAAATGACTGCCTCATTTTTCTTTTGCCTGACCTTACTAAAGTGAGGTCTTCCTCAGGGAGGAAGGAAGAGGGATGCCCCACTGCCTGGATTTGGGGGCACAGCTCCTGGACTCTGCAAGCAAAGAGTCTTCTTTCACTTGCATTATCCGGATCAGTTGGAAGAGACCTCCCAGCTTCTGTGGCTTTGTAAATTAGCATCAAGCAGGTCTGGAGTGTCTTGGCTCCTAGAGTTTTGTGGTTGGGTTTTTCTTTTTTGAACTTTAAAAAGTTTTGACTTTTTAAATGCTCTCAAGTGGTGTTCCACGGAGTTCTTGTTCCTAAGACTGGCTGTGACTAGTCTGCAATCTACTGCTTTATTTTTTATGTCTCTCCTAGGTGGGCAGCACTGCGGGTTACATGATAATTTATGGGACAGTCACATTTTTTATTTTATGCTGACATTGGGCAGAACTGGGATTTATCTAAGCATGTCTTACATCAGGTACACAGACAGTACTCCCTGTGTTACAAATCAGGTGATCAGAACTATTATGTAACAGTGTAAATATACACCATGGGAAGCAAAACTGATCTTATATAGGTCATGAATTTATTTTGCTTTAGGAAGTCCCACCCTCCTCCTCCAGTTTATGAAGGGTACAAGGTGTACTGTCCTTTCCCTATTAACAGACCGAAGGTATCAAGATCGTTCCCTGTTCGTAAGAAAAATGCCTCAAGTGACTTCTGTATGGTTTTCAGTAATAAGGATCTTAAGGCATTTCCGTGTCAGAATTTGAAATATGGTAATTCAGTGATAAGTATGTCTTTTAAAACACCACAAACGCTCCCCCACCCCTCTTTCCTCCCAGCTGACCCCTGCTTTCCTGCCAGGGGCACTGCTTGCAAGCCCCCTGCCAGTGCACCTGGGCTGCTCACCCCACCAGGCAAGTCCTCACCTGCTGGCAAAGACGCTTCTCTGACTAAAGCAAGTGCCCGCCCGAGGTCCCTGTCAGCACGGTCATGCAGTGAGGTTGCAGCACCTGAAAAATAGTCTCCTCTTTACCAATCAGTCTGTCTCCTTTTGGGGCGGTTCTGTCCCAGGAAATCAACAGATGGCTTCAGGACCTGCTCCTTCTATGGGCCTTCTCCTTGTTCATAGCTCACAGGCAGTAGACAGGTGACACATTGCAGAAAGTGACCGGTTTCTTTTTTTTTTTCTCACTTGCAAGGTTATAATGTCACCATTTTAATTAAGAAAAACATCTTTTTTTTTCTTCCAGTGGAAACAGCTTGAAACTCAATTGATAATTCTTACAACTGGTACTAAACAAAGGTGGGGAAAAAAACCCAATCAGAACTGATAACAGCAGGTCAACAGCAGACAAAGAGCAGGAGAAAGGGAATTTTCCACGCAAAGGAGATTGTGCACGTGGATAATTCAAGGCCACAGTCATTTTCTACCCCCAAGTTTGTGTGTTGTATGCTTTCTTTCAACTGAATTACTTTAATATCGTTTGTGTCCATGATTCATTTACCTAGCCAAAAATAGGCTCACCCATGAGTTTTGCAGCTGTCCTTTTTTTTTTAACATCTTTATTGGAGTATAATTGCTTTACAATGATGTGTTAGTTTTTGCTGTATAACAAAGTGAATCAGCTATACATGTACATACATCCCTGTATGTCCTCCCTGTCGTGTCTCCCTCCCACCCTCCCTATCCCACCCCTCTAGGTAGACACAAAGCACCGAGCTGATCTCCCTGTGCTATGCAGTTGCTTCCCACTATCTATTTTACATTTGGTAGTGTATATATGTCCATGCCACTCTCTCACTTCGTCCCAGCTTACCCTTCCCCCTCCCCTTGGAAAGTGACAGTTTTCTTAGTTGGAGATATGAATGCAGCCTGACCTGTAGGTTTGGCCCTCAGACAGCTCTTGGTTATGATGACACGTGGCCCCCTTCCCAACCTGCCCCCAAAGGACCAGCCTTCTGCCGCTGGTGCAGCTGTCCATGGATGGGGAGGCAGCTCCATTTCTGTTTCATATTTATTCCCCGCTATGTCCTGGGGAGCATTTGCAAATTAGGTGCAATAAATAAGCTAGACTATCTAAAGACAGATTTTAAACAATAAGCTTTCAGTGTTTCTTGGAAGATGTGAAGCATCTGGGCGAGTTTGTTTGCTTTTTTTAAGTATTCTTGTTATAGGAGAGCTGGTGAGAAACAATGGAGTTATGTAGTTCTCCAGAAATCAAAACAATTTCAGAGTCAAGGTAGAGTTTATTTCTCTCTAAGATTTAATTTTAATGGTGGCAAAACATTACTCTCTCAATGTTTCTTAAAGATGTAAATCTTGAACTGCTAAAAGAATGTTTTGTGGTTTTGATCTTTGCATATAATTTGCTTTTTTTAAAAGAAGCCTTACTTGTAGTCACTGGGACATTGAATGGCTCGTGTATATATGTTTATAAACCAAAAAAGTGTTTGCTTACTTTTCAGAAGTGCCGTTGGCTAGGTCTTCCCTCTCAATGGACAGTGAGTGAAAACCTCGGTGTCTTTCCTGTTTTCCACATGTTAAGTCCCTCGAATGGATGTGGTGTGCTGGAGAAAGCACATGGCTGTCGGCTCTGGGAGGTCCTGATGGCCTGTCTCTCCCGAAATGATCACTGACATTGGGGCTAAGTTACACACGCAGTGGGATCTCCCAGGGTCATCAAAGACGACTTGCCAGCGTATCTTCGCTTCCTGAAGTGGGACACCTCTGGACGGGGAAGGACAGCTGTGCTGACGGGCAGCTTTTCCTTGTTATGGTTGTAAAGCGTTGCAGCCCAGGTTGTAAGGTTGTGAATGTTTTTACAGTCTTGTTTATCAGTTCCTCGAGTCGGCTGGACCCATGAAGACTCCAGGAATGCAGCTGTGATGGTGGTGGTTCACTCTTCCTTCTATGTTATGTGAATGTAGAAACGGAGACTCATCTTCATTTTCATGCCTAAAAGTGCCTTGTTGAGAAAGTTCCACAGGTTTTAAAAAAATACATATTTTTGTACACAAAGTTAAAGGGGAAATGCACTTTAAAATCACAAGAATGGATGCCTTTTGTGTGGTGTAAGAGAGTGGTTTGTTTGAATCTCAAATGCAAAAATGTAATAAAGGTTGAAAACAAAACTGAAAGTGTCCTGTTTTAAAACTTACTCTCTTCTTAGAGTCAGAGGCTGGGGAGGAACATTTTCAGTCTGTGTATTTCCACATCTGGAATGCCGGTTTCCAAAAGGGACAGGACACAATCAATGGCTAAGTAGAAAAGCTGTAAAGTTCAGAGGAAGGGGGGTAATTGCTTTCTAAGTTGTACAGCAGCCAAGGCTGGGTACACCTAAGAGAGTGATTGCCAGGGAAGTGGTACAGGGGGCCGTGTTGTTCTGAATCATTTTTAATGATCCAAGGGCAGGTCTCTTCCTACCCTGTCACTTGCTCTTGAAGCATATTTTTGACTTGGTGTATACGCAGCAGTGGGAAAACTGTGAGCAGCTATCATAGCTTTGCACTGCTTGATCAGACAAACTCTGCAAGCGGCAAAACCACGCAGCTCCTGGTGGGGCCCTGTCTCCACTGGGTACAGGACATTCACCCTAAATAAGATTTCAGAGATGTTTTATTTCCAAGTTCAGAAGATGGGATGCAGGGGAGGTAAACTGCTGCCAGGTGTTTCCTGCCAATCAGTCTCGGCCACGCCGGGAAAGGCAGTGGTGCTTCTGTCGTGGAACGTCAGAGCATTTAAAATCTTAGCACCCAGTCAGTAAGCGCCCAAAGTGAGCTACATGCATGACCGCCTTTCTCAAGCCTGGCAAACACTGCTGTTTTTGCCTCCACAGAAATGGGAAGGGGAAAAAAATAACACTGGTTTTATGAATGTCTACTTGTGATTCAATGTGGTTTTCATAATCATTACATAATTCTAACTTGTGAGACAGACATCCCAGAGATGTCTGGAGTAAAAAGGAAACAAAACAAAAAAACCACCAAACCACTTTTCTAGAGCAATGTCCCCAGAATAGCAAATATCCAAATAATTCAGTGGAACATTTATTGCTTGTGTGCAAGGCTGTTTCTAGGTGCTGTTTCTACCCAACCCTGTAAGAGACATGTTTCAGGTGAGTCCTCTGGGAGCCGTGTAAAGTGGTGGGTGGTGCTACCAGAGGTATCAGCAGTCAGAAAGCCTGGGTTCTGGCCTTGACCCTGCCGCCCCCTGTCAACTGCTCTGACGGGGCTCTGCGTGTTTTCAGCAGGAATAAGGTAACCAGGGGCTCTGGCGGTGGCCTGAGTACTTCTCAGAGTTGGCCAACGTGTTTGTTTTTAAAACGGTTCTAAATATAAACTTGGAAGAAGTACCACATACACTATTTGCATTCTTTGTAAGGATCACAGGCACGAAGAGCATTCCAGACAACAGCTTGGACTTCACAAAACCGTCAGTGTTCGCACTGTAAGCGCTGTCAGGGAGCTCTTTTTACGGGTGAAGAGTTGAAGGCCCTCAGTGTTTTCCCGAAAGTCACAGAGCCAGTCGGTGACAGCTGAGAGGACTGCGCACGCGGGTCTCTTTTTCTTTTTCCGAGAAGTGTCACCCCAAACTGGAGTCTCTCTCACAGAACTGAGACTAAAAGGGTGATTCTGAGAAGTTCCTCAGGCTAGAAAGATGCGATCCCCAGGGGAGGGGTGAACACACGCACCTTTATACACAAAAGGCACATGGCAAGGACCACTGACCACACGAAAGCATAAAGGTCAACATTAAATGATTTGGGCATCCTAGGGCCCAGCTGGACAGCGGGATGTGATTGACGGAAGGAAACCACCGAAGGGCCCCGTAGCTCCCCACGTGTTCGAGGAGACGGGCTAGATTCGGGGCCAGCACTGCCTTTCACCTGTAGCACAGGACGCCCCAACCCTTGTTCCTCCCCCTTTGCCATCACCCACCCTTGGAGAGGAGACAGGGAATCTCAACAGAGGTCTTGCCCACGTGGGGTTCTCTGGTAGCTGACACTCATTCCACAGACACTGATGCACTTCCCCGGCACCAGGCCCTCTGCCAGACTTGAGTTTGGCCAAGGTAGGATGCGGATACACAATACTCTTTTCTCTGGAGCCAAAGACAATGATAATCCAGGCCCCTGGCCCTCTACGCCAAACGCAAGATCAGGCGGCTAGATCAGGGCTCGGCAACCTTTTTCTGTAAAGGGCCAGATAGTAAATATTTTAGGCTTTGAAGATCGTATTTGATCTGTGTCACATATTCTTCTTTTTTTTTAACCGTTCTCTGCTGTGGGTCATACACAAACAGGCCAAGGGCTGGACTTGACCTGCTGGCCGTAGTTTGCTGACCCCGATTGAAGAGTCACATAGAGTGAGACTTCAGAGGTGACTTGTAGACCCTCAGCTGAGGCCTGGAGTCAGCTTTTTAGTTTGTTTGTTTAAAGACCATATAATTTTATCGTCCAAACTGGGATGCTTTTGAGAATGAATAGGGGCGCTCTGAATGACCCTGGAGCGCTCATGTAAACCAGCAGCTGGGCCAACCCTACCGTGCCAGGCCTGTCGGGCTTACCTATCCTGGGCCTTTGGGATCTTCTCAGACCCTCAGGGAGCTCAGAAAGCCCTGGCCAGTCATGGGCCAGAATCAGTTCTGGCTGCGTAGTGCTTTTGGGTGGATGGGTTATAACAGAGTGGTGATTTTGTCTATGGTTTAGATGTATTTTTGTTGGTTAGGTTTTGTTTCCTAATTGTAGTGCTGATGGCCAAAAGCCCTCTGGAAACTCCAGCCAATTCACTCTTAAGAGTAGAGAATTTAAAAGGAAAGGGGTTATTAATGGTTTGGGCTTATGTCCTACTACCTCTCCACCCCAACCCTTGTGCCCAAAAATAGGGCATCACCAAGCTCCCGGAGAAAGTTGTTCGTTGTGGACTGAGACACAGGCTGAATCTCGCAGTATTCCAAGCCCCAGTCCCCAGAAAGTACCACTTAAGTGCTCCCAGGAATTCTGCAAACTACAGGGTCTCAGCTCCTCTCTCTCTGGCCCAGCAAGTTCAAGAGGCCTTAAGCACCACAGGAGACCAAAGAAGTAGAAATTCATCTCCAAAACGCTCCAGGCCTCAGCCCTGAAGATCCCCTCTTCCTCCCCGATGGCCATCTTTGTGATGTGGACACACATGCTCTTTGTTTTAAGTTTTGTCATCTCCTATGGCTGGCGTTTAGCATCACCCAGTGCTGGAGGAGGGGCGGCAGTGTGGAGAGGACCCCAATGTTAGTGCTGCAGGGACTTGAAAAAGTTTTACGAAGCCCCGATACATCCAAGGGGAGCTCTCCACCACCAGATGTGGGTTAAGCTTCCCCGGGTTCATCCCTCTTCAGAGAACATAGCTACACCACACATCACAACCTGCACTGAAAACAGAAAATGACTCCCCACCTGCTGGGCTCACTCCCAGGGCCACCTAGTTAGTTGCCCTCTGGTGGACATATTGGTCCCATTTGAATGTGGAATTAGCCAAGTGACATTTTGCTGATCTTCTTATCACACCATTTTATTCAAGTTTATTTTAATATTAATTATTCACCATTAATCAATTACCTATTAAAACAAACACTGAAATATCCCCCAAATATTTTCATAAATTCTTTTTTGCACACTGCTTTGCACATTCTGCATGCAATAAGCATTTGTTGGTTTGAATTCTCCAGTCCCCAGCTGCTTTTCTCATCAACTGATCGACGACCTCCCACCTTGGGTCCTTCATGACTTACGTTACTTGTGTGTTACTTCTTCTACTACTACTACTACTACTACTACTACACACACACACACACACACACACACAACACACAGACTGGAAAGAAAAATCAAAAAGTATTTTCTCTGCAAACTTCCCTCTCACACTGGTTCATTTTTCTGCTTTGAAATGGGGAGCTTCTGCCTCAGAGCTTCTGCAGGTGGTGTGTTCTGTCCCAGCCAGGGCAAAGGCAACACTAAATGCACAACACTGCTGGCAGTGACTGCAGCAGGAGAGAAAGAGTGATGCCAGATGCCACTGGTGCTTTCACCCCTACACAGCACTCTCACCCTTATCTGCTCAGCCTCTCCACAATCTCCCCAGAAGGGGGATTTGGAGACACTGGGTTCCAGCTGCAACCTCAGCCCTGCAAAACGGCGAACGACGGGGTTTTACAAAGCACTGGAATCTGTTCTTAAACCAAATCTTACAAGAACCCAATTTGCAAAATAGACAAGAGAGAGCTGCCTAAGGTGGACACTGCTGGAAGCACGGAACCACAGCCATCTCCCCCCACCCCAGACTCCTGAGACACTTCCTAAGAGCCCTGGGCTCCAGAAATAGAGGCGAGAACCTGTGCCTTAGAGCACAGTTCACTGCCCCTGCTTCCTATGCTAGTGAACGTAGGTCAAGGATATCTTGTAAAATAAAACAAAAGCAAGCTAACAAACAAGCAAACACCCTCTATGGGAGGAAAACACAATGATTTAACTCCATATTATGCAAAAGGACTTTAGTTATGTTTTGTTTACGTTATCAAGGTTAATTATCACCTTTCACAAAAAATCATCGGCTTATTCACACACAACCACATCTGAGTTGCTTATTACGGTACGTGCGTGTCTTACATTTACATACAAAAATTAAACTGTTTGACAAGGCAACTTCTACTCCATACTAACAGCGATACACAAAACAACACTACTGAGTGCTTCTATGGGTAAGCTGACGATTGGGGCCAAGTACTCTGGGGAATATAGGAAGAAAAAGACGTATCACTGTCACCAAGCGATTTATAATCCCTCCAAGGGTTATTTTGGTCTTTTCTTTGCCCAAATTCTACATTTTTTAACTCCATTTACTTGTATCAAACTGAGCCCAGACAGAGAAGCCAATGTTTCTTTATTTTAAATTAAACTTTGTTATTTTGAGATAATTGTAGATTCACATGAAATTTTAAAAAATAATGAGAGAGAGCCCATGTACTTCTTACTGAGCTTCCCCCGGTGGGAACATCTGGCAAAACTGTAACACAATGTCCCACTCAGGATGCTGACATTGGTGCAGTCAAAACAGAACCTTTCCACCACCACAAGGATCTCTCATGTCCTTTTATAGGCATGCCGCCTCTTCCCTCTCCGTCCTCCCACCGCACCCAGGTCCTCGGCCCTGGCAACCACCCTTCGGTTCTCCCTCTCTATAATTTTGTCATTTCGAGAATGTTGTATAAATGGAATCATATAGTATGTAATCTTTGGGGACTGTCTTTTTCCACTCAGCATACTTCCCTGGAGATTCAGCCAACTTGTCCCACGGATCAAATGTGTTCCTTTTTATTGCTGGGTATTATCCCATGGTATAGATGTCCCACAGTTTGGTTAACCATTAATACACTGAAGAGCACTTCCGTTGTTTCTAATTTGGGGCTATTAGGAATAAAGCAGTCATGAATATTCATGTACAGGTTTTTCTGCAAACATAAATTTTCACTGATCTGGGGTAAATGCCCAGTGAAACTACAGGGTCAGATGGTAGTCCCGTGTTTAGTTTTGTGAGAAGCTGCCAGGGTGTCTCCCAGAGTGGCGGCCCCGTTTTACAATGCCACTGGTGATGTATCCAGTTTCTCCACAACCTATCAGATTTTGGTGGTGTTACTATTTGTCAGATGTGTAGTTTGAAAATATCTTCTCTTAATCTATAGGTTGCCTTTTCACCCTCTTCACATGGACTCTCCCAGAGCAAAATTTTTTACTTTTTATCAGTTTAACAGTTTTCCCCTTTATGGAATAATGCTTTTGGTGTCAAGTCTAAGAATTCTCTGACTAGCCCAAGATCCCAAAGATTTTTCCCTATGTTTTCCTTTAAAATTTTTATAGTTTCACATTTTAAATTTAAATATATGATTCATTTTGAGTTAACTGTTATAGAAGATGAAAGGCTTAGCTCAGAGTTCACTCTCTTTGCTTAGAGAGATCCACTTGTTTCAGCACCAGTGGCTGAAGACGCTTTCTTCCCTCCATTGAATTAATTTGCATCTTCATTGAAAAGCAGTTGGGCATATTTGTGTGGTTTATTTCTGGGTTCTTTATTCTGTTCCACTGATGGCTTTGTCTATCCCTCCACCAATGCCATACAGCCTTGATCGCTCTAGCTGTATGGTCAGACCTAATAGGTAGTGAGTCTTAGGTAGTGAGTCTTCCTACGTTATTCTTCTTTTTCACAATTGTTTTAGCTATTCTAGGGATTGGTTTTCCATATAAATTTAAAAATAATCTCCAGCAACAGCTGTAAGTGGCTTTCTATAGTTCTTCCTGTAATTGCAAGCAAATATACACACACACACTGAGAAAAAGAGGTTTAGGTTTGAGTTTTTGGAGAATGGTCTTTCTAGTGTTATCATAAACTACACTTTTACTCTCAGTTTTCCTTGTCACTTTGCTACCTTTGTGCTATCGTTCAGGATGTGGCCATGAATCACAGTATTTCACAAGGCCCGAGTAAGACAACTGTAGAACCAGAGGCTGTAAAGAGATCATGAGATCCAACCTCCAGTTTTACAGATGCAGACAATGAGGCCCAGGGAGGTTAGGAGACCTGATGAAAGCTGAACAAGAGAGTTCCCAGCAGAAGCCAGCCTACAACCAGGGCTCCGACTGCGGTCCCAAGCCTGGATGTCCTGCCACTCGGCCGGCTCTGAACTTGAAGAAGCACAGTTCAGCAGCAGAGCCATTTTCTTACCTAGGTCAAGGTCATTCTTGCATCAACTTCTGCCAGCCTTTGAATCAGGGGCAGGGAGGGAGGCGAGGACGAAGGGAGGATGAGATGATGAAATTCAAAAGGGCTGACTTCCGCTTTTGCCTCCCTAATCAGTTCAGAAGTTTACAGATTTGAATAATTTCTAACATGTGAACAATGGAGGTGACGAAACCACTACAGAAAAATAGGTGTGAGTCTTTGCCCAGTATTACGGTTAATGGTCTGCCTGGGTGAACGGTGGGGAGAATCAAACCTTGAGTCATCAGCTACGAATCGGCCACTAACTGCAAGTCTCTGTGGGAGATTTCATAAGTAACCATCCTGCACCTTGCCCTCAAGGAGCTTGCAATCAACTTGGAAGGAATGGCAATTACTTATTGCCCAAGTGACAGGAAATGTGACCTCATAATTAGGTAACAGTCATTACCAACTATGGGAACACATTCATTTTTCTGGTGCTTATTTCAGCAGAGGTCAAGGCCACCTTGAAGGTGAAAAGTATAACCTCTTGGTGAGAACCACTGAAAAATCAATCGTTTTTTTTTTCTTCTTTCATTAGGCATGATGCATGTCTAGACCAGCTGACAAGCATTCTATGCTGACAGCCCTATCCCTGCTATTACAGCCAAGGCCAAAATACAGCACAGAAGGCAGAAGCATCTGCCTCTTCCCTACCTCCTGCTCATAATTACAGTCCTGAAGTAGACTTAGAGGCACTTAAGACCCTTTTATGTCAATAGTCATACCATAAAGGTAGATGGGCTGTCTTATAGCTTAAATCCTGGAGTGTACTAGTGAACAAAAAATCATTGCAGATAATTTCCATTTAGCCTTTGCTTACTTTTTCTTCTAATTAAGAGCCAAAAATTTGGGACTTCCCTGGTGGTCCAGTGGTTCAGACTCCATGCTCCCAATGCAGGGGGCACGGGTTTGATCTCTGGTCAGGGAATTAGATCCTGGGTGCCACAACTAAGAACCCACAGGCCGCAACTAAAGATTCCACATGCTGCAACTAAAGATCCCACACGCGGCAACGAAGATCCTGTGTGCTGCAACTAAAACCCAGTGCAGCCAAATAAATAAATAAATTTTTTAATTAAAAAAAAAAAAGAAACAGAAACAAAAATTTTCTTTTCTTCCCTTCCTTCCTAATTCAGTCCAACAGTCATTGGGCAGGCACAAGCAGGAGGTTAACAGGGCCTGGGCAAGGATGGTATTAAAGCAAGGTGACAGGGGTGGCTTGCAACAGCTAGGAATGATGACCTTTACAAGGATAGTATCAGAGCAGCGTGGAAAGGCAGCCTCATGTAGTTAGGGAGAATGGCTACATACAGTGGATTGAGCAAATAAGCATATTAAGGATAATGGGACCCAGAGAAACAGACAGAAGCAAAGAAGGAAAGGTATGCATGCATACATACATATGTGTGTATGCCTGAGTGTGTGTATAAAAATACATATATTTCCTAGCTCTGTCCACTGGGAGGGCCTGGGAGAAGCAACACTCCAGTAGCATTGCGCACACTTAGCACCCAGATCTTGGCTTCTGAATATCATTCTGCATGAAAAGGAACCAAGGTTCCTTAGAGAACTGGCTGATCCCGAGCTGGGGCAGGAAAAGTACAAGAGAAGCCAGGAACAGCTTGTTGTGAAGGCAGTGATCAAGAGTGATGGGCACATGTCAAAATGACACAGAAGCCTGTTTTGCAGAGCTCCTACTGTCAAAATCTGGGTCAATTTGAGCATCAAAGTAATTAATGAAAATAACAGATAATAACCCATTGAATACTAGATTATAATGAACAATAACTCATTTGTTTATAAACAGATACATTTACAAATGGGAGATGAGAATTCTTCCTTGCAATAGAATGCCAACTAGGAAATGTGTAAGAAAGATACAATTAGAAAATTACCATTTGGCAAACATCACGGTAATAAATTCAGGCACAGAAACATCAATGGGTGCTGAAACAAAAGTGGAAGTGAAAGTGAATGTGTGAATGTGAAAAGTGGAAAAAAAGTGGAAGTGGAATGTGAAAGTGGAATGAGTAATGGGATATTTACATGATAAGTACTAATTACAAAAGAAAAAAGTAACTTTCCAGTGGAGAAATGGGACAGACACTCTCTTAATCAAGTGATCAGAGATACCACTGGGACACAAAGTTAATGGGACAAAGTGACATCACAGGCCATTTGACAGGGTACAATAAGAACACAATGTCACCTTCATGACAATCTTGCTCTCAGTGCATAACCTGGGGCTAATCATGAAGAAGCACGGGGTAAACCTAAGCCAAGGGTCGTTCTAGGAAATGTAATCTTCATACAGGTCAAGGGCATGAAACTCAAGATCTAAACAGACTAGATCATGTGGTGGAGAACTGGTATGTTTGCTACCAAGCACATCATGAGTGAAATTTGGAAGGGTCTGTGTGAAAGACACACAGTTCTCTGTTCTATTCTTCCAACTTTTTTGAAGTTTGAAATTGTTACAAAATTTATTTTTTTTAAATTAAGACAGATTAATAGTTATAGGGAGTGAGAAGAATGGACTGGGAGTTTAGGATTAGCAGATGCAAACTATTACATTTAGAATGGATAAACTACAAGGTCCCACTGTACAGCACAGGGAACTATATCCAATCTCCTGGGATAAACCATAATGGAAAAGAATGTTTAAAAAAAGAATGTATATACATGTATAACTGAGTCACTTTGCTGTACAGCAGAGAGTGGCACAACACTGTAAAACAACTATACTTCAAAAAAATCTATCAAGACAGATTAAGAGTTATAGATTAGAAAGATGACCTGGGACTTCCCTGGTGGCGCAGTGGTTAAGAATCTGCCTGCCAATGCAGAGGAGACGGGTTCAAGCTCTGGTCTGGGAAGATCCCACATGCTGTGAAGCACCTAAGCCCGTGGCCACAACTACTGAGCCTGAGCTCTAGAGCCCACGAGCCACAACTACTGAGCCCACGCGCCACAACTACTGAAGCCCGCGCACCTAGAGCCCCTGCTCTGCAACAAGAGAAGCCACCACAAAGATAAGCCTGTGCATGGCAACAAAGAGTAGCCCCCGCTCGATGCGACTAGAGAAAGTCCGCACGCAGCAATGAAGACCCAACGTAGCCAAAAATAAATAAATAAATTTATTTTTAAAAAAAGTGGTGACCTAAGTGACAGTAATGTGTGTGTCAGCACGTGTCAAAGTGCAGTCTGCAGATTTCACCTCCCACATCAGAAGGGGCTCGCGCCACACTGCACATCAACCACCTCATGAAGCACACCGTGGTTCAGCTGATGGGTTTTTCAAAGCCTGATTTCCTCCTTGAAGGAAGTAGTACATTGATTTACATTCTGGACCAAGCCCCTCATGTCATCAAAGACTGTCACAGTGACAGTGAAACATGGATTAAAACTTCATAAAGCAGGCTGTTACCATGCAGTTCTCTCCTGTGAGTCACAGTTAAAAACAGTCATAAGCATATAATTCTCAAGTGTCCAGCTCAGAACATACTCCTCAAAACATTCTGGATGAAAGTGATCCGCACCCACGGGACCCAGCACAAGCTGCAAGTACCAACAACCTCATGGACTTTCTCTGTTCAAGATGGAAACCATCTTGGCATCTATATGGCCCTCAAAGGAAGGGAACACCTCTCCATACTCCCATAGTTCATCATTAATTCTTCACCGAATGAACACTGGTTAGATTCTTGCAATGGAGAAGGAAAAATACTAATTAAGGAAACATGTCTAAGTGAAATAACGAAGGGAAAAAGTTTCATAAAACTTTAAGGAAAACCTCCCCTGTACCTAAAAGGGAGGTTTCTTACAAATATCATGCTTAGTGTTTGTGTCTAGCAAACCAGAAAACAAGCATCTGCATTCAATTTTAGAAGTTCTTGGTCGTCTATCTGTTAATAATTCTATTATTTGAACAAAATTTCTGTTGGCGTCTCTCTCCCATGACTGGAGACAGTTCTTCCTGCTAGTTTTACATTTCGCCTTTTTGGTGGATTCTACTGGCTCAGTCCAAACTGGTGTGAGCTTTTTTTTTTTTTTTTAAACTTCCTGTGTTTATGCACCAAACCATACTGCTCCACTTCTGCTGCTGAGAATGTGTGTTGCCAGGGTAAATATGATCACCTGACTGGTACACTGCAGTTCAGAGTGGGAGGGACTCCAGGGTCCAGCAGCTTGGGGGTGGTGCACCGTGCTGGGTCACATGGCCTTAGGGGCCATCCAAGTCCACCAACTGGAGGAACCATGGAAGAACCAGCAGGATCCTCAGTGGCAGCCCAGCACTGTCCGCGATTGTGGCACATTCAAGAAGAACACAAACACCACTGCCTTGACCCAGTGAATCAATGGTCCTTCCTGCTCCAGTTCCTCTGTAGCACTTGGAGGTGACATCAAACATGGGGCTGTCTGCCCCGGGCTGGTTATTCCCTCCTGGTTAGCATTGCTTGTCCTGGATCTCCAGAAACAATCTCATCAGCACTGTTATGTCTGAAAATATGAGCAGCACGTATGTGAACAGCGCCCTGGAGCGGGTAGAGAGGGTTTTCAGGGATCATCAGAAACCCTGAAAACCAGATCACGTTGCTGCAAATGTGGTGGCTGCCGGAGCAGTGAGAGCCCTAGGGATGGAGCTCTATCTGAGGTACCATTTCATTTCCAGACTTAAAAAGCACTTTGCTTCTTGATGTAGGTTCTCCAGCATCTGGCTTCTGCCTACCTCCATAGCCACATTCCCTACTACCCACTGACTCACGTCCCACCGATGCCAAGTTGTCTGGCGGTCCCCACACTCCCCACACTACCTCTTACCTCTAGGTTTTGCTCATAAAATTCCTTCTGCCCTATTGAGTAAAAGCCAGTGTTTGGCTTGGAGTAGATACCCGGGCATGGTGTGGAGTTGAGCTGATGAGACCCCACGCCCCTTTTCGTTATGTGGATACACAAGCTGCTGCCATTTACTTCTTGCCCATTCCTTAAGGCTTCTTCTTGGTCTATTTCCCATAAATAAAAGATCTGACACGTCTCAGCAATAGGTTAAGCCCATCTCAGAGACATAAATGCTGATCAGAATTTTAACCTGGAGAAAATGACCCTTTGCATTACATTAGCCAACAACACAATATAGCCTATACAAATATCTCAGGTAATGAAAGGAACTGCCTCATCCAAACTAAAAAATGCCCAGGGTGTGACAGCAGCTTTCCCGTGTTAACAAAGCACTAATCTTCACGGTTCTCAGTTGCTTTGGTAGTCGTCTCTGTTCTAACTCCCATGGGTGAGGATACCAAGGCCCTGTCATTCCCCAACATTAAGGCAAGCTTATAATTTTTCACCCAAACTAGGATGCTTCGGAAGGTCAGAGGGTTGATTAATAATTACCCTAATACATATATAAGTAGGACGGTTCCTGGAAAATTGAGATACATTGCCACACTACCCGTCAGGCTTCATGTCTTCCCACACAAAGAGGCCCTCAACAAGTGTTTCCTGACTGGATGTACTTTAGTTTTTTCTCCCCAGTTTCAATTTAAGATCCTTAAGAGCAAGGGTGATGTCTAATGCACCTTCTAGATTACTCATAATGTTGGATTTATAATAGCTGCTCAGAAATACCTGCTGATTGACTTAGAGTGAGACGTTCTTCTCAAGTGAAAATTTCCTATGGGTAGCTGGAAATATAAGAACAGGACTCTGTTGAGAAGATAAAGCTGGAATATTTGGGTGGGTCTTTAGCATAGAGGAGACGTGTTAGCTAGAAATAAAAATTCTTCTATGATACTATATATACCAAGGAAAACTCAAGTCAGTGATGAGACCTGAAATAGTTCCCTAGGAGGATGAAATCCTCCTGTCTTCTGCTGACCTAGAACATGACAGAAGTCATGGGCTTGTACTAATCTTATTACTTTATAAAGTACTTTATAAAGTAAAGTGTGAGAAGGGGAAGGAGAGGAGCTTGGAGATTACTTTGTTTAGGGAGAAAAAAGGTAATAAAATAAATAATTTTAAGTATACCAGCTTTGATAATGATAATTGAACACAATAATAGTAAAAAGACAGAATCAGACTGTTGAGATAGGAAAGAACCTTGGATCCCCTGTGCCTCCTATTGCCTCATTTTAAGGATGAGAAAATTAAGGCCTAGAGAAGTTAAATGGCGTACCTTTTGCCCTTCTGGGAAATTCCTGCTGTGAGAATTTGACAGCATTTAATTATTCACCGATGGTTGTTTTAGCAGTCCTGGGAAAGCTTAAGTCTTCCTTCTAAGGCAAGAATATTTTCCCTCTTTAGATAAGGAAGTGGAAACTTTTCAAAAGTTTTGCCAAGATAAGGGCTTTCTCTTCTTGTTTGGCGACTCCAACCCCCAGCAGGTCTAGGTTAGCAACTGTGGATCAGAGCTGGGAAGCAGCAGAAGTGTGAAGAGGGAAAAGACACTTAGAAGTCATCAGCAAAAGTGGCAACACCTGGCCCCTCATGTGGGAAAATCTGGTCCTTGCCATGTCTAGCACACAGACCGTAAAATGTCAACATCTGATTTAGACATCCCCAGAATGACCTGGAGAGTGCGCGCTCGGAGCAACTGAGGCCATAAACTGATGACAAACCAGAAAGTCCTATTTAAATATTGTTATCATTTTAAGCAGTGACCAGAAATGTCACCCTTGTAAGGTCACTTTCTCTAAGACTCTCCTAATATCTGAAGGGTCTTCACTGTCACAAAATTATGAGAGGCAACACCTGGGCACCTATCATTCACGCATGGACCACTGAAAGGTTGAATTCATTTCCCACAGTTACACAGTGAGTCAAAAGGAAAGTACAGTTTACACTCCACCTATGAGAACCATTTCTGGAAAGATCAGGAAATCGAAGGCCTCCACCAGCTCTGGCCCAAACTGTCATTTTCCAGCGGTAAAGAATCTGCCTTCCAATGCAGAGGACGCGGGTTCAATCCCTGGCCAGGGAACTAGGATCCCCCATGCCGCGGGACAACTAAGCCCGCACGCCACAACTACCGAGCTCGTGTGCCCCAACTAGAGAGCCTGTGTGCCACAAACTACAGAGCCCACGCACTCTGGAGCCTGCGCCCCACACTGGAGAGAGAAAACCCGCACGCCACAACTAGAGAGAAGCCGGTGAGCCGTAATGAAAGATCCCGCATGCTTCAGTGAAGATCCTGTGTGCCGCAACTAAGACCCGACACAGCCAAAAATAAGTATAAACAAATAAATAAATAAAACAAATAAATCTTAAAAACAACAACAACAATGTGGGGGTGAGGAAGGGGGGAGATGGGCCTTATTGATTCCAGAAACTGACACAATGCTGGTGACAGGGAGTCATTTCAGTCAGGATTTTAATTCTTTGATGTACTTAATGAACACCTGTGGATTGATGAAGTCCTCAGAGAACAGGCCCACATCCAGCCTACTGTGTTGTGAGTCTAGGGCTGCAAGTGGTGACTGAAGTGCAGGCATGGAAACCGAGCCCCATGAGGGAACTGGAAAAGTAAACCCCTTTTCTGCCCATCCTGAATAGGTTAAGCAGGTAGATTTTTTTCTGTTAGGTGGAAAGGTCAACCACTCAACCCCAGAGCACAGGCTACCAAGATGGATGGCTACTGCACCCTTAAGTTTGCTTCATCTGTAAGAATTAGAGCTCGAAAACCAAAAAGTGACCCAGCCAGGATCCTGGCTCTCCCAAGCAATGACAGATAGGCCAATAGCACTAAGTGGAACATGACAGATGTGGGGGGGAGGCAGCCTGTAGATGGAGTCAGAGATTGAAAAATCCCGTATTAAGAATGAGAGATCCTGGTTTTATGATTTGAGTTAAGTTATTGGAAGATATCTGGGTATTAAAGATATCAAGGACAGTTACCATGGATACTGTTAAATTCATGGTCCACAAGCAAAACTTTGCCAAGAGTCTTCTTTCTAGTTCCTGGCACCAAAAATAAACCTGAGAATTAGGCTAAGTAGTTTAGGGAAAGATCTCAAGAGTTCCTCCAGACTTACTGACGAGGAAGCAGAGGTAAAAAAAAAAAAATAAGGCACAATGACTTGCCCAACCTCATACCAGAAGTTGGCAACAATGAGGGCTGCAGTCAGGCCCCCCTGTCTCTCAGATGAAAGCAAGTCTTCACCATCCACAGAGATTCTCCCCATTTTGGGCTCCTGGCACTGCAGGGGCCACTTGGACCTAGATATTCTCTCTACTTAGGAAGGAGACAAGGGAATCAGAAAAGTAAATATTCAGGGTGTATATTTACATGGCTGTGAACTATGCTACCATGTTTTGTCTACAGGGAAGGATAAGTAAAACCCAGATCCACTCTAAGCTTATAAGAAAAGAGGCCTTAAATTTAGGCACATCCAGACTTTAGTCCTTCTTCCATACACTTGCAGCTCTGGGACTGAGAGACAAATCACTTGATCATTCGAGGTCTCACTAATTCACTTGCATAATGAGAGAAATAGTTATACTGAATTTAAAGGTTTTGGAGAGGGCTAAATGAGATCATGCTTACGGAACATTTAGCACTGTGCCTAGCAAAGAATGTATGAACTGTCATTATTACAGGCGGACCTCATTTTATTATGCTTCACTTCACTGTACTTTGCAAATATTGTGCTTTTTACAAATTGAAGGTTTGTGGCAACCCTGCATTGAGCAAGTCTACAGGTGTCATTTTTCCAACAGTATTTGCTCACTTTGTATCTCTGTGTCACATTTTGGTAATTCTTGCAATATTTCAAACTTTTTCATTATTATCATATTTCTTATAGTGATGTTATCGGTGATCTGTGATGTTATACTATGACTCACTGAAAGCTCAGATGATGGTTAGCATTTTTTAGCAATACAGTATTTTTTAAATGAATGTACATATATTGTTTTTTTAGACATAATGCTACTGCATACTTAATGGACTACAGTATAGTGTAAACTTAACCTTTATATCCACAAGCCAAAACATTAGCGTGACTCACTTTATTATGATATTTGCTTTATTGCAGTGGTCTGGAACCCAACCCACAATATCTCTGAAGTATGCCTGTAGAAAATAGTAGGCCTAAATCCAACCATAAGAAAAATTATATTAAGTATTCATGGACTAAACATCCCAATTAAAAGGCAGGGGTTGTCATAATGGATTTTAAAAAAACAAGACCTAAACACACACTGTCTACAAGAGATGCACTGTAACTGTAAAGATAGACAGGTTGCAAGCAAAAGTAAAGTAAAAGAATGGAAAAAGACACACCATGCAAAGAGTAAGCATAATAGGGCCAAGTGGCAGTAATAGCAGATGAAGTTGACTTCATAATGATAAAAGTATCAATTTATCAGGAAGACATAACAATTACACATGTGTATGCACCTAATAACAGAGCTTCCAAATATATAAAATGAGGAAGATGTGACATTTTATTATCTCTCATTTTATTATGAGAAAGAAGGTGGTAGGAAGTGTTGATGGCAGGTGGAGGGGGGCACCGTGTCTAGGTAAGCACTAGTGAGGCAATCCACCTCCTACAAGGGAAAACCTGGCTCATTTCCTAGAACGACTATAAACAAGACAGTCCTATGTTCTTAGCCACTCTTTGGTATGATTTCCACAACAACCTGGGCATCATGTAGAAATGTTTCATTGGAGCATGGGAATAATTGTATATATTGAAAATGAGTCATTTTATGAGTCTGAAATCAAGAGACTTTCTTGAGATCTTTGAGAACTTGCTCTATGCCTGCCAACTGTGCTGCATGCTACAAGTTCTCTGACTTCAAAAAGTTTAAAATACATTTCAGGAGATAAGTTAGAAAGACAAAATAGCAATTCCTAATAATACAAAAAAAGCAATTCCTAATGAACTTCAATATGAATGAAGTTTCAAAAAATCAGTGCGGATACAAAGTCACCCGTGTAAGAGGGCATTCAAGAACAGGTAGGATTTGGAAAGGAATGGGGTAAGGGATTCCAGGGGAGGGTGCGCTGTAAGCAAAGTTTCAAAGGCAATGATCCTGGCTCCCCAGGAAACAAAGAGCACATCAGACTGGCTGGAAGGGAGCTCCATATAATAACCCTGCCCTCCAGATGAACGGAGCAGATCAAGTCCTGTGGTTATTGTTGGCCCAGTCTTTTGCCATTCAAAAAACAATGTACACGTTTGGATTAAAGCTCTGCAAACAATGATCAGGGACTGTGGGCCAGATGTACCCCACAGGAGGTGGGAAGAAAGCTGAAATCTCTCCTCATCTCACGCAGGGAAGATATGTTTTTTTATGCCAAGCAGATCTCCCCAAATGGCGTTAGAAAGCTAAGGTCTCTGTGGTTGATGTGATGGATTACCCAGGCAGGGGAGGGCAGAGGTGCTCTTAACTTCTCTCTGAAACAAAGGAGAATGGTTTGCCCCAAGAAGAAGCAGGCAGGGGATAAGGACTCAGTGGCAATTTAATAAGTGAAGGGATGATGTCACCCTGCACCTCCGCAGTTCCTTCTGCAGTTCCTTCTCTGAATCGAGGTTCCCTCAGCATTTCTGTACAGCCCCTACCTCTCCAGGAGGCACTTCCTTATCTAACATCTCGGGATTTTCCTTCTCATTCTTTTGGGTATGGATGCCTCACTACCACATGATGATAAGCTGCCCAAAGTCAGGGGCTGCTTCCTCCTCCCCTTCGGGTTTCCCTGAGACACTGCAATGCCATAGACGAGTGCGTAATTAATGCCTGTTAATGAATTTGGAGAGAGCTGCTTCCACAGCTGTTTTTACTGGCCTGCACATGTAGGCTGACTGGGCACGGGCTGAGATAACCCACTCTTCAACTGGGGCTCTGAAAGAGGTGTCTGATAATAAAGTGGCCCCTGCTGTGTTGTTCGGTGTCTGTGACTCTGAGAGCACAACCGATTTCTCCCATCTCACTACAGAAATTCCATGGTGCACAAGAGGGGGTCTAGCCTTGAGCCGGACCCAGCTCTATAAAAAGTACATAGTAGGGGGCTTCCCTGCTGGTGCAGTGGTTAAGAATCTGCCTGCCAATGCAGGGGACACGGGTTCGAGCCCTGGTCCGGGAAGATCCCACATGCCTTGGAGCAACTAAGCCCGTGCGCCACAACTACTGAGCCTGCGCTCTAGAGCCCACGAGCCACAACTACCGAGCCCATGTGCCACAACTACTGAAGCCTGTGCACCTAGAGCCCGTGCTCTGCAACAAGAGAAGCGACCGCAATGAGAAGCCCACGCACCGCAACAAAGAGTAGCCCCCTCTCGCTGCAACTAGAGAAAGCCTGCATGCAGCAAGGAAGACCCAATGCAGCCAAAAAAAAAAAAAGTACATAGTAGGACCAGAGGATGTAATGGGTCAAAGTGTTACAGACCTGGGTTCTTGGACTCATCAACCAATAGAAATTGATAAGAGGCCAGATGAGGAATTCAGGCAAGGCTTTACTGGGACTGGAGGGAGAGAAAACAAGTAAGAGTTTCCCTTGTTCACTCCCCCAGGCAGTCGGTGACCTGGTTCCTTATATGGGATGAGGGTGGGAGCAGATAGGTGGATCTGGCCGGAGGGGTGCTTCGGGGGTCTGCCCACCCCCTTGGTGGTGCTGTGTGCAGGGACTGTGCACAGGATCCTGCTTTTGCTTCCTGGCACCTCAGAAGTGGCAGTTAGGTTTTGGCCTTTTTGTATCTTATTGTTCACAATTTGCCCCAACTGCGCATGCGCACAGTTATTTTTAGTCCCTTACACTTTCTTTGTATTGTGTTGTTCAAGGAGACGTCTGTCCGGGCGCAGGCACTGCAGTAAAGGGTCCCAGGTCCCAGTCTGTCTCAAAAGCATTAGTATATAAAAAAGAGACCACCATGCAAGGGAAGAAAACTAAACAAAAATTATCCATTTTACTCTGTAACTTTCAAAAGATCAGTTCTAACCTATCATTGGAACAGTGGCAGCTACAGTTACTGATTGTCTGCACACAAAAGCAGTAAGCAAGGGGCTGTATAGGAAGCTGCTAAATACTCAATGCTGGACTGTGAAGACAGTAGGATTGGCCTTCCAGGCCTGGTGACATGGCAGACTAAGAAGGTTTCAACACAAGTGTTTCTAAATGCATAGGTGAGCTCCCAAGAAAGACAGTGAAATTCTCATTTCCCAAAACTGCGGAGGAAAGTTAAAAACAAAACAAAACAAAGCCAGAAAACACATGAGCTGACACTGTCCCTTCTCTAGGGGAGGGGCTGGAAGCAGGAGCATTATATAACATGGTGATCCAGGGCAGTGCTTCTCAAACCGCAGTGTGTACAGGAATCACCTGGGATCTTGTTAAAATGAAGATTCGGATTCTATAGCTCTGGGTGAGACTGAGATTCTGTGTTTCTAACGACCTCGGAGATGCTGCTGATGCTGCTGGAGGTCCCTGGTGCAGCACTGGGTTATAAAGTAAATATTTAGCCAATGTATTAGACTTCAACAAGGCTTTTTGAGCCTGATAGAGATGTGGAGCTGGGAACTGAAATTCCTGCATTAAGACGGGACCCTAATAGACTTCCCTCCTCAGGTAAAAGATAGACTAGAAAAATCCACCCATCAGTACCAAGATATTACAAGAAAGTTTTTCTGTTTCTGGCTGGACTCTGGGTGGGGAAATAAAGTCTCCCCTAAAAAACAGGAACTCTAGCCTGTGTCTTGCATAGATGAGGGATTCAAATCTACCTGTGTGACCTAGAAAACCCTAAGTCCAGGAATTAATGTAAAGACCTGGTTCTGGGCCAGTGATACCCAGAGTCCTTGGCAGAAACAGAGGCAACCATGAGAAAGATGTTCTCAAAATCCATGCCACAGGAGCTTTTCAGACACACACAATCTCTATTAGATTTTAAAAAAATATTATAAAATACATAAGGAAACAACCCACCATTTTTGAGAATGAGAAAACAAAACAAAATGAAGAATTAGGCATTAGAGAATAGAACATCAATCTGAAAGAGAATCTAAAAGAAATGTTTGAAATGACTAAATATAGACCCCTCCAAAAAAGGCCAAAACTCCAAGAAAATATTAGGCATTATGAAAAAATGGAAAAGATTTGAAATTTTTTTCTAAAAATGAACACGTCATCATTAAGATTAAAATGCAATGTACAGTTTAATTGTATAGTAGCAAAACTGAAGAGAGACTATGTGAATTGTAAAATAGGTCACTGTAATTTGTAATTGGGAAATAGATATGCATAGATTACCAACTATGAAGCCAGAGAGACAAAGAGGTAGAAAATATTAGAGTATTAAAAGAAACAAAAGAAGAAAAGAAGGACCGACATTTCACTGGAGTTGAAGCTTTGGGAGAACAAGTAAGGATTCATATCAGAAGATATGAAGTCATGAGTCCCAAACAGAACAGAGAAAAATAAACCTATACCAACATGACCCACGGTGAAGTTACAGAATGCACACACACACACAATTTTTAAAAACCTAAAAGCAGCTAAAGGAAAAAGTGAGGGAGAAAAAAAACAGAGGGAAGAGAAGAGAAAAAATGAGAGAAAAAGACAAATTATGCAAAGGACAGCAATCATCCTAATAAAAAGCTGCTCACCAGCTTCGGGAGACAGTGGAATAATATTTCCAAGTGCCGCAGGAAAACGCTTTTAATCTAGAATCTATACAGGTCTAAGCTACTAAGCAAAAGATAAAATAAAGATACAGTCAGACAAAGACTGGAAGAATGTAACTACTCACTGCCCCTCAAGGAAAAGGGTGAACTTTACAAAGGAAATTGAACCCAAATGGAAAAGTCCAAACAGCAATGAGATCTGAATCAATGACAACGTAACAAAGGTGGGAGAGAGAAGAGTAAGGGGAGTCGGGAAGCATTTCTGGGGAAAGAAACTGCTGAAATGCACCCAATAAAGCTATAAAAGCAGTTGCTATCTCCCCTTACCCTGTTCTTTTTTTTTTTTTTTCATTGTTCTTTTCACTGTCTGACATTATACACTTTGTTTCTTGACGTTCTCTCCTACTAGAATCTAAATTCCACAAGGGTGGGGACTTCATCTCATCCCCTAGCACACAATTGGTGCTCATGTTTTATTGAACGCAAGAAAAGGAAGCAGGTTGTGAAAAAAGCCTCCGAGTGTATACGGGGCTGAGACTTTCTTCCTTCAGGAACAAGCGAAATGGGGTTGGGGGTCAAGAGGTAACTAGCATTTCTAAGCATCTACCAGGTGCTGGGCTACCCACGACTCCTGTTTTCTCATTGTATGTGGGCTGTGGGATAACAAAGACTATATGCCGGTGAACAAAATGAATGGGTCTTCAATCTGATTTAAAACACAAGCTGAGCATTTTTCATCTGCATTTATTGCTTATAGACATTTCTGCCTGTTTCCAAGGGAGACGCGGGCTGTTATCTTACAGCCAGTGTAATATCTTGCCTGACTGATGCAGTAGAGATAAGATCCTGCTTTGTATTCTGGGGGGACGCTTTCACACTCTGGACATAGCCACACTGAATACCACCTAATGACCCAGTAATTCTAGTTTTCAAACGCCTACCTATGTAGATCCCAGGCCACAGGAACCCTGAAATTCCGGTTCTGACAATGAATCACTGAAAATCAAGAGGCCCCATCTTGAGCTCACAGCCAGCCCCACCTCCTTGTCAACAGGCAAGGTCCTCTGTGTTCTCAGCGGCACCTAAGGACACCCTCCTCAGGCCCCCTGAGGCCCACTCTCTGCTGTTGGATGTCACGGCCAGACTAGAGACTCTCCAGTTCTGACCATCAGCACCCACCGTACCCCCAGCAACAGCCCTGCGGCCAATGGCAGATGCACACCGACCAGACAGTTGTTCTGATGAACGGTGTGGGACACTGTGTCCTCACTCAAGTCCTGATAGCAGGGGGGTGACCCTGTAAATACAACTGGGGGCAAAGAGCGAGAATGATTTCCCTTCCTCACCCACAGCAAACACAAAAATGGAGAAGAACTTCTGAGGAACAGGCTTAGTAGCTGGCTGGCCAGCCATGCAGAAAATTCGCTAGTTAGCCATCTATAGCCAAGACGATGAGGAATAATTCTGACTGAGAAGCACACGAAGCATGGCGGGTGCTGCCCCTCCCCCATGTGTTCTCTCTTTGTCCGGGGTGGGGGGATCACATTTGCTGCCCCTCTCATGCCTTCTCCAGAACCTGCAATCTTACCTCCTCCACTTGCTTCCTTTCTGGGGTAGAAACAAGCTCAAAAATCAAACAAAACCATCTTCTTTCTCTACTTTCTTACTCTCCCTGAACCCCTGCCAATGTGTCTTTTGCTTCTAAACATCCAAATTGCTCTCCTGACAACCCCCGAAGCAGCGCAGACAGCTTATGTAATGGTCCTTTCTAAGTCCTTCTAACATGTTGGTGGGTAAGTCTTTTCTCCTAGAAAGTAAAGGCCGTGAGTAGAAGAAGTACATGTCGGCCTGCCTTGCTGACCCAGGGCACATAGTAGGTGTACACAGTAGGTGCTGAATAATTGCTAGAAGGAAGGGAGGCTGGTTTGGGAAATGATATCACTGCAAATAGTATTCTTTCAAAGGAGTGAATCTCTGACGTTATGAACCTTGGAGAAATTTTAAAGGATCTGATTTCAGACCCACTTTGAGGATATGAAGGCAATGTGGTTTCAAGTTCTATTACCCCACTGTCCCTAGGTCGATCAGCTGAGCAGGGTCCTCGCTCTTCTCTCACTAAGTGTATTTTAGAAGAGGTCCTGCCATCACTCGAGGCCACCTCTTCTTGCCCGTAGTTCACCAGCCCTGTAATGGAGGCCATAGCAGATTCTACCAGATTCAGAGAAGACGAGAAATGCCAGCTTGAAGTTTCCATGTTCGCAAGAAGATGGGAAGTTGGCAAGCAACTGTTTTCTCAGCACTGACTAGAGTGAATGGGTAAAGGTAAGGAGACACAGACTACAATTCTGAAGAGCTTTCACTCTCATTTTGCAGATTAAAACCACAAAATAATTTATGAACCATACAGACAACTTTTAACCAGCACAGTATTACTACAGACGGTAGAGAGCAAGGTTGATAGGAGAGTGAGGGAGAGCTTCCTGGAGGGTGTGGGGTTGGAAGCTTGTCCTTGTGCTCCATGGACTGTGGTGGCAATTTCGTGAGAACTTGGGTCTCAGGTCTCTGGCACTATGGAAAGCCACTAGCCAGACTCTTCCAGGGATACTTTAGAAGGTCCTAAAGGAGGGAAGGTTGTGACAGATGCTACGGACACTTCCTGTTTCCCTTTGAAGGGCCCACAGGATGGAGAAGGGGCACTGCCGTGCTGTTAAATGGAGAAGAGGGCCCTGTCCCACCTATGATGTGGAGACTGGGCTTTCTGCACACAAGAGACAACGCATGAGAGCCGCCTGTGATAAGAACTAATTTCTTCCTGAACCCGGCCATCCGTGTCTACGGTCACAGTTTCCATTTTAAAGTGAACTCCCATGAAATGAAAGCCGCATTTGTACCCGTCCCAGGTCTGCAGGCTGCAGTGGCATTTGCACACACACTGGAAAGGGGCTGACATGTAAGGATGTCTCTGGCGATAGCAGAGGTTATATTTAGTCCTGAGCTCAAGTAAACACAGGGCCGCCTGCAATATGTATGAAGAGGGCTCCAGGAACAAACACAACTGCAGGGCCAGTAAAAATAAAAGAGCAAAGTGCAGAATTGGAAAGAATAAACATGCACAGGCTCTGGCCCCCGAGATGCAATGGGGCAGGTGGAGCCAGTCCCTGTGGGCAGGGCCGGCAGAAATGGGATTGACTGCACAGAGGCCCTTTCCCACTGTTCAGCGCTCACAGCCACGAGAGTGAAACCTCCAGTGTGCCTTCATGAGCCACTCGCTCTGTGGCTGCTTTACTTATCAACGGCAGCCCGTGCTTGAGGAACAGCCGCGTAACCTCAGAGAAGTCACATAATTGGGCCCCAGGGTCTTCATCTATAAAATGAGAGGACGGAGCTACACAATACCCCAACTCCCCTCCGGCTTCAGGATTTTTCCAACTCGTCTTGCTAACTGCCTGGAAGACACCTTCTTTATTTTCAAAACACTGTCAACACAGAAATCCAACTGTCATCTTGATCACGTCCACTAAGAGATCAATGGAGTAAAGAGCACACTTTTTTGCTTCAGGACTCGAGCTAATCCACTTTACTTTGTTTTTTTTTTTTTTTTTTTTTTTTCAGTACGCGGGCCTCTCACTGTTGTGGCCTCTCCCGTTGCGGAGCACAGGCTCCGGATGCGCAGACTCAGCGGCCATGGCCCACGGGCCCAGCCACTCCGCGGCATGTGGGATCCTCCCGGACCGGGGCACGAACCCGCGTCCCCTGCATCGGCAGGCGGACTCTCAACCACTGCACCACCAGGGAAGCCTGAGCTGATCCACTTTAAAGTTTAACAGCAAAACTACTAAAGGGAAATTTGACACTGTCTAGCAGCACCGCATGGGGCTGGCAGCACGCACAGAACATTTGAGCAAATTAGAAAAAAGAGCCCCTCGAGGTAGGCAGAGCTCCACCTGGTAAGGGGAGAGCCAGGTGCATTTCCTCACTCCCCATTCCACCCCTTACACACACTCACACTCACTCTCTCACACACACACACACACACACACACACACACACACACACAC